>NW_027437190.1:6883366-7461366 GCF_033239565.1 Halichoeres trimaculatus | reverse complement strand
CATCAAAGTGTCTTTACTGGGAGCTGTGTCGCAGATTTATGCCTCACACTTTATCATTTTACCACCCAAGAGCTGTATATCATCATCCAAAAAGTAATCTGTACAGATGTGTTAAATGAAACGCAGTTATCACTTTAAAATGCTCAGACTCGGCTGTTCCTGGTTATTACTTTCAGCTGACGGTCAGGTGACGAGGATTTTTTTTTTTTTTTTTCAAACTTAACTGACTGACTGACAGCTAGTACTTCCTGAGACTTTATTCAAAATACTAAGCAGAAAAAGGGCGTTTATGTACACGACCACTCCAACAATTTAAAAGTTACGCAGATTATTTTTGAAGAATGATCCACATTTTTGCTTTGAGACGTATCATCAGCAACAGTCGGTGCATCAATCTCATGGCATCAGGACACCCCTTTAAATAATTGAATTCAGATTTTCCAATCTTCTCCACGACAATCAAGCATCTAGGCTACAGACTGCTTCCACAAACATTGGTGAAACAATGGGTGGCTCTCAGGAGCTCACAGGATTTAAGTGTGGTTTCAGTGATTGGCTGCCTCCTGTGTAACAAGTCTACTTGTGAAATTTCCTCACAAGTAAACATTCCACAGTTAACTGTTAGAGGTATTTTAACAAAGTGGAGGCGATTGGGAATCACAGCTACTCAGCCTCAAAGTGATAGGCCACGTAAAGTTTAGGTGGGTCAGCGCATGCTGAGGCACACACTGTGCAGAACTAGACAACTTTGTGCAAAGTCAACAGCTACAGTCTGCCAAACTTTGAACAATCTTGAAATGAGCTACATTGTGCAGGTAAAGTTGGTTCAGGGGGGGTTTGGTGTGGGGTTGGTCTTGGCCCTTAAACTGTAGTTAAAGGAGCTCTTTATGCTTCTGTAGACCGAGACATTTCGGAAAATTTCATGCCCCCAACTTTGTGGGAACAGTTTGAGGATGGTCCCTTCCTGTTCCCAGATGACTGCGCACCAGTTCACAAAGCAAGTAGGGATGTCCCAGTATTACATTTTCACTTCTGATACGATACCAATACTGCAGTATTGAGTATTGGCCGATACCAATATTAATCCAATATGATATCAGCATTAAACATGCATACTTTTATTACTTATTTTGTAGTATGTCTGTCATGTTAGAAAAGGCTTGATTAAGTGATATTATTCAAACAAAGAACAGTAGTCAGCAACAGTAGGTATGAGGAAAAACTGACCCATGTATTATTAACCAGTGGGTGACAGAAACTGCTTATATCGGAGATTTTAGATGCATTCTGATACGATACCGCTGCTTGTTTTTTTGCTGATATCGGGCCGATATCCGATATCTGATATCAATATCGGACTGGGACACCTCTAAAAGCAAGGTCCATGAAGACGTGAATGAGCTGGTTTGGTGTGGAGGAACTTAACTGGCCTGCACAGAGTCCTGACCTCAACTCAACAGAACACCTTTAAGATGAATTAGAGAGGAGACTGTGAGCCAGGCCTTCTCATCCTACATCCATGTCTGATCTCACAAATGCACCTCTGGAAGAATGGTCAAAAATTCCCAGAAACACAACCTTACTTTGTGGAAAGCCTTCCCAGGAGAGGTTAAGCTGTCATAGGTGGAAGGGTGGGCAACTCTTGATAAACCCAGTGGGTTAAGAACGAGAGGACATTAAAGTTGATAAATTTGATAAAAATCATTATTGAATCAAATAATTGAAACAAGGCAAAAATCAGGTAATGAAAGAAAAAAAAAAACAATCAATGAATAACAGTCAAAACAGATAGATAAGTAAGATTTAATCCTTCAGTACTAAAGATAAATACAATAAAGCACTCTGTAGAGAAAAGAAAGATGTGATTATTATTAAAAACATTTTTTTGAGAAGTTCAAAAGTAGATACTTTCTTGGTCCGTCTCACAGCTGAGCTCAGACATCAAACGCTTGATCATATCTCGTGAGCAGTCAAGATTCAGTCAGGAGCTCATTCATGAACTAAAATGTGAAGGTAGTTTATTGTCTGGGTACAACTCTGTGATAATTGGGCTTCTCTGTCTCTCTCTGCAGCTTTAAGACCCTTGGAGACAAATCCAGAGACCCCAAAATCAGGAGGAGACCCAGGTGAGCAAAAGGAGCTCTTGTTCATCTCTCTTGTTGCAGGAATCCTTTCTGTAGAGCCGTCACACACTTGGGATAACAATCAGGCCCTGTGAGCACGTCCAGCCGTTGGCGAGGGAAATGTACCATTTGCACTCATAGTGAAAAAAAAATTAGATCAGCAGTATGCATGAGCCAGGTTAACGTCCCAACAGAGCAAAGACAGAGAGATAGACAGCAAATTTAAATTTAGGAGACACAACATTTTCCTTGTTTATTGCTTTTTATGGGTAGTATGCTTGCGTTATTTGATCTGTTGGATAGAGGTTTTACAGGAAGTCACCTGGTCACATGATGTTCTGCACCTGCTGCGCTTTCATGGTGCAGTTTTTGCCAGTCGTGCATGTGGCTCATGCTATGGTCAAATGGGCTGTTCCTTAACGGTATGTAATGACTGATGGTCCTGTTTGTGTAATGACTGGACGTGCATACAAGCCCTGAGCTTTAGGTGCATTAATCCCAAAGATTAAGTTGCATCTTAACACAGAACAAAACCCTCCTGGCTGTCTGGGCTCAGATAAGGGGACATGGACTGAAGTCTAATTCTTCTCTAGGGACTCAAGGCTGGACTGAGACACTGGTACAGGATGAGGAGACAAGTTAACAGTTTGGTCCACAGGGGGGCGCCAAGACTAACAGTGTGATTAACATTTGCTGATTTAAGTTTTCTGTTTGTCATTCAGGTTTGAAGAAAGCCTTTCTTATTTCAGTGCTGGAGTGGACATCCTCAGCAGGTACACACACACACACGCACACACACACACACACACACACACACACACACACACACACACACACACACACACACACACACACACACACACACACACACACACACACACACACACACACCCCAGCAGCGCTCCAAAGGGGCTGTGAGGAGTTTTAAAGTGATTTTGAAAAAGTCTCTCTTCTAGATAAATGCCTGATTGTAATCCACACTTTACAATGAGATTATCAGCGCCAGTGTGGGTTAATTCTAAACAGTACTTCTTATTTTCCTGATCAGGTCGAGCAAGACCAGATTAGTTAATGGCACGTTTAGGTCTCTATGACAACACCACGCTGGCTGACAAAGTTCAGTAGAGAGAAGAGAAATCTGTGTTTTTCTCTGCTGAAAACGATTTCTGTGATTAATTGATTAATTTTGTAGTGATGGTGGACACTGGAGCCTAACTGTCAGACAGAAAAACGACAGAAGAGCAGAAGAAAGATAAACAGAGGAGAGTGATAGAGCACGAGCTAAAGGCTAACACAGGAGCTAAACTGTTTGTGCTAATGTTGATTCCAACCCACAGTCAGCAGTTATTCTGCAGTGGTCTGTTCAAACTTGAGAGTCTATGAATAAAATGAAGAGTGAGGTTACGTTAGCTCTGATTGGTAGATGACTGGCAGGACATAACCAGGATTTACTAACTTAACACATTACAGACATGTCTTAGAGCACTGGGTTGCCAGCTGCACTAAGTATAGACAGCTACTAAACTACAGTTGTCACATTTCAAACCGTAGCGACTGTTGATAAATACCTTACCGTGTCGCATTGTCCCTAGTAAAAAGTTGTTGAACAAAGGAAATTTGATTTTTATCCAATCTTCATTTAATTCTGAAACGAACACATGCCCTATTAAAAGTCACATCTTCACAACAGTGTGTGTAAGACTCCAGGCCAAAAGGTGGCGCTGCAGTCTAAATACAACAGATGCTTTCCGCAGCTTATTTAAACACAGAACATTTGTTGATGTGTGTTTAATGTTTTGTGTCTCTGTAGGTATGAGGACAGCTGGTTTTTGCTCCATAAAAAAACCAAAGACTGCGCTCAGGCTGCAGAGGTACACACACACAGACACACACAGACACACACAGACACACACAGACACACACAGACACACACAGACACACATTTTACAACATCAGGAGTTGAAACAATAAACAAAAATTCATAAAACAAGAAGTTAGCGGTAGTAAAACAGTAGTGTATTAAAGAAGCTGGTTGACTAAACAAAATCTGTTTTCTCCTCTTATTTTTGGTTCACATGGTTCACACTCTAGTTTTGTATCAAACAATCAGAGCAAGGCGAGGAGAGCAAAGTTATAAAAACCTTAAAGAGCATTAATAAACTGTCAGATCCATCTGAGCATCCTATAGAAAAATGAGCCAGAGTTTTAAGAAATACATGTTTGTAACTGCAGAAATTCAGTCAACATTTCTAAGTTTGAGAAGAGATAAAATGACAGTGATGTAACGGTAAGTTGTGGATGAAAAACAGAGAGTGGGTTTAAAGCAGCGTGTGCTTTTGGTAGCAGTGAACCTGGGTACTAACAAACTTTTTCAGTGGTTTTCTGCTGAAATAAATATATTTCAAAGCTTTTTTTTCATTTTTTACAAAAATATAGAAGCTAGGAAAAGTGTGCTCAGCTAAAACAGCTAAATAAACACTGGTAACTCTTTGAACATTGTAAGACACAGAAGACAACAAAGGCCAACATGAGTAATTAGAATTTGACTGTCATTTCTAAGTTTTCAGCTGACTGGTGTCCATCTGTCTGAGCACGACTCTCCCTTCACATCCAACACATGTTAGATTCAAAGTGTTCATCAGAGAAACTTGGTCAAACAGAGTTCTCCTGCTTTGTTTTATGATCGTGGTTATCTCAAACTCATAAAAAAACTTTCTCAGCCAGGGGAGAAAACATCCAAGACAATTTTTTTTTATCAGGATAAAACATTAAGACAGGATGCAGACGAGTTAGTGTTCTTCCTCTCCATGTTCACAAAAGGACTGTCTTCTCTCACCTCCACCATTAACCCTGAGCGTGTGTGTGTGTGTGTGTGTGTGTGTGTCAGGCTGCAGACGGGGACATAGTAATGCTCTCTGCTCACTGGGAGAGAAGAAGAACAGCTCTGACTCAGCTCCAGGAGCAGCTGCAGAGTCTCCCAGCCTTCATCAGTGAGCTGGACACCATCACTGCTAACATTGGTTTGTCACCCACACTTAAAGAAAACAACAAACCTGAACTAATCTAAACTCTGACAGAGTGACTTTAATGATTGCTCTGTGTGTGTGTGTGTGTGTGTGTGTGTGTGTGTGTGTGTGTGTGTGTGTGTGTGTGTGTGTGTGTGTGTGTGTGTGTGTGTGTGTGTGTGTGTGTGTGTGTGTGTGTGTGTGCGCAGCTCTGCTGGAGGGGGACTTTGAGGAGATGGAGAGCAGACTGGTTTACCTGGAGACTCTGTGCACCCAGTGTGAACAACAGACGTCCAAACAGCATCACATCAACCAGCTGGAAGGTTTTAAGAAGAAGAAGAGGTGAGTGACGCACATTATTGGATGTTTTTAGTTTTTACTGGATAATAAACATTTTGGTCAGAGCATGAAGGTGTACTGTGCTTTTTTAATCTTTATTCTGTCCCTCTGGTTTCCTGTAGTAGCTTCACATGATTTACAAAAAAAAAAAAAAATCTCTACATTTCTTTCACTGTTGTTGCAGAAAGCCCTCATTTCAGCCTCTCTGTGTTTAAGCTGCCGTCTCCCTAAGGCTCACCACCCCACAGACCTCCTTCCCTCTGATTGGCCAGCTCTCTGGAGGCCTGTTGGGGGCGGAGCTACGAGTAGACCTTGGTGTTTGAGTCCTTTTCATAGTGATGAACCAGTTATTAGATCCTTATGGGATGACATCATTTCACCGAGATCTCATGAAGATCTGGCGAAGATTTCGTGCTGTTTTTGGGAGACCTTTTTAAACTGTTTTGGTTGTCCCTGGTTTTTCTTCTTAATTTATCAGTATTGTTTTAGATTTTGACCAATCAGAATCAAGTTTTCAAAACTGTTTTTTCTCTTACAGGAAGGAGTTGGAAGCTCTGGAAGGTAAGCTGCTTTAATGTCACTTATTTTTTCTGTCCCAAATACTCAACTTGCTTTTCTAGGAAAATAAAAACAAACCTGCCAGAATTTAGCAGGGCTTACCTTTTCATATTTGTTTTTACTGTTTTTTTTCTATTTGAAAACAGTCCTGATATTAGCAAGATGTTTGGCAGAAAAAAAGTGATTCCTTTGACTTGTTAACATTTTTAGAAGTTATTATTTATGATTAGGTTGTGTCGTTAACATGAAACCTCGCGACATGATGCTTTCTGCACTGTGTGGTCTGTCTGTAGCGGAGCTGAGCGCTGAGCATGCTCAGAAGGTGGCTGAGCTGGAGCAGGCAATGCAGCAGAAACTGAGAGAGCGACAGAAAGTCTACGAAGAGGCCTTCAACCAAGACATGAAGCAGTACCTGTCCACTGGGTATCTCCAAACCAGACGTAAGACACCTTTAGTTATAACTCTTACTCTTCTTACCATGTCAGGTCTGTAAGAGTATCAGTGGATGTGCTGTTTTTTTAAAGGACTTATCAGGACTTTCAAAACCTGCACCTTGGATTCAGAGGCTTCAAGGGATGACATCAATCAGCAGCTTTGGAACAGTAATATAAATAATAATAATAAAAGCCACAGGAAGTTTAAACAGGAAGCTGAAACTGATGGGTACAAAGTTTTGAAAGTTTAGAAGAGTTTAAGTTTAAAAAAAACAAGACAGTGGCATCAACTATAAAATGTTTAAAAGTAACTATTTCTCAGAAGATTTTTACCATTGGTTTTTTTTCTGATGATTGAATATATCCAGAAAAAGCAATAGTCACACCAAATATTATGAATTTACATGATGATTCCTGTCAGATGATCAAATATCCAATAGTTGAGACAGGGTCTGTGCAGGCTGTCGCTACCAGACCAGGTGAAAACAACCCAGTGCTTTAATTCTGTTTGTTTGTGTGTTTAACAGAATCATCAGGTGCTGATGTAAGTGTTTTGGATCACATGACGGTGACCAACACATCTGACCAAGAGGCGCTGGATGAGTTCTTAAACTCCACCAATGAAGACATCAGCACAGGGTCGTCACTGACCTCAGGTAACCTCACACTGACACAGTAACACAGCAGCTTTAATAGGTCAGTCAGTCTCCTTGGTCAGCATTGGAGCTCTCCAGGTGATGCTTTCCCTCTCAGATTGATTCCTCAGTCACTCAGGTGTCCTCTCTGTCAGGTCCAGATCTGGAGTCCTGCTCTTCTGAAACCTCAAGAAGCCAAATGCAGCAGACCCCTCCCACAAACACCCAGTCCTCCAACCAGGACGCAGCGTGGGAGCAGGAGGAGGAAACAGGCACTGAGGAGAGCGATGAGCCAGAGATTCAGTCTGACGAGGAGGACATTCAGCCTGACCTGTCTCTGTCCGGTCTGCAGGACGTTGGTACACTGAAGGTTTCTGATGACAGTGACCCTGCAGAGGATCTGCCATCAGGATAACCTGACCCAGAGCCAGAGTCTGTTTGAAGTCTGGATGAACACAAACTACTGATGCTCCTTAAAGACCTCTGACATCCTCTGTTTGACTCAACATCTCTCACTTTGAAGCCAAAATGAGCTGAAGTGCTTTTGTTTTTAGACAGATTAAAGAAACCTCCATCTTTTTAAATCCAACATCAAACACACTGGGTGAGGCAGCAGTTAATCTGCAACTTGATTAAATGGTTTTGCTGACAGTAAGAATCATTTCCTTTCTGTCACTGTAGTATGTGCATTATAAGTCCTATCTAGTCATATCACAAGCATCGAACAACTCTCTGATCATTTAATGGAGCTTCAGGAGACTCGATGTGATGTTTTGACGAGGACACACAGACTCCTCATACAGTCCCTCCCCCTGAAGTTAGAGCTGTGTTTTAATCTTCTGAAGAACGATCAGTTTAAAGTCTCTTTAGGTTTCCTCATGTAGGGGGATCAGAGGATTTGATCATTAGTAACAACCTGGAACCTTTAAGCTGAATGACAGGATTATATTGTGTGGTGGATCAGAGTCAGAGCATGTCTGCTCCCTGACACCATGAGACAGGGTTGTGTAATTTGTAAAGTTATCTGCATTTTGTCCTTAAGGTCTGAGATAGAGCTCTAATTTGCAAAGAACAGACACAAACAGAAGAAAATGTAGACAGAGCAGCCATTTGTGTCTTCACCTATTCAATAAAAATATACACATGTCTGTTCCTCCTGTGTCTGTTTCCCATGAGGGGACCTTTTATGATTCTTGGTTTTAAAACAATCACACACACAACAGACTTTTGAGCTGCTTAGTTATGTTTAATGATCATTGAAGTACTTGATTCATACAGACTGAATGGTTTTGCACAGATTCTAGCATAAGATGTGAGCACGGGAGGAAAAATCATAAAGGAAGCAGAGCCATCAAAAGTCTTCCACCCAAACAATAAATCCTGTCCTCTTAATAACTGTTACAATGTGCAGGAATTGAGATGTGCTTTATGATTTCATTCTTCACAGCTGTCAGAGCAGAAAAATGTAAAAAGACCAGAGCCTTCACACAGAGAGAACTTCTTGTTGTTAAACTCAGTCTGATGACAGTGTTTGAACTGAAACATCCACAAAAGAAACAGTGACATAAAGCAACAACACATCATACAGTGATTAGATGACTGGTACTGATTGTAAAACAACTAGATTATATGAGGATTACTGAAGCATTGAGCGCCTGATTTATTTGGACAGTCAGCAAAAAAGGACCGAAACACTATTTATCTGGTTTCATTCCGTCTTACATTCCCGGATTTTTCTCTTCCTTTTTCTGTTCCTTCTTCTCCTGTTTTTCTGCTTTCTTCTCTTCCTTTTTCAGTGACTTGTCTTCCTTTTTCTGTTCCTTCTCTTCCTTTTTCTGTTCCTTCTTCTCCTGTTTTTCTGCTTTCTTCTCTTCCTTTTTCAGTGCCTTTTCTTCCTTTTTCTGTTCCTTCTCCTGTTTTTCTTCTTTCTTCTCTTCCTTTTTCAGTGCCTTTTCTTCCTTTCTCTGTTCCCTCTCTTCCTTTTTCAGTTCCTTCTTCTCCTGTTTTTCTTCTTTCTTCTCTTCCTTTCTCTGTTCCTTCTCTTCCTTTCTCTGTTCCTTCTCTTTTTGTTTTTCTTCTTTCTTCTCTTCCTTTTTTAGTGCCTTTTCTTCCTTTCTCTGTTCCTTCTCTTCTTGTTTTTCTGCTTTCTTCTCTTCCTTTTTTAGTGCCTTTTCTTCCTTTCTCTGTTCCTTTTCTTCCTTTCTCTGTTCCTTCTTTTCTTGTTTTTCTTCTTTCTTCTCTTCCTTTTTTAGTGCCTTCTCTTCCTTTCTTTGTTCCTTCTCTTCCTTTTTCAGTTTTTTCAGCTCCTCTTTGTCGTAGCAGCCCCTCACTCCTTTCACCACAGTACATTTCTCTCCTGTCTTGCAGGGTTTCTTCTTGCAGACTGTGACTCCTTTGTTGCACTTACAGAAAGTGCTGCAGGTGCTGTTATCATAGACCCCCTCACCAGGCTCCAGGTACTGTCCGTGGAAGTTACAGCCACATTTAGCCAGTTTGACACAGCCGTCCTGTTGACAGAAAGTTCATCAGTCAGAACAGATGCTGAGTGTTTCCAGAGGCTCCTGAAGGTGATACTTCAGTTTAAGAACATAAAGGCTTTTAACTTTTCACAGTGAAAGTCTTAGAAGTGAAATTTCATTGATGTTTATCACTTATGAATAAGAGACTTACAGTATCAAGAGAAAAGACAGAGTTATGTTAGTTGAAAGGGGCGGGGCATGGTGAAGGCTTTACCTTGCTCATCAGGAATCCTTTCTTACACACACAGCCCTCACTGGGTAGGAATTTACAGTCAGCTGGTGAGGTCCGAGAGCTACAGCTGACTGGACAGCCCGGAGCTGTGAGACTGTACTCACTCTTGGGTGGACACTTCATTGCTGAAAAACACAAACACAGGCACACACAGACACACACACACAGACGCACACACACCTGGTATTAGTTTCATTCATTTCACCTGCATGCTTGTGTTGTATGTCACTTAGAGCAAAACTATCTGTCTGATTGTAGAGAATAGAGGTGTCTATGACCTGCTCTGATTGTAGAATAAATTACCCATAATGGAAAACGGGGTGGGTGTTGAACCCTCACGCTCACAGCTATAAGGCACCCACCTGTCAATCAGCTGAGCTGTGCTTCTGATTGGATAAACTCACTAGCTTAATATCGTTTAAACTGCTGTGTTAGAAAAAAACTTAACCCTCAGTGCAGTGTGTGTGTTGTTAGAGAAATCAACTGTTCGTACGGGAGGCTGAAACCATGATTATTTCTGCAGTGAAAACATTTTTTCTTGCTTGGTGTGTTTGTGGTTTCTGATATTTCTGGAGCCAGCCTCTAGTAGACACTCAATGAACTGCGGAGTTGAGCATTTCCTCATTCCCACATTATTCTAGACTAGAGGTTGCTGTTTGCCCCTAATCGTCAAAACCTTCAACCTAAAATATTTTACCAATAAAACAAGTCCCTCAAACGCCCTCTACAGGCCTAGAGGGCTGTTCATGAGCTGCTCAATTTTTTTTTACATTTTTATCCCAGTCTGGCTTCTCTAGTTCTCCAGTGTCGTCAACAAGGAATCAAAGCCTAGTGGATCCCTGTGGATCTATTATTACAAAGACCTCATACAACCACATGTATCAGAGAAGTGACCTCCTCCTCTAACAGGGGATGTAATAACCACAGAAACCTGAACCACACTGCAGATGCTGGCATTCATGTGATGAGACAGTTTCTGGGAGGGTTAAACATTAAACTCCACTCTGTGAGTGTTCAGGTGTGTGAGAATGAAGAATCGTTGCTCAGACAGGGTCAGAAAGGTAATTCAGAGACTTACGGCAGAACTTCTTCGTCCTCCATTCTTTGATTTCACCTCCTAAAATCTGACACTGCTCCACATATTCTGTGATGGTTTCACAAGCCGCCTCAACATCGCCATCATTCAGCAGCATGTCGTAGACACAGTCATCATAGAATTCTTTGGAATCAAGGAGGTCTATACATTGAGCCAGGGGTCCTTTCTGATCTGTTATGATGTTGCAGTCCTTCGCGTAGATGGGAGGAGCGACACCAGGGGGCAGGGGCGGAGGACAGTCTTTACCTAAATGTAGATAAAACATCAGCAACAATATCAAAACATTTATTCTTTTAATTGATCACATTTCTGACAAACATCATACATGACATTTTAACGTCTTCTGTGAGTAACTGAGGATTCCTATTTTTACAATAACACTGTTCAAAGAATCAAAAGAGAAAAGACAGATTACAAGATGCAGCAAAACCACCAGCTTATACATGTTCATAGTATAAAATCTGTGTTTGTATGTCGTTGATCCCCTTCACAAGGAGGTTATTGTTAAAGAAGCTGGCTGTTCACAGAAAGCTGGATCCTGGCAGGTAACTAGAAAGAGCAGTGGAAGGGAAAAGTGGGGGAGACAAAGATGATCAAACAACAGGGAAAACCACAGCCTGGAGAGGACTGACAAGAAAAACCCAACCAAGACCTTCACAAGGAGAGGACTGAGGCTGGAGTCAGAGCGTCAAGATCCACCATGCACTGACTCTCTGATCTTCTCCATGTTAATCCCTTCACCCAGCCAGTACAAGTCTCCTTTCAGCCCTGTTGACATGATTGTTTGCCCTTGTTAGTTTAACCTGTGTATCCATAGCCCACTACAACTATTTTATCATTTGATTTTTGTTTTGTTTTGTTTTATATTGTACTGTTTGTATTTCATCTGTAAGATTCTTTTAATGCTGCTTTTTATTCTGTGTTTATACTCCATTGCTCTATGGACTTTTATTTGACCCACAGAACTAATGATTTTTTCTTCTTTTTTTAATTTAGGTGTGTTACAATCATATGTATTTGTTATTTATATTTTGTCCACATTTATTGACATTTTGATCTATAATAATTTCCTGCTCTCTCTAGAAATATATGATTAAAATCTAAGATCACTTTATTTACGTTTCTTTAAACAGCTACTGTAAGGCAAAATCACATGATGGCTCAACTTAAAAAATATGACTTACAGTACCTTTGACAGGTGTTTCAGTGTTCATTTTTTGTAAGGCTTGTAAAAACTGTTTTTTTCATACAGCTGAGAAGCTCTGCTTATAGTCTGAGTCAAATTTAGACCGGTGCAACCATAGAACAGCAGCCAGTGCACGTGTCAGCTTCTCACACTGGCTCCTGTTAAACTGTGGATTAGAATTTAAAACCCTTCTCTCCTAATATTAATGTACCGTCCCATCTTAAAGGGGACATATCATGCTTGTTTCTCCTTTCCACTATCTATCAGAGGGGCGGAGGGGGTAGAGCCAGGGGGCGGTTTTTGCAGCATGGCAGTATTTACAAAACCGCCACATTGAATGGAGCAGACCGAGCGAGTTTGCTGTTTGCCAAAACTTCACCGTAAGGCATTAATAGCACTAATAAAATGGCAGAGTGTAGGATACGTCCTTTTGTATTGGACCCCATCAGACCCGGATGGTTCTGCAGCTCAGGAGGAAGAAAATCCACCTCGACACAGATCATCTCAGGACGCTTCAGTGTGGTGAGTCAAACTGGTACTGTAACACATATAGTTTATACGTTTATACTCGGCTCTTGGTGGGTGTATCCCTCGGTGGCGGTTGTGTGACTAACTGACATCACAGAGGAGGAGCTGCTTTATCAGATTACTCCAATAAAAAGAAAGGATCCTCCTGTCGTCATGAAGGTTGAAATCTCGAAGCCAAATGTCAATGACCTATTTTTAGAGGCTTAAAATCTCATTCTAGGATATCAGAAAAAATACAATATCTCATTTTTTGAAAATTCAGGGGGTGTAAGGTCTTGTTTTCAAATTTATTATATTATATGTAAGTATTAAATCAGGGACCAGCATGATATGTCCCCTTTAAAGAGTGCATAGGGCTCTAATACTCCTCTAGATCACTGCGTTCTCAGCGTTCAGGCCTGCTCATTGTACCTACAGTCTGTTAAAGTTGTATGGGATGTGGATCCTTCATTTATCTAGCTCCTCTTTAAAATCATCAACTGGTCAGGGTCCAGGAGGCAGGAACCTTCTTAGACAGCTAGAGAAGCAGGAATGTGGGGGAAGATCAAAGAATGTTGTGCACTGAATCATGCTGAGATCTTACAACCAGTTCAACAAGGACCACAGCCTCAGCACACGAGGCACCTTCTCTGCTGACAGGACAAAACCTGCATTGTTCATGGTGGATTTTTAGAAGTGTTACACAGAAAGACACCCAGAACACCTAGATTTGTGTGCAAATTCTTCTAAAAGCAGTCATGAAATGAAACATGCAGTAACAATGACAGAAAAAGCCAGAGGAGGCCTGGAGGGGCTAACTGATACTCAGGAGGAGTGTGATAATAGGTGAGCTCCTTACACATGTGAGAGCAGCCCTCCGTATCAGACACCCACTGGCTCACTCCAAAGTCGTTGGCAGAGGAGGCCTGTTCCCCGTTGGGCAGCATGAAGTCATCAGCAGGGTCTCCGTTCATGTTTCCACACAGACCACAGATGGCTCCTTCATAAATGGTTGCTAGCTCCAACTTCACTGAGCTCAAGAAGTCATAGGACAGCTGTAAAAAAGTGGGCATGAAGGGAATTTTTATTCAACCTGGTCAAAAACAGGTTAGTCCTATTAAGACCACAAATCATTTCCAAGGCAGACCTGGCCAAGACAGTCAACAGCAAAAGATCATAAAGTTACAGACACAGACACAGACACACAGAACAAAGGTACAACTGACTATTGGTTATATAACTAGGTAAACTAAAAACATCATAAAGAATCTGCTTCAAGGTCTTTCACTTTCAGATTTTAAAAAAATGAGTTATACCAGCTCTTTGAGTTTTGACTCAATCTGTGATAAGCTCCAGACTGAGGGCACAGAATACCCAGAAGCCCTTTCCATGGTTTCCCTCCAGCCTTTTAGGCTGGAGAACATAAAAAGTTCTACAAAACTAAATAATGTCCATCACTTCTATGTGTGATTGAAACACTCAGTGTGTAGTCATCCAGCTCACAGTGGTGAGTCCGAAGAATAAAACTCTTTTCGAGTTAATCTAAAGGGTTAATACGCCCTTTGTTTGCTGAGGGTGTGTATTATTTATATTTCTGTAAAAAAGGCTGAGTGTGTGTTCATGAATACCTTGAGGAAGTGTGTCTGGATGACGACGTGTCTATTTCTGGTATAAACATGCACAAGTGTTTTATTCCATTTAAACGGCACTGTTTTTTCAAGACCATCCACCTGTGGAAAAAATCAACACACATATACAAGCCCGGTTTAAAATGCACACTGACAACAATGACCATAACATCACTTTCAGGGCTCTCTGCAGTCATATTGACTTTTTTATGTATGACCCATCTGTGTTCTAAACTTGATCCTGAATGGTCAAATCA
This sequence comes from Halichoeres trimaculatus, assembly GCF_033239565.1. NCBI lineage: Eukaryota > Metazoa > Chordata > Actinopteri > Labriformes > Labridae > Halichoeres > Halichoeres trimaculatus. The sequence goes on along the minus strand of NW_027437190.1, from coordinate 7,446,847 downwards.
CATATCATCATCACACAACAGGAACAAACTGATCTCACATGTTTGGCAAGTTTCGTTTCTGCCTGTTGACACTGTGGCAAAAACAACTTTTTATTCACTGGCTTCAGTTTTTTTTATGGTTAATCCTTGGATAACATGGATGATGTTTTTTTAAAGTACTTTTAATTCATTTGGAGAGCACAAAACTTTTGATTTGTGGTTAATTTACTGACTGGTTTTAGTAAAGAAAAAGAACAAAAAGAGAGCAGCACAGAAACTAAGAGACCAGTCAGAGACGTGAGGAGCACCAAACTTACACCTCACAGTCTTTGGCAGAGTTACAGGTCGGAGCAAAAGAGGAAGTCAACAGAGTTTGAACTATATGGCGTAGAAGACTGTAAAGGACTAAGTGCTGAGCGTTGACTGCAGTGACACTTTTGACCTGAATCGAAAGTGTTTTTCTGAGGTGAACACACCGTTTCCTTTGAGCAAAATCACCAAATAACTGAAAAGATGTCCATATCCATAAGCCTTTAAGAAATCATGTTCAGATAAAGAAAACTGGATGCTAAACACATAGCCTACAGATTTTAAATATGACTGAGCACCTCAGTGACTACAGTGTTTAACAACCTGTGTGTGTGACTGTGTTTCTCACCAGCACTTTGCCGGGATTGTCCCGAGAAAGAGTGAACTCGCTGTTGAAGACCTTCAGAGTCACTCCTCTGGCATAAGAGACTCTCTTGTTTTTTCGGTTTTCGTTCTCCGTAGTTATCTGCAATTTAACGAAATGAGCAGAGAGAGGAGTGACAAAGGGGCAGAGAGAAGTGAGAGAAAAAACAGAACAGGAGAAGACAAAAAAAGGTCAAATGATGGAATCAGGGTGGTCAAAAACAGTAAAGTGATCTTTGAATACAGGGTCAAAAAAAGAGCTCTTCTCAGTCTGTTAACAACTGTTTGGGCTCTGGTTCTAACAAAATGATGTTAACAGGCCTTTAACAGTGTGACAGCTTTAAAAGTTAATGTATTCTCAATCATTTTTTACAGTAAAGGGCAACATGGCACCCTGTCACATTACTCTATCACAAGCTTTTTTTTTTTGACGACTCGATCATTTTCTGTTTGTTTTTGCCTTTGTATTTTTCTACTTTCAGTATTTATTTTCTACTGTTAAATTGACCAAAATAAATAATCAAAAAAAAAAAAAAATGTGTTTAACCTTTGACTTGACGACTCAGAGAATCAGTATTTTTTTTGTCTTTAATGAGCAGGTAAGCCAAACTGGGTAATGTCTGATGACCTCTGTAGATTTTCATGTGAATTCTGATGATGGACAATTTTACTTCAGTCATGCTGATTCATGCTAAATTCTACTTCATGCTGTGTTCAACCTTAGTGAGTAATCTCAAATTATTCTCAGGATTTTGTGCACATGTCTGAATTCAATAATTTTCTGTAGATCTTGACTGAAAGCTCCAGGACATCGTACCTCAAAGTTCTTCAGTCTTGTGTTGGGTTTACACACGCTGGCCAGCCTGTACACGCAGTTGCCCTGGAAGTTGTACTTGTGTTTGTCAAAGGTTTTGTAGTGTGGGTCTCCACGTGCGGTGCATATCTCAAAGCTCATTGGGTAACAGTCTTGAACTCCGTCAACAATGCTGCATAATTCTCCATGCTCACATCCTGCTGGGTTACACTGCGCCTCATGTGTGACTGGGTCACATATACACTTCTCTTTACACTGCAGATCAGCCCAGAACTCCTCTCCAGGTTTGTGATATTCTCCTTCATAGTTACAGCCGCAGCCGGTCTCTTTGTTTACACACCTGACAGAGGAAGGCAGAGAAAACAATGAGGCTTCTTTTCACATCTGAGGTTTTCAGTTTCAAGTTTTACTCGTAAAGATTCACAGGTTAACAGCTAAATATCATCCAGTCACTTCAAATATCAAATGGCCTGTAGAATCCGTCATTAGTTTCTCGCTGTTTATTAATCACTCTGTTGAATGATTTAGTGTGAATCTCTTTACATTTAATCTCTGTGGAACAGTCATACAGTAAAGTGAATGTTCTTTTAAAGTCTGTCTCAATAAAAATCTGTCTGACCCCATAAAAGAATGATCAGTTTGGGATTTAGTAACAAAAAAGGGTTAAAAGGACACTGAAGTACAAGCATCACAATGCAGATTTCTCTTTAATGACAACAGATATGTTTAAAAATGCTTGGTCTTGAGTGCAGAGTGATAATGACTGATAATGGCTAACACACTCTCAACACTTGTGAGACTCAAGGCTTCAAGGTTTCACAAAGATTCCCAGCAACCCCTGGTTGAAAATGAACAACCTCAGAGATCTACAGACAATTCATTCTGCTGACTTATCTCTAAAGGAATTTTCAGACAGAGAACATATGTATTTCCTCCCTCATATTACAAACTGGTCTGAGATGGAGTTTACAGCAGTCCCAACATAGGAGGGCTGATTAATGTAACCAATTATCCTCCAATGACATTCAATGTTGTACTAAAACATATGATGAAGATGTGATAATTTAACCCCAGAGTATATTTGACTGAAACAAACTTTTAAAAAAGTAAAAAAGGGAACATAGCTTGAAAAAGAAACCTAAACATAAACAGACTCCTAAAGATATCATTTCTCAATTAAAGTGTCTTGTGTCTTTGTCAAATTTCAGTGTCTTTATGTTTCTGAACTTAGGTTACAGTGGTGGACATTTTTAAACTAAAATGTGAATTAAAGGATGCACAGATAGAACAGTGTGTGGTTAGCTTCACATGTCAGATCACAGACAAATCAACACAAAGATACTTCAAGTGTTTCAGCCTCTTTCAACCAGTTATAACTCATTTTCAGGCCTGAACAGCACAACGTATGGATAACTAATGAATAGTGATTAAAAATGGTTGAACTTACTCTTTTCCACTTAACACAAATCCTTCGTCACAGAAACAGCCCTCCACACACTTCAATATACACATTGCTGGCTGACGGCCACAGGTGGCTGGGCATGGGGAGCCACACTCTTCATAGTGACTGTTTGGAGGGCACTCGAAAGCTGGAGGGAGGAGTGGGGAGCAGATGGTCAGAGGACTTGGGGGCATGTCTAACAGTTTGTGCAGCCTGGATCATTGCCTCAAATAACAAGTTGACGCAGCCAACAGGTGTGAAAAATGGACAATTATAAAAGGGCCTTAAATCTGCAATCCATCTGACATGCAGCAGGTGGACTCCACTGGTTCTGAAAATCTGTTTTTAAAGCAGTCTGATTGTGAAGCAGTCTATTTAAACACTGTTCTAACCTTCAGTGGATTAATTGGATCATGAAACATTTTCTTAATAGTTTATTGTCTTAGTCTCTAATGTTTTCAAGTCTTCTTCAGTACAGTATGATCTGCGTTTTATAAATTACTGTCCTGGGTAGAGCCACTCTGTCCAGGAAGCAGGAGTTGCTACTATGACAAACTCAAAGGTTTTCTTCATCTTGGTGTTGGACTAAAAGATGCTCCAAAAGTGAGATGCATATTTTTTCAGTACCAGGCCTGCATGTTATAAATAAAATCACCTCTTTTTGTCAGGCTACAAAGAGCAATGGATGAATATCAAATGATAAATACTTAAAGAGAATGTAATATCTTTCCTAAATTCAGTCAGCCCTGCCTTAAACAAAAAAAAGCCGATATGTCCACTGCTTGTCATGTGTATATTCTGATGTATATAACTTACGACATCCGGCCAGTTCCCTCCATGGCCCCACTTGTGCATTGGCTTCCTGACACTCAACCAAGTAAGCACTCAGGGCCTCACACAGCACTTCCCGTCGTCCTTCATTGAGGCAAACATCATACAAACAAGCATCAACTAACTCTTCAACTGGAACAATAGCGTGACAGCGGGCAAAAGGCCCTGTCTTATCGCTCAGGATCCCACAGTAATCTGGACCAGTGAATCTGAGGATGAACAAAAGAGAGGACAAACAGTTTGTCCCCAGCACTTTTAGAAACAATGTGAGATGATATTAAGATTTTATAAGACATTACGTCTTGCGGTCTTCGTCTGAGCACTGAGGACACTCCCCCTCACAGTGATGGAAACAGAATGGGTCTCTGTCGGGGACGCTCCAAGACGACGCCCATGCTGTCACATTAGCAGCAATGTGTCCGTCCACAGTTGTCATGTCATCTGACTTGTTACCGTTGAAGTTGCCACAGAGCCCGCCAACATTACCAAAGTAACTGCTGCTGGCTGTGATCATAAGGAGAGAGGCCCAGTCAAACGTGATCTCGATGCCCATATCAGTCATGATTGTCCCTCTTATTCCAGTTTGTGTGATGGAGATTCTGCCTCCCTCAAGCTGGAGGGGTAGTTCCTTTTCAATGCCATTCACCTACAGAAAAACATCATATTACTCACAGAACAAAGCAGACACTGGGCTAGGCTAGCTGTTGTAAAACCAGCTAGCAACATACCATAGCATGAAGGGTTGAATTTAAAGATTATTATTACATTACATTATATAACAAAGGTTAGCAATCACCAACTCTTGGCTAGGCCAGAGCTAAGCACTCACTATGCCAGGGGCCAAGGGCAGGGCTACAGAGACCAACAATCAGCAGTGTTAAACAGTCATTCCCAAAAAGAAAAGCTGCTACTGTTTAGAAAAATTAAAGCACTGATGCCTGGCCTCTTTTATACATTAGCTATTTGCCTTGTTATTTTATAAACAGACTAAACAGCCTTATGTAGTTGATCTGATTTACATGACGGGGTGTCACTTTTGCATCATGTTTGTGTGTTCACATTTCTGCCCTGCTCTGTAGGCTACTGCATATGGCAGAGATCACAGACACACAAACACACAAGCACATGTGTGCAGAAACATACACATATACAGACACACATAGAAAGAGAAAGAGAGTGGGAGGGAGAGGAGCACACTCCATGTAGTGGACAAAAATTAACAAGTAATTCAAAACTAATCTTTGCCTAGTTGTAAACGCTCCCAGCGCTAACTTTTTTGCCGTCTCCCATCCCATGCATCTGCAGCTGAAGAGTGACTATGTACACAGTGATGTACCGAAGTTTTACAGTGATGCAATGACGTGGCCCCGACTTGGCTGTTTGCCGATGGAAAACCAAACTGGTTCTTCGAAAAAATGTGATTAGAATCAACTAAGCACTAGCACCAGCACCAGCACCAGCACCAGCACCGAACAAGCACTGTTGGAAAGGGGGTATGAGACCCACCAAAACAAGATCCTCAGGTCCACTGGGAATGGTGATAGTATAACCCAGCATTTTCACGGTGAATGAATGCACAAAGGAGCCTTCAGAGTTTCCTCTCAGCTCTCCTTTCATGGTCACAGATACATCTGGCAGGGATGAATCCAGACCTGAAGGATTAGAATAACTCGGTAAGGATTAGGAAAGCACAGGTGTGTTTCAGTGTTGGTTTACAAAAACTTATGGAAAAGGGTTTTTTTATGTCTCACAGCCCAGTTGGGGTTAATTTTAAAATACACACAAAACTCAAAGTTTTGTAATCTGTGACATAAAAGATCTGAAGGAGAATACGTGAGGACAGAGAGACTGCTGGACTAATGAAAGGACACGGGAAATATTTACGAATCAACCGCTGCTCTTATTTGTGTCTTGGTTTAGTTGTAGAAGAAAAAATCAAGAATGAACAAATCAAATTCATATTATAAAATCGGACCACATCAAACACCTGACTTGCCTGCCAGGTAAAATCCCACCTGTGGTTTTGAAGAAGACATAACTGCAGGTTCCCTGGAAGGAATAGGACATGCCGTCCAGCGAGGTGAGGTGAGGATCACCAAAGGCCCAGCACATGGCCTTGGAGTCTGGCACACACACACCCTGACCCTCTGACACCTCACAGTGCTCCTTCACCCTGCACTCCACATCAGCACAGGGGTCTGAAACACAAACACAAACACACACACACACACACACACACACACACACACACACACACACACACACACACACACACACACACACACACACACACACACACACACACACACACACACACACACACACACACACACATGGACAAAGGGGAGAAATTAACACATTTCATTCTTTGCTATGTGTCTTAGGAAAACAGAAACCCCGCTTATCTTGGCATTAGGTTAAAGATCAGCATCGGTATGAGTAGGTAAGTTCCCAGGGAAAGAAGGAGACTCTGGGCTTAGATGATAATAAGGAGACAACAGGTAGAACAACAAAAAAAAAACACACTTTGGGTAAGGGATGACAGGATGAAAGTCCTGAGGGGAGTATCTGACCTATGGGGGAGCAGCCGATTATCCCGCCCTTGTTGCGACACTCCTCCCCCTCCTGGCACCTGTTGGGTTTGCAGCTCAGCTCTCCAGAGTTGCAGGAACAGATCTGTGAACAGTCCTCCGACAGTACTGGTGTACCGGCCTGAAAGAGAGTCACTCAGGCTATTATTAAGCAACAACCTCCAGTCAAGTGGACTGCTAAAGTTAGAAAGATTTGTTTTCTTCAATTCAGTAATCAAGTGCATTTTCAAATCTTTGCCTCACATTTTCATACTTAAAGGTCTGGATGACAGTGTTGGTAACATAATCCTTGATGGATTAAAGTGTTTACACTAAAAGTTCTTTTTTTCTAAGTGGGTGAAAAAAATCACAGAGAGAATAAAATTGGTGTGGTCAAGAACTGCATATTAATACTCAAGTAAAGCAAATGGGGCTACTACCTTCCAAAACCCACATTCACAGCCTGTTGCAGGCACACTTTTGGTAAGGAATCACACTTGCTGACTTTCTGTCATTTTGAGCAATATTATGCTCATTGGGGATTTCTGAGTTGCTTGTCTACTGTCCATGCTGTGCTTTGTTCTATGACGGACAGGGTCAGAAAGAGCCAGGCAGAGCCAGACAGAGCATGACTGCCTTTCCTTACTTCTAATTTATGGGAGCATGAGCTTCAGCTTCTGCTCCTTCAGTTGCTTGGTATACGTGTCCATTTGTGGGTTTTGGTGAGACAGAAGTTAGTAAAAAAATTTGTGTAACAGTTTGAGTCGTGATGTTTCATGATGATGATGTTATGATGTTAAATTACAAAACACAAACAGAGACTCAGCTGAACTGTGTGTTAGAAAGAATCGGAGCTTGCAATGGCAAAAAAAGCTTTTAATGGTTCAGTCCTTTTTCTTTTTGCTGTCATTCTTCTTTAAATGTTTGCCCTGTGCTGTGTGGCTGCTCGTCATTATTCAACATAACTCTCCATGATAATCTCTTTCAAGCTTATATCTTATTCATATCTCTGTTAAACAGTTCATCTTTGAACCTGAAAGTGAATGAGCCTCACGATGAGGAAGTCAACATGGATGAAGGTTCTTACCTTATAATAACGTCCACCTACATGACAGCCACACTTCTCCACAGAGACACACTCTGCTCCATCAAACAACATGTCGCCGTCACACTGGCAGCCCTCCAGTAAGGCCGAGGGAGCGGCTGAGTCCTGGAGGGAGGAGCAGGTGGAGGACGAGGTGGGGGCGAACAGCTCATAGTGACTCCCTGATGGACACGTCAACGCTGCAGGAACAAAAACAGATGCAGAGACTCAGAACTGAAGACATGGGAGGGATTTCTGTAGACTGGGTTCAGCAGCTTTTCTGGTTTCTGGTTTTGAAAGTTTGTTGATTTTATTTGTTTTTAAAAACTTGTGCAGCCTGACCAGAGTACAAACACCTGAGTGAAAAAACTCACAATCCAACATAATAAGAAACATTTATAGACATAATCTGTCAGAGCAATCATTCCATGCTGTTGGTAATGCAAAGAGAAAAAAAAGTAAATGATATCGCATTCAATTTTTTTCTGAGAGAATTTGATTTGAAAATCTATTTGGATAAAAAAAAAGAACTATATCTGATTATATAAAGAATTTATGTCTATAACTACCCACTGAGCTTACTGATATGTCATTCTTTTGATAAATCTATCTGCATTCAGCAGCGGTGATCAGCTTGATTTACACTTACGACAGAACTTGTCGCTCCTCCACTCCTTTATTTTGGCTCTGGCGAGCTGACAGGCGGTGACGTAACTCTCGATGTGTCGACACAGGAGCTTGCTGCCTCCTTTGTGCGTCGCCATCTCACTAAAAAGACAATGGTCACTTCTAATGTGCAGAATATGTAAAACATGCAGGGTTATGCTGACACTGTGGTGGGTAATTTGTCCTTACGTGACGCAGGTTTGGTAAAACTGATTTGGGTCTACTGTTGAGTGGCATTCCTCAAACGGGCCTGATGTGACTCTGATGATGTCACAGTCCTGTTTAGCCTGTGGAACCTCCTCCTTATCAGGCTCAGGACAGGCAGCAGCTCCACAGCTCACCTCACACTGCACGTTTTCGTCCTGTATGAGCCAAGCAGCCGCTGTATCCAACGCATCCTCATTGACCAGGTCATCAGACGGGTCGGTGTTGAAGTTTCCACAGAGACCAGTGGGTGCGCCTTGATAAGTGGATGGGATCCGTATATACACACTTCCCTTTGTGTCATAGGCCAGCTTTAGACCAAAGTCAGCTTCAACTGTGATGTGGCGGCCATTTTGTTGAACTTGAACTTTGCCCTCTTCCAGTGACCGAGGAAGGAAGACTCTGACGCCATCAACCTGAGAAAACATTGAAAGACATTAACAGTGGAGCTGCTTTTTATATTCACTCTGAGTCATGTCAGGAGCTGCTGCAGGTTATGAGGGCCAGTCCAGTCACTGTGAGATCACCTGGTGTGCTCAGCCTGACCTTGTGTTGACTCTGGTCTGTCTCTGTGTTAAACAGAGAAGTTCTTTTTGGATTTTACAGTTCGACAGTTTCATTTAGCAGACGCTTTTTCCCAGAACAAGGTACAAATATGTTTAATTTCTTCATTTATTCAAGACCTTCTAAGATCAAAGTGAAGTGAAATCACTCAGCTGTGCTCTCACTGGTTCAGATCAACATGTCTGTAAATAGGCAGATAATGTGGAGCTTTAAATGAAACCAGGAACTGGACTCCCTTCGCATCATTTTTTTATTCTTCTTTGCTGCGATTTGGAAAGTGCAGCGGAGGATTTAGGCAACAGAAAGTTTTAAATTCTTTCCAGAATCACAATGAAAAGATAATCAAAATTTAGACCTTTTTGTGGACTTTAATCAATTTACTCAAGTCCCAGACTGCTTAAAATATAAAGGGCAGACTTTAAAACAAGCAAATAAACAAAAAACAGAAAAGAAAAACAAAATCACAACATTGTGTTATTTTTTTTTCATTATCTATTTTTAGGACAGAACTCATTCAATCACCTCTATGAAGTACTGTACAACCTACAGATGTGAGTGTGTTTTGTATTCTGTGGCTCATCCCCACAAATATAACATCAGTCATACCTTAGCTTGAAAGGGCTTTCCTATTTCCATGGTGATTACTGAGCTATAAACGCTCAGTTCCACGCTGCGAGAGACAGACCCGTCTTCAGCAACTTTCTGTTGCAGTTTTACAGAGTAGGCTGGCATCTTTCCATTGTTCTCCACCGCTGACAGAGTGAACAGACAGTTTCCGTACAGAGGATACATCTAGAGGAGAAGATGCAGATTGTGGTGTTTTACTTCTGTTCTTAGGAAAACCAAGATGGCGTTGGCCAAACTACTAAACTGTAACAGGCTGGTCCTTCAACCAGTGGGTGCCATCACACTGTCGGGTTCACAGATCAAATACAGTATGTGGTTGTTACACTTCATCGTGAATAATGAGCTTACTTTAACCTTAAAAAACAAAGGTACTTCACCTGTCCGTCAAAGGAGCTGATGGTCCTTTCACCGCACACGGAACAGGAACCAAAACTTTTGGGCTGACAGGAGAAGGAGCCGTCTTTCAGAGCACACTCTTCATGTTCCGAACATTTGAACTGATGGTTACACTGAATCTGTCCTTCTGAACACACACACCGAGTGTCACAGGACTGTTCGGGGAAGAACACCTGAGGACAGAGGACAGGTGAGTGACAGAACCTGTTCATGCGTACATGTGTATTCACATATGAAGTACATCTCCAGGTGCAACACAGGGAAGGTGTTCAGCAGGTGTGTTACCTCTCCATTCCTATAATACTCCCCTCCGTACTCGCAGCCGCACTCTGCCAAAGGTACACATTCGTCGTTGCTCAGCAAGAAGCCATCGTCACACACACAGCCTTCTACGCAGTTAGCGCTTTCGTCACAGGCCTCAGGTATGGTGAGGCTGCAGGTCATCTGGCAGGCCTCGGGACACACCTCATAGTGACTGTTTGGAGGACAAGATGGAGCTGCAGGAAGTCACAGAGAGAGACTTTCAGATAAAATTCACAGAGACGATCAGTAGTTAAGATGCAGTTCAGTTGTCTTTGGCTTTTTGCTGCTTCAGTCATCATAACCCTCGTATAAGCTTTTAAAAGTCCACTCTTACTGGCTTAATTAACTAGTAACATAATAAGAAACATTTATAGACATAATCTGTCAGAGCAATCATTCCACGCTGTTGGTAATTCAAAGAGAAAAAAAAGTAAATGATATCACATTCAATTTTTTTCTGAGAGAATTTGATTTGAAAATCTATTTGGATAAAAAAACAGAACTATATCTGATTGAATAAAGAATTTATGTCTATAACTAACCACTGAGCTGGCTTAATTAACTCATGGCTTAATTAACTCATGTTAAAAACTGTAAAACAAAATATTATTAAACTGAGAAATATGAATACTGATAGATCGATGCACATAAAATAAAGGGATGACAGAAAGACAAATAATGGGTAAATGGATGTACAAAGAATGGATAAATGATCTCTGATGAAGTATGATGGATGTATGATGGATGAATGCATGAATGATGGATGTATGCAGAATGATTCTGCTAACTTACGACAGAAGTTTTCCTGTCTCCAGCTCCCCACCTTAGCCCCTGCTTCCTGACAGGAGGTGCTGAAAGCTGATAGGCTGCTGCACAGAGCGGAGGCGTGTCCTTCGTACATGCACATGTCAAAGGCACAATTTTCGAGGGACACCATGTAATCCAGTTCACTGTGACACTGACTGTAGAGACAGAGAAGCAGAGCGAGGACACGGACTGAAGATGACAAACAGAAATAAACTCCACAGAACTAAAAAAGTGTTTTTGGTCGTTACTGATTGATCAAATATCTGATGTTATCTGGTTACTGACTCCTATAATGTCTCACATGGCATTTGATTCTTCTCAGAAAGAAAAAGTATTTATTGTTTTAAAAAAAAGGAGAAGGTGATCTTCATTAGATACTGTGGAAAAAGGAGTCCTGGTATTTGGATAAAGTGTTTGTCAGAATTTAATTTCTTCTGCAGCTCTGTGTAATTTGCTCTCGTCTGGTGTCTGATTGTGGAGATGAGCTGTCAGTGTTTCTACTCTCTGCTGCACAGAGCTGTGCTGTGAGCTCTCGTTCTGACCAAACTCAAACCTCCACATACATTCATACTCCTATAGATGAGCCGGATGTGAAGCGTACACTTCTGAACACTATATTATTGACATGCTTCAAGACACATTTTATTAAAGAAAAAAAAAAACAGGTAAAAGCTTCACACTAACTTATGCCTGTATGTGAAAGATTTGTAGTGAGCAGTCAGTCTCATATCATGAGAGCTCGCTGATTATTAAACAAAATAAAACAGACCTGTGTCAGCGAGTCTTTTCAAATTTCAGTTATTATTCTCTTTAAGACAAATGTAGAAATAAAAAGAAATCTCAATTTCCCTTTTGGTAGAACCATTGGACAAGTATCTACCTGAAAGGTCCCTGTTTGTCGGAGATGATGCCACAGTAGTGCCTCTGCTGGTACTTCTGGATCGATGCAGGCTCACATTCAGGACATTTACCTCCTGGACAGTCACTGGTGCAGCCTCCAGCCGTGTCCTCTCCAACCTGTGTTCAATCACACCAACATGTGAGGGTATTCAGATGTAACTACCGTAAAACACAGAGCACATTCGATGCAGATATTGTAGATTTTGATTATTAGAGGAGCAGAGGATCACACAGTGAAGTTTAACTCTGATATAAAAGAAACACAAACCTTCCAGCTGCCTCCAAATTCATTAACGTTGTTTGTCAGAGTGCCGTCAGATTTCATGAAGTCATCAACTTTGTTGTCGTTAAAGTTTCCACAAAGGCCTGAAACAGAGAAACAGGAGACAACCACAGCAGTCAATAAAACAGAAAACTGCAGCTGCAACATCAAACAGGCTAACCACTGCACCACCATGTAGCCCTGTTGAAGGAACAGTTTAATATGCAATGTTAATCTGCAGTGAGTCACATCACACTCACCCACAGTCTCTCCAGAGTAAGAACCGGGCACAGTCAACTTGACGTAGGCCTTCCAGTTGAATTTGAGCACCAAACCAGAAGTTGTTGTTACCACACCGAACCAACCTCGTCTGTAAACACTAAGTTTCCCATCTTCAGAGGTGTATGGCAGATTGGTCACTTTACCATTCACCTGTGGTGGTGGTGGTGGGGATAAACAGCAGTATTAATTATTGAACACCTTTTTCCTGCAAGTTTAAGATTTAGGCCATGTCCACACATAGGGAAACTGCATATATTTCTATACGTTTACACCTGTTATCCACACGAAACTGCAGCTTTATGTTGCTAAAAACAATGTTTTCTGAAAACTCCAGCCAAAGTGAAGACTGAAAAAACAAACCGGAGGAGGGGGGTGCTCGTTTTTGAAAATACCCTGCTACGTGTGGACACGGCCTAAAATATCAGACGTGACCCCTTGAGTGACAGGTGGGAGCTGCTAGCTCTCAGATGTTATCTGAGCTGATTAAGCCACTGAACTTCTGGCCTTTGGGTTTTTGGTATTTGTGGGATTATTTAACAATCTCTCTGTGGGACACGTTCTTTTGTTGATGTACAAAGTTACAGCTCACAGTAGACAGCTCTCAGTGGAAAGCGTCTTCACAAGCAGCACAAGCGTCACTGTTGTTTTGCATCTTCACAGTTATTGTTTTTACACCCAGCACATACGTTGTGACAACAGCAAAATGAATTGGCATCATGTTATTCTCCAAGGGTGTGTTTGAGAAATTACAGAAACATTTCATAGATTTCATATTTCACCCCAACAGACTAAGTAGAACAAACCAATCACAGAGAAGCGAAACACATTAAAAACACTGATAAATAACTAAGCTTACCATTATCTTTCCTGGCATGGTGCGGCTCATGCTGACAGTGAGGTTTCCAAACACGGTGAGAGAGGTGGACTTGGTGTAGGACACCTTCGTGTTCCGCCCTCTGATCTCGTTGGTGACCAGAACCTGAAAGGGTTCCAGGTCCTGCTTGGAGTCAGGTTTCAACTTACTTAGGACATAGGTACATGTCCCCTGGAAATCCAACCGCCGCTTGTCTAAGGTCCAACAGTGGGGGTCTCCGCTACACCAGCATGAACCGTAAGTTGTTGGGTAACAGTCCCTGATCCCCTTCTTCACAGTACATTGCTCGTTCTCCTTGCAGCTGACATCTTTACACTTCATGAAGAGCACAGCACAATGTTAGATCACAGGGAAACAGCTGAACACAGAACTCATCAATAAACTCTGCTGTGCAGCATGTGTGTAAATAACTGCTATCTAGATATATTCAATGCTCATGAACCAGGATGTCGCACACACAGCAAACTGTAGTCTAACACACATCTCTCACAAAACCTCACACACGCACACTAACCTCGGCTTTCCCGTTCTTGCATTCACACCTGGAGGTGCAGGTGCTGTCCCCCCAAAACTTGGTGTCTGCTGGATAATACTTGCCCTGATGCTGACATCCACACTGAGCCTGAGGGACACACCTGAAACACAGAGCAAACACTGAGACCTCATTTTATGGTTTATTCTTCTCATTCCTCATATTCCCAAGGAGGCCATGTTCCTCTGAGATCTTTCTAAGGACATGAAGTTCAAATGTCTTCCATGTTTTTCTCATTTCTCTCGTTTGACCATTTTCAGTTGTGTAATGAACTCACCAGTTTTCCACTGATCAGCAAATAAAAAGAATGAAGTGTAAAAAAGGCCACCAAGACGTATTTCAGGCAAAGGCACATGTTTGTTTACCCATGAGCTACTCTAAGACCACAGCTAATATTAACATGAAAGCACTTGAGAGCTAGCACACTGCTACTGTGGAAATTATACTGTGTCCTGCACACAGAAAACACAGAGAGACCATCACTTTTAAGTTGTCTATAGCCTGCAAGATGGTTTGTTTTAAGGAGGCTTTTGTTTTATAGAGAGCTACTTTGAAGCCTGAGAATCATCATCATTAGTGGGTTACCTGTCCCCACTGAGTACAAGTCCTTCATCACAAAGACAAGCCTCCACACAGGGAAGGTTACAGGACTTCTCACTGTCCGGATCTGAGCAGGAGGCAGGACATGCTGAAGCACAGGGCTCATAGTGACTTCCCGCTGGACAAGAGGGAACTGCAGAGAAGACAGAGGGCATTGTTTTTTGTGGGAACCTTTACTGTTATGCAACAAAATGACCAGAGCATCCAGATTTTCTTTGTTTGTTTTTATCCTTTCATCTCAATAGACTAAAACAATGAAAGGTCCCACCAGGATTTCGAAAACCTCCAGTACACAGCTGGACCTGATATTTACTAATAAACCAGAGAGAATTACCAAAAGCTACAACTTGATCACAGGCTTGTCTGATCATAATATGACCCTGGTAGCCAGGAAGTTGACTAAAAATAGATTCCACCACTCCAAACAAATCGGCACTAATACTTTTTACTATAGGATACCAAAGTGTAACCAAACTGCATCTGACAATGAAATAAATGGACTAAGATGGAATGATGTGATCACCTCTGAAGACCTTGTGAGCTGTTGCAACAGTTTCATTTGTAAAATTAACTCTTTCAGGGAAAAATTTACTGTGGAAGTCCAGAAAAAATCTAAAAGGAAACACAATATACCTTGGCTTAATGAAAATTTAAAGAGACTTATGAAACAAAGAGATTCAGCTTTAAAAAAGGCCATTAAATCAAAAAGGGACACTGACATGATGATTTTCAGGGGCCTGAGGAATAAGGTGATCAGTGAGCTAAGACTAGCCAAATCTCACTTTTACCTTAAACTCATTGATAATGCTAAAAATAACAATAAGCTAATTTGGCAACAAATTAATAACCTTATAAGAAGGGAATCACCTCATCTAGGAGACCTACAACTCAAAGTTGAGGGGAATCTTATTCGTGACAAATTTCCTATTGCTGCTATTTTTAACCAATATTTTTTAGAGTCTGTAAGCAACTTAGGCAAAAATTTCAAAGAAAAGGAGTTGGACGTTGCTCCTGTAACTACTACAGATCAGGTTTTTAATCTGTTTCCAACAGATGCCACAGAGGTGAATAAAATCATTAGTTCATAAAAAAACCTCTAAAAGTAAAGACACTTTTAATTTTGACACAATTTTTGTCAAAAAACATAAAGATGTTTTTTCTCCACCTATTGCTCATTTAATCAATCTGTCACTTAAACAAAGTACTTTTCCCTGTATTTGGAAACGCGCAATTGTCAACCCGGTCTTTAAGTCTGGGGATCGTCATGAAGGCAGTAATTTTAGATCTATAAGTATACTGCCAGTTCAATCTAAGATTGCTGAGAAAGTTGTAGTCAAGCAGCTGACAACATATCTTAATACAAGTAATCTTTGCCTACATCCTATGCAGTTTGGCTTCAGACCCAATCACTCTACTGAAACAGCTACATTACATCTGATGGAGCAGATCAAAGGTCGACTCAACAAAGGAGGGGTGGTTGGGGCTGTGTTTTTAGATTTGCGCAAGTACAGTAAATCACAATGTACTTGTCTCAAAACTCTCTAGATTTAAATTTTCATCAGAGGCTCTGGCCTGGATGTCTTCATATTTATCTGACAGGACCCAATGTGTTAACATCTATGGAGTACTATCTGATGATATGAAATGTACAATGGGTGTTCCCCAAGGTTCTGTGCTGGGCCCTTTATTGTTTAGTCTTTACATCAATGATCTCCCACAGCAGTGTCATGGGATCGAAGTACAAATGTATGCTGACGACACTGTTTTGTTTACACATACAAAAACAGCTGAGTTAGCAGCAAAGAAGCTATCAGATGCCATGGAAAGGATCACAGCATGGCTCGACCAGTCATGTCTCAGCCTTAATTTAAACAAAACTAAAGGCATGTTCGTTGCCAAGACCAGTATGCAGCCTATCAACGCTAAGATTGTCATAAAGGCAGAGAAGATTGAAATAGTGAGTTTAAATATCTTGGCCTAGTCTTAGATTCAAACCTTAATATGAGGAAACATGCTAAGAAAATAATGAAAAACATCCAATACAATTTGGCAAACTTTAGACACATAAGAAGTTGTCTTTCAGTGAATGCAGCCAAAACTTTTATGCAAACCTTAAAGGTTTTAGATAAAAAATCAATGCAGTATCATCACTGTAAGATACTTGAGAAACACCATCTTTTGAGTTTTAAGAATTTCAGATGTTTTCAAATTTGTGCATGGTGTATAAGATTGTAAATGGCTTGGCTCCGCCCCCGCTGCTTCAGTTTGTTCATTTCCGCTCATTGGACTCCATAAAATCCACAAGGATATCTTCCTTTAGAGACTGCCATGTGCTGTTCCATCGTACTGCCTTTGGGCAGTCAGCCTTCTCTGTAAAAGCCACAACTCAGTGGAATGCCCTACCAAATGATATTAAGAACTGTGACTCCCTCATCAGCTTCAAAACAAAACTGGAAAACCTCCTAAAAGACTCTCAAACCTGTAATCATTGACTGATCTAAAGCAGTCTTAACTGTTGTATATTATTGTGTGTGCGTGTATGTGTATGTGTTTGTGTGTGTGTGCATGCTGCATGCATGTATGTGTGCGTGTATGTGTGTGGGTGTGTGTGCGTAAGCGTGTGTGATGTTTTAATTGTGACCTGCCAAGGGACTGCAGATGTAAACTAGCTCTAGGCTAACTCTGGTACAATGCATCAAATGGTAACATTTATGTCCAATATTGTACATGGTCCCTTTATAAAATAAATAACACAAAAAAAGTGTCAAAGACTGCTCATTTCCTGAGTCACTTACAGCAGCCAGACTGCTCTCTCCACTGTGCACCAAGAGTGACTTTTTTTGCCAAACAGGCTTCAAAGTAGGTCTGCATGCTATCACAGAGGGACTGTTTGGCACCTGGATAGGAAAAAAACACACATGAACAAATGTTTGTGTTTTGAAAGACAAAAAAAATAATGAGATAAGTAAAACAACCAAAATCCTAAAACACCAAGGTATCCCTGATTCAGCAGAACAGGACTGCCTTTGTTACAAGATTTTCAGAGAGGAGTTGCCTCACTGGAATTCAATGGAAATTAGTTCAGATTTAAAGGCAGCACCCAGTCACGCAGATGGTGGACTAGAGACAATCGGATCTCTGTGGCTCTAGTGCTCTTTTGCTACAGTTTTTTGTGTGCGAGTGCTCATGATGAGAATGTGTCTTCTTTTTGCAGACCTAATTTTGACCTTTTTTCTACACAAAGCCTAGTTTAGAGTGCTCCTAATGCTTTTAACGTTATATTTTCAGTGATATTTGTACCCTCATAGAAACAGACATCGTAGACACAGTCACTCAGGTATGCAGAGGGGGAGACGATTTTGTGGCAGGCTGCAAACGGTCCGTCCTCTTTGGTTATACGACCACAGCGTTCAGGGTCTCTGAAATGCTCCTGCAGCTGCACTGAACACTCAGGACAACTACCACCACAGTTATCAGTGCAGAACAGATCTGGATCATCCACCTTCCACTTCTTAATCATCTCCAGCACATCGGAGATCTTGTTACCTGCAAGATACAAAATGAATCTGTCAAGTCCTGGCAGTGTGAGTGAATGGCAGTGATTTATGAATACCAAACGTGAAACAAACAAGATGTCTATTCAAAGTGGGATTTAGCTGACGTTAATACCTCATTGTAGTTTTCTTTTCTGTCACCTCCTCACCTGTGGAGCTTGGCAGGTCGTCCTGTTTGTCTCCATTGTAGTCTCCACACAGTCCTCCCATGTGTTTGTAGAAAGAGGAAGGTACTGTGATATACAGCCTTGATTTCCAGTCAAATTTAACTGCCAGGCCAAACTCAGTAGTGAGGACAGCGTAGCTCCCACTCCGTACCACTTTGATTTTCCCTCCCGGCAGATTAAAAGGCAGGTGCAGAAGCTCTCCATCCACCTGGAGGAAACAACAAGTCATGTATGTTAACAATTTTCTCACCTTTGACACTGTTTACATGGTGGTCTAGAAGGATATGCATTTCTGACTGCTAAAAGCAAAACTATGATTCAGTCTACAAGGTATAAATTTTACAATCAAACAGTCATTTCTGTAAATTCTGAAGCTTTTTTTTTTTTTTTTACCAAACTGCTGATGACATTCAAAAACTCATAGTTTAAATAAATATTAAATTTAGTAATTCCATATGCACTCTTTTTTGTCTATTACTCAAAACATTACCAGTCTTATCACACAGCAGAGCATGCAGGTTAGTATCGGATCATGGTTGATACCCAAAGCCCAGGTATTGGTATCAGTAACAGGACCAGAAAAGCTGGATCGGTGCATCTCTAGTTGTAGCATGCCCTGTTTTGGAGCACTACATACTTGAATGTCAATACTCTTCCTAAACACTAGATAGCAGTGCTGTTAGTGTTTTCATCATAATGCTAGTTTCTTGCTCCTCTTTGTTGCCTACCAGTTTGTGCACAGGATTATTTTGATATCTTGTAATAAAATTATATTCTGAGAAACTGCATCAAAAAAGCCAGACAAAAATAGCTTTGTTCCCCTATTAACGAGCCCACAAATTACTGGTATAGTTTTGGTGTGCTGAGTTTACTAAACCACATATAAGTCACCTGAAAACTCATCATGAAAATGTTACTATAATGAAAACAATAGAAAGAAAAAGCCTGACAGAGACAGTCCAAAGGCAAACGCTGAATGCTGGAGTAGACCAGGGATGTCAGCAGCTAATGGTGCTTTCAGAACAGTATCCTGGGTGGCTGTTGTTTTCAGAAATAGCTCTACCTGCTCTGAATGATGTGACTGCCTCACACATTCAGAGTCTGAGCTGTCTGACGTCAGGGACATGAAGACTTCTGACATGAAGACTTAGCCCAGTGAGTATGCAGTTTGTTGGGTTGATATTGTCAAAATAAATGTGTTGGGGATTACAGTTACTGCTTGTTACAGGAAAGGAGTGTGTTACCTCTACTTTTCTTCTGTGTCCTCCGATGGTTATTTTGTGTCCATACACAGTGATGGTCACTTCCTTCACGAAACTAACCCGTTTGCTTCCTCTGTGGGTATTCTTAGTGGTCACATTGAAAAGAACAAGACCAGTCGCTGGTTTTGCAACTGTTGCCATAATGTAGGTACAGGAGCCCTGAAAGAGGTGATATTAGGTCATGAATTCCATAAACTGTGCAAACTTGGGGAGCTGTTTGGTAAGTTATGCTGGTTTTAGTCAGTGGAGGGAGTCATCACTGAACTTACAGAGCTTAACTGTACACAATCTGCCTCCAAATCAAGAAGCAAAAAAACAATATTATTTCACTTTTATATGGAGAATGGCGACTGATGTAGCTCTTCTTCTTGTGTCTACAGACACCTGGTTTATGACACTGTTTGGCTGTTGCTATAGGTTCTAATCTATATTTTTGAAACACAAACAAACAGGTCATGACTTAGAAGGCAGGTATTTCTAACTTCTAAAAAGGCACACTCTCTCAGCAGTTCCCATCTTACCTGGAAATCATAGCGTTTTCCATCAAACGTGACGTAGTGGGGGTCACCCGAAGCTGTGCATGTTGCAGTTGAAGTGTGGACACACTCTCCGTTCACACAAAGCTCCTTTTCTTTACACGTAACATCCTCACAGGGATCTTTGGTTGTCGGAGGAGTGGTTTCTACAAAAATGAAATGGGTGAGTGTGAATGAGCTGTTCTTGTTATTGCTGTCTGTCTCTGTCCTCTCTCTTTATGCAACCTTCTCTAGCTCTCTTTCTCTTTCTCTTTCTAACAGTCTCAGCAGATGTGTGTCTCACATGAGTCTGTTTCTGCCTGAGTTTTCCGCCTGTCAGAGAAAGTTTTTCCTTGCCACTGTAACTTCTTGATTGAAGTGAAGTTCTTAATTCATGGTGGATCAGGATGAGATCAGACTAAAACTTATCTTGTTTTAAAGTAAGTCTTTGTAGAACATGGCAGTAAAATCTATAGCTGCTTCTCTAAATATTTGTAATGAGTAAGTGCAGTGTAAAAAAAAGTGATTGAAATTGGAGATGTGAACCAGTTAGCTGCTCAAGTGAAGGAGAGTCTGGGTTTAGGAAATAAAGAGATAAATGGGTAGAAAGAAAAAAAACTTCAGATAGGAGAAGACAAGATATGTCTTGAGGTAAGTATCTGACCTGTAGAGATGCAGCCAACTGTTCCATCAACGATGAGACATTCCTCCCCCTCTTGGCAAATGTTGGTATCACAGGTCAGCACTCCAGACTCACAGGAACAGATCGTCAAACAGTCCTCAAACATTACTGATGTGCCGGACTGAAAAAAAGTGACTTTGGTTATACAGAGTTGATACCAGACATGACCCAATATGTCACTATTTCTAATACTACAGTAACTCTGAAAAGCAAAGCAACACCAGGCACAACCTGATCAAACACAGCAAATTAAATTGATGTGTGTAAAGGGTCTGGCACATTTCATCTCTGCACGTCGTTAACACTGTGAAAAAAAAGTCACTTGCTGGTAGCATGTTAACCCAGTCAGCTAAACATGGAGGATATTTCTAATATTCCACCCTGTCTTGCAATCCAGGCAGCAGGGGATCGGGTGAGAGTATCTCAAAGCTGCGGATCTCTACGATGTCACTTGAACCTGTAATTTAAGAGTTAGTGATAACAGGATGGACTCACCCTCACGAAAGAAAAACATATGTACCAATACATTTTTTGAAATGTATTGTAATATATTAGTGTATATTATGATATACATTGAATATCATATTGAGGGCACATAAACAATATATTATATATTCATGAAATATATTGCAATATATTGCAAAATATACAAATAATTGCCGCTTTCCATGGATTGCAATATATATATATATATATATATATATATATATATATATATATATATATATATATATATATATATATATATATATATATATATATATAACCTAATACACAACGTGATATTTTCCAATATGCTGCAATATATTTTTCTTTCGTAAGGGCAGATAAACCTCACCCTGCTATGATTCTAGTTCTCAAAACCACCTGCTCACCATATTTTTAAGTTTTGGGGCATTTTTAGGATAGATGAAGAGAGGCAGGAGCTGTAGAGAGTAGAAAGTGGGGGACCACAGCGTTACAGCTAAAACACATGGATGTGTCTCCAGTCTGGGTTGGCTATGTCATGGCATCAGATCAGAAAGGTTTTTATTCAAGTCAATGTGCCAAATTACACTGGATCCGCTCAGCTGCGGCCCTGCTGTGGCTAGTCCAGCAGGTCCCAGTTAATATGAGGTCATTCTATTTTTGCTGGATTCCAGAGCTGTGACGTGTCAGTTCACCATCGGAGCAGGACAGGGAGTCACACAGGGAAACTACCTTTTGAATTTTTCAAAATGAAACAAAACCGTGTCAGAACCAGACAGTGTCCAGCTTGACTTTAACAACAAACGGTTATAATGAGCAGAGCCGGACCAGGAGTCAACAGGTTTGAGGTTTTACTGCCAAACATGAATGAAGAGAGGCTTATCAATGGAGTGGGGAGCGCAGGAACTCCTTGGTCTCATGACTCCAGCTGTCGGTCAGTCAAAATTGAAAAAATTGTTATGATAATATTGTTTTTCTCAATCTTATGAACCCATTGTTGTGTACCGTCACACCCCATCTGAGAGGGTCACCAAGGCTCCACTGCCCTTTTTCCGGAGCATCTACCACTGTCCACAGGAGAGCTGCCTTGGTTTGTTCAGAAGTGTGAAATGCAGGAGCTGTTCTTTTCCCACTGCCTTCAATTCCTTTGTTTTGGGACTTTTTGTATCTTTTTATGTATTATATTATATATTATATATATTTTTTATTTATTTGGATTTTCTTTTTGAATCCAAAATCTCAGCACACCTGAAGGAACACGTGCGAAGGAAGACGGCATAACCCAAACGCGTCCACAAATCAAAGAAAGGCTCCAGCACACTGTATCGCTCTTAGTCATAGATTTATTGTTTCGGTCAGTGTGACCTTTATCAGACATCTGATGCGCGACTCTTTCTTTAATTTTTTGGCTTTTTTCTAATTTAGATTTTTGGCACACTTTGTGGACAGTTAAGAAATATTTTTATTGTACAGGGAAATATATTTTTTTACTGTGTATTTCATTAAAACTTTGAATCTTAAATCTTTTAATTATTGTACTGTCTAGCTGCTCTTTGTTATTCAACACAATTCTTTCCATAATAATCTCATTCATGCAGAGTGAAGTTATCCACAAACCAAACCATGCTCTGTAAGATTACAAACAATCAAAGATATCTCTGTGAAACAGTTCATCTTTGAACCTGATCATGAATGAGCCTCACAATGAGGAAATCAACATGGATAAAGGTTCTTACCTTATAATAACGTCCACCTACATGACAGCCACACTTCTCCACAGAGACACACTCTGCTCCATCAAACAACATGTCGCCGTCACACTGGCAGCCCTCCAGTAAGGCTGAGGGAGCGGCTGAGTCCTGGAGGGAGGAGCAGGTGGAGGACGAGGTGGGGGCGAATAGCTCATAGTGACTCCCTGATGGACACGTCAACGCTGCAGGAACAAAAACAGATGCAGAGACTCAGAACTGAAGACATGGGAGGGATTTCTGTAGACTGGGTTCAGCAGCTTTTCTGGTTTCTGGTTTTGAAAGTTTGCTGATTTCATTTGTTTTTAAAAACTTGTGCAGCCTGACCAGAGTACAAACACCTAAGTCAAAAAAACTCACAATCCAACATAATAAGAAACATTTATAGACATAATCTGTCAGAGCAATCATTCCATGCTGTTGGTAATGCAAAGAGAAAAAAAAGTAAATGATATCGCATTCAATTTTTTTCTGAGAGAATCTGATTTGAAAATCTATTTGGATAAAAAAAAGAACTATATCTGATTATTTAAAGAATTTATGTCTATAACTAACCACTGAGCTTACTGATATGTCATTCTTTTGATAATTCTATCTCCATTCAGCAGTGGTGATCAGCTTGATTTACACTTACGACAGAACTTGTCGCTCCTCCACTCCTTTATTTTGGCTCTGGCGAGCTGACAGGCGGTGACGTAACTCTCGATGTGTCGACACAGGAGCTTGCTGCCTCCTTTGTGCGTCGCCATCTCACTAAAAAGACAAAGGTCACTTCTAATGTGCAGAATATGTAAAACATGCAGGGTTATGCTGACACTGTAGGTGGGTAATTTGTCCTTACCTGACGCAGGTTTGGTAAAACGGATTTGGGTCTACTGTTGAGTGGCATTCCTCAAACGGGCCTGATGTGACTCTGATGATGTCACAGTCCTGTTTAGCCTGTGGAACCTCCTCCTTATCAGGCTCAGGACAGGCAGCAGCTCCACAGCTCACCTCACACTGCACGTTTTCGTCCTGTATGAGCCAAGCAGCCGCTGTATCCAACGCATCCTCATTGACCAGGTCATCAGACGGGTCGGTGTTGAAGTTTCCACAGAGACCAGTGGGTGCGCCTTGATAAGTGGATGGGATCCGTAAATAAACGCTTCCCTTTGTGTCATAGGCCAGCTTCAGACCAAAGTCAGCTTCAACTGTGATGTGGCGGCCATTTTGTTGAACTTGAACTTTGCCCTCTTCCAGTGACCGAGGAAGGAAGACTCTGACGCCATCAACCTGAAAAAATAATTCAAAGACATTTACAGGTGAGCTGCTTTTTAAATTCACTCTGAGTCATGTCAGGAGCTGCTGCAGGTTATGAGGGCCAGTCCAGTCACTGTGAGATCACCTGGTGTGCTCAGCCTGACCTTGTGTTGACTCTGGTCTGTCTCTGTGTTAAACAGAGAAGTTCTTTTTGGATTTTACAGTTCGACAGTTTCATTTAGCAGACGCTTTTTCCCAGAACAAGGTACAAATATGTTTAATTAGTTTATTTCATTTATTCACTAGCGTTTATTTTTATTTATTAATTTATCAAGACCTCCTAAGATCAAAGTGAAGTGAAATCACTCAGCTGTGCTCTCACTGGTTCAGATCAACATGTCTGTAAATAGGCAGATAATGTGGAGCTTTAAATGAAACCAGAAACTGGACTCCCTTCGCATCATTTTTTTTATTCTTCTTTGCTGCGATTTGGAAAGTGCAGTAGGGGATTTTGGCAACCGAAAGTTCTAAGTTCTTTCCAGAATCACAATGAAAAGAAAATCAAAATTAAGACCTTTTCATGGACTTTAATGAATTTACTCGAGTCCCAGACTGCTTAAATTTTGGAGGGCAGACTTTTAAACAAGCAAATAAACAAAACCAGAAAAGAAAAACAAAATCACAACATTGATTGTGTTATTGATTTTTTCATTATCTATTTTTAGCAAAGAACTCATTCAATCACCTCTATGAAGTACTGTACAACCTACAGATGTGAGTGTGTTTTGTATTCTGTGGCTCATCCCCACAAACATAACATCAGTCATACCTTAGCTTGAAAAGGCTTTCCTATTTCCATGGTGATTACTGAGCTATAAACGCTCAGTTCCACGCTGCGAGAGACAGACCCGTCTTCAGCAACTTTCTGTTGCAGTTTTACAGAGTAGGCTGGCATCTTTCCATTGTTCTCCACCGCTGACAGAGTGAACAGACAGTTTCCATACAGAGGATACATCTACAGGAGGAGACACAGATTGTGGTGTTTTACTTATGAAAACCAAGATGGCGTTGGCCAAACTACTAAACTGTAACAGGCTGGTCCTTCAACCAGTGGGTGCCATCACACTGTTAGGTTCACAGATCAAATACAGTATGTGGTTGTTACACTTCATCATGAATAATGAGCTTACTTTAACCTTAAAAAACAAAGGTACGTCACCTGTCCGTCGAAGGAGCTGATGGTCCTTTCACCGCACACGGAACAGGAACCAAAACTTTTGGGCTGACAGGAGAAGGAGCCGTCTTTCAGAGCACACTCTTCATGTTCTGAACATTTGAACTGATGGTTACACTGAATCTGTCCTTCTGAACACACACACCGAGTGTCACAGGACTGTTCGGGGAAGAACACCTGAGGACAGAGGACAGGTGAGTGACAGAACCTGTTCATGCGTACATGTGTATTCACATATGAAGTACATCTCCAGGTGCAACACAGGGAAGGTGTTCAGCAGGTGTGTTACCTCTCCATTCCTATAATACTCCCCTCCGTACTCGCAGCCGCACTCTGCCAAAGGTACACATTCGTCGTTGCTCAGCAAGAAGCCATCGTCACACACACAGCCTTCTACGCAGTTAGCGCTTTCGTCACAGGCCTCAGGTATGGTGAGGCTGCAGGTCATCTGGCAGGCTTGGGGACACACCTCATAGTGACTGTTTGGAGGACAAGATGGAGCTGCAGGAAGTCACAGAGAGAGACTTTCAGATAAAATTCACAGAGACGATCAGTAGTTAAGATGCAGTTCAGTTGTCTTTGGCTTTTTGCTGCTTCAGTCATCATAACCCTCGTATAAGCTTTTAAAAGTCCACTCTTACTGGCTTAATTAACTCATGGTAAAAACTGTAAAACAAAATATTATCAAACTGAGAAATATGAATACTGATAGATCGATGCACATAAAATAAAGGGATGATAGAAAGACAAATAATGGGTAAATGGATGTACAAAGAATGGATAAATGATCTATCTTGAAGTATGATGGATTGGTGATGGATGTATGATGGATGAATGCATGAATGATGGACGAATGCAGAATGATTCTGCTAACTTACGACAGAAGTTTTCCTGTCTCCAGCTCCCCACCTTAGCCCCTGCTTCCTGACAGGAGGTGCTGAAAGCTGATAGGCTACTGCACAGAGCGGAGGCATGTCCTTCGTACATGCACATGTCAAAGGCACAATTTTCGAGGGACACCATGTAATCCAGTTCACTGTGACACTGACTGTAGAGACAGAGAAGCAGAGCGAGGACACGGACTGAAGATGACAAACAGAAATAAACTCCACAGAACTAAAAAAGTGTTTTTGGTCGTTACTGATTGATCAAATATCTGATGTTATCTGGTTACTGACTCTTATAATGTCTCACATGGCATTTGATTCTTCTCAGAAAGAAAAAGTATTTATTGTTTTAAAAAACAGGATAAGGTAATCTTCATTAGATACTGTGGAAAAAAGAGTCCTGGTATTTGGATAAAGTGTTTGTCAGAATTTATTTAATTTCTTCTGCAGCTCTGTGTAATTTGATCTTATCTGGTGTCTGATTGTGGAGATGAGCTGTCAGTATTTCTACTCTCTGCTGCACAGAGCTGTGCTGTGAGCTCTCGTTCTGACCAAACTCAAACCTCCACATACATTCATACTCCTATAGATGATGAGCCGGATGTGAAGTGTACACTTCTGAACACTATATTATTGACATGCTTCAAGACACATTTTATAAAAAAAAAACAAAAACAGGTAAAAGCTTCACACTAACTTATGCTTGTATGTGAAAGATTCGTAGCGAGCAGTCAGTCTCATATCATGGCAGCTCGCTGATTTATTGAACGAAATAAAACAGATCTGTGTCAGCGAGTCTTTTCAAATTTTAGTTATTATTCTCTTTAAGACAAATGTAAAAATAAAAAGAAATCTCAATTTCCCTTTTGGTAGAACCATTGGACAAGTATCTACCTGAAAGGTCCCTGTTTGTCGGAGATGATGCCACAGTAGCGCCTCTGCTGGTACTTCTGGATCGATGCAGGCTCACATTCAGGACATTTACCTCCTGGACAGTCACTGGTGCAGCCTCCAGCCGTGTCCTCTCCAACCTGTGTTCAATCACACCAACATGTGAGAGTATTCAGATGTAACTACCAGAAAACACAGAGCACATTCAATGCAGATATTGTAGATTTTGATTATTGTAGAGGAGCAGAGGATCACACAGTGAAGTTTAACTCTGATATAAAAGAAACACAAACCTTCCAGCTGCCACCAAATTCATTAACGTTGTTTGTCAGAGTGCCGTCTGATTTCATGAAGTCATCAACTTTGTTGTCGTTAAAGTTTCCACAAAGGCCTGAAACAGAGAAACAGGAGACAACCACAGCAGTCAATAAAACAGAAGACTGCAGCTGTGCTCGGGTGTAGAGCATGTATGGTCCACACAGGAAGGCACCTGCCCAGCCAGGCGTTCAAAGCAGGGACCTTCTTGCTGTGAGGCAACATCAAACAGGCTAACCACTGCACCACCATGTAGCCCTGTTGAAGGAACAGTTTAATATGCAATGTTGATCTGCAGTGAGTCACATCACACTTACCCACAGTCTCTCCAGAGTACGAACTGGGCAGAGTCAACTTGACGTAGGCCTTCCAGTTGAATTTGAGCACCAAACCAGAAGTTGTTGTTACCACACCGAACCAACCTCGTCTGTAAACACTAAGTTTCCCATCCTCAGAGGTGTATGGCAGATTGGTCACTTTACCATTCACCTGTGGTGGTGGTGGTGGTGGTGGGGATAAACAGCAGTATTAATTATTAAACACCTTTTCCCTGCAAGTTTAAGATTTAGGCCATGTCCACACATAGGGAAACTGCATATATTTCTATACGTTTACACCTGTTATCCACACGAAACCGCAGCTGTATGTTGCTAAAAACAATGTTTTCTGAAAACTCCAGCCAAAGTGAAGATTGAAAAAACAAACCGGAGGAGGGGGGTGCTCGTTTTTGAAAATACCCTGCTACGTGTGGACACGGCCTAAAATATCAGACGTGACCCCTTGAGTGACAGGTGGGAGCTGCTAGCTCTCTGATGTTATCTGAGCTGATTAAGCCACTGAACTTCTGGCCTTTGGGTTTTTGGTATTTGTGGGATTATTTAACAATCTCTCTGTGGGACACAATCTTTTGTTGATGTACAAAGTTACAGCTCACAGTAGACAGCTCTCAGTGGAAAGCGTCTTCACAAGCAGCACAAGCGTCACTGTTGTTTTGCATTTTCACAGTTATTGTTTTTACACCCAGCACACACGTTGTGACAACAGCAAAATGAATTGGCATCATGTTTTTCTCCAAGGGTGTGCTGGAGAAATTACAGAAACATTTCATAGATTCATATGTCACCCCTACAGACTAAGCAGAACAAACCAATCACAGAGAAGCAAAACACATTAAAAACACCGATAACTAAGCTTACCATTATCTTTCCTGGCATGGTGCGGCTCATGCTGACAGTGAGGTTTCCAAACACGGTGAGAGAGGTGGACTTGGTGTAGGACACCTTCGTGTTCCGCCCTATGATCTCGTTGGTGACCAGAACCTGAAAGGGTTCCAGGTCCTGCTTGGAGTCAGGTTTCAACTTACTTAGGACATAGGTACATGTCCCCTGGAAATCAAACCGCCGCTTGTCTAAGGTCCAACAGTGGGGGTCTCCGCTACACCAGCATGAACCGTAAGTTGTTGGGTAACAGTCCCTGATCCCCTTCTTCACAGTACATTGCTCGTTCTCCTTGCAGCTGACATCTTTACACTTCATGAAGAGCACAGCACAATGTTAGATCACAGGGAAACAGCTGAACACAGAACTCATCAATAAACTCTGCTGTGCAGCATGTGTGTAAATAACTGCTATCTAGATATATTCAATGCTCATGAACCAGGATGTCGCACACACAGCAAACTGTAGTCTAACACACATCTCTCACAAAACCTCACACACGCACACTAACCTCGGCTTTCCCGTTCTTGCATTCACACCTGGAGGTGCAGGTGCTGTCCCCCCAAAACTTGGTGCCTGCTGGATAATACTTGCCTTGATGCTGACATCCACACTGAGCCTGAGGGACACACCTGAAACACAGAGCAAACACTGAGACCTCATTTTATGGTTTATTCTTCTCATTCCTCATATTTACAAGGAGGCCATGCTCCTCTGAGATCTTTCTAAGGAAATGAAGTTCAAATATCTTCTATGTTTTTCTCATTTCTCTCTCTCGACCATTTTCACAGTTGTGTAATGAACTCACCAGTTTTCCACTGATCAGCAAATAAAAACAATGAAGTGTAAAAAAGGCCACCAAGACATATTTCAGGCAAAGGCACATGTTTGTTTACCCATGAGCTACTCTAAGACCACAGCTAATATTAGCATGAAAGCACCTGAGAGCTAGCACACTGCTACTGTGGAAATTATATAATTATAAAATGTCCCACTTGGATTTGACTAAGCAAATAGATACGAGGCTCCTATTGGATAATTAATGCATTAGCAATTATCTTTCAGCCAGCCATAAGTTAATTAACCCCAACAGGTGCAAGAAATGCTTCTCTTTTCTCAAACAACCATGTGGAAAGACACATCCAGTGGTCGTAGAAAAGTTGTTAGTCTGTTTGAGAGGGTCAAATCTTTGGCATGCATCAAGCAGAGAAAACATCTAAAGAGATTGCAGAAACTACTAAAATTGGGTAAAGAACTGTCCAACTAGGGATGGGTACCGAATGTGATACTTTTACAGGTACCCATCCAAATTCTGTCAAAAGTATCGGGTACAGATTCACATAAAATCAAAAGGTACCATGTTTAGGTACCTAAACACATCCTTGTGACTATGAGGGAGTGGAAGAGTAGGAGATTTTCCATGCTGGACATGAACACAGCATCTAATGTTATATATTGAAGAATAAATATGCTAAAATGAAAAAAATAGAGATTATATTATTGAAAAAAATTGATACTTTTTTACCACATAAACACAAAAAAGTACCAAAAACTTGGTACTGTTGAGTACTGATACAGATTGCCAGGTATCTAGCATCGGTACCATATCATTTCAAATGTGAAAGGTGCCCATCCCTTTATCCAGTGCATAATTAAAAACTGTAAGGTTAGTGGGAACCCATCGTTTTTGAGGAAGAAATATGTCTGGAACAAAAATTCTTAATGATTGTTATTATTAT
Organism: Halichoeres trimaculatus; assembly: GCF_033239565.1. NCBI lineage: Eukaryota > Metazoa > Chordata > Actinopteri > Labriformes > Labridae > Halichoeres > Halichoeres trimaculatus. Next base: position 7,416,521 of record NW_027437190.1, on the reverse strand, counting down.
TATTAGGGCCCGAGCCCCCGAGAATCGGGGGGCGAAGCCCTATTGTAACTGTTAGGATTCTTCTTCTTCTTCTTCTTCTTCTTCTTTGTTTCTGCCAATACAATGCCATTTTGCGTGCCTTTGGCTTGAAAAAAAGGCGAAATGACCTAGCCACAAAATTCAAACTCGGCGAAAAATTTATGATTCCACTGTCTCTGCAAAAATTCATCCCCCCTCGCGCCCCCTAGGGGCTTAAAACTGCAGCCCCTTGGTCTGCTTTCAGCTACAGCCTTGAAATTTGGTGGGTATAACAAGCATGCCTAGATGAACAAAAAAGTCTCTTATGACTATCGTGAATTCTCAACACGAACTTCGCTATTAGCACGTAAACATGGGATTTTCACGATTTGTAGCCTACGCATTTGAACAAACTAGTCCTAGGGCTTTTGTCACAGCAACTCCAAACTTGGCATGTGTATACTACACACATTGAACATTAATAATCATAGCTAAATTTACAGAATATTTTTCCGTTTGGCTAGGACACGGGCTCAAAGTTCGGCATTTTTCAACTTTGTCTAATCTGCACCAAAATCAAGACACATGTTCAGTGTTAAGCCCCGGACACAGCCATGTCATTATTCCCGCCAGAAATTACAACGCCTCCTGATGGCAATGGCCTGAAATTGCCAAAATTACGTTTATAGGCTATGTATTTCAATGAACTACTCCCAGGTTTGGACTAAGATGAACTCCAAACTTGCCTTGTGGAAACTACACACATTGAAGATGAACACTTACAATACAATTCTTATCATCTTGTATGGCTCGGCCACAAATGGCCGCCAAAGTTCACCATTTTGCTACTTCATGAAAATCTTAATAGCTCTCTTGTACAATGTTGGATCAGGCCCAAAATGCACACACATGTTAACTCTCCCATCTTCAACACATCCATATACTTCTTTTCTTCTAACACTACAGCGCCCCTTACTGTTAACAGGAACTCATGTCTTTTACTCTCTGATTTATAGCCTCTTCATTTTTGGCCATTTTCTTTTTCATTTAACTTGCAAATGTCTGGCACGCCTTCATAAAGCATTACAAATCAGCTCATGTCCTCAAGGTCAAGGGTGTGTCTATGGCACTAGCTTCACCTCGCTAATGTCAAAACACAGCAGGAAGTAGTACTAACTCAGTCATTTAAGGTCTAATTTCTTCCAAACTTCACACACACCATGAAAGTCCATCCCCAAACTCTTCTATAACCTCAAATCTCTGCTACTGCAATAGCGCCACCCACTGGAAATGCTTGATCATATTATTACATTCATTTTAACGTTTGCTCCAAATTTTACACACATGAAGTCACTCCCACTCCTGACTGCTGTTGACATGAATTACAGTGATAATGCTGCTCCCCCTATGGTACACTAATCATATCAACTATGCTTTCAATGTACCATGTATGCTTGCTTGCGGGGGAACAACCTCATCCATACACAGAGCTCTTGCTTGAGGCACATTTTGCTGCACTTAGCCCGCTTGGGAATTACCCCAATACGGACCATTTTCCTCGGGGCGAGGGCCCGTCATTGCTGCATGCAGCTATATTTATTATTGTGATTGGTGATCACTTAAGACTGCTCCTCTTGATTGCTGCTGTGACTCTTAGATTTCCCCTTGAGTGTATTCTATTCTATTCTATTCTATTCTATTCTAAAAAAAAAAAGCTTAAATTTGCTAGAAAGCATAAAAATTGGAATCTGGAGGAATGGGAGAAGGTCATGTGGTCTGAGTGATGGGCCATCAGGGTAAGAAGAGAGGCAGATGAAATGATCACCCATCATGCCTAGTGCCTACTCTACAAGCCTGTGGGGGCAGTGCTATGATCTGGGGTTGCTGCAGTTGCCCAGGTCTAGGTTAAGCAACAGTCTGTGCTCAAAGAATGAGGTCAGCTGACTACCTGAAAACACTGAATGACCAGGTTATTCCATCAATGTATTTTTTTCTTCCCTGATGGCACGGCCATACTCCAAGATGACAATGCCAGGATTCATTGGGCACAAATTGTAAAAGAGTGGTTCAGGGACTTCATTTTCACACATGGATTGGCCCCCACAGAGTCCAGACCTTAACCCTTTAGAGAATCTTTGGGATGTGCTGGGGAAGGCTTTGTGCAGTGGTCAGACTTTACCATCATTAGTGAAGGTCTTGGTGAAAAATGAATGCAACACTAGATGGAAATAGATCTTGTGACATTATGGCAGTTTATCGAAACAATGCTGCAGCAAATGCGTGCCCTATAGAAAGCTAAAGTCGGTCCAACAAAATATTAAAGTGTGTGACCTTTTTTTGATGGTGACTTTTTTGGCCAGCCAGTGTAGTATGTAGCTTGAGAATCATCATCATTAGTGGGTTACCTGTCCCCACTGAGTACAAGTCCTTCATCACAAAGACAAGCCTCCACACAGGGAAGGTTACAGGACTTCTCACTGTCCAGATCTGAGCAGGAGGCAGGACATGCTGAAGCACAGGGCTCATAGTGACTTCCCACTGGACAAGAGGGAACTGCAGAGAAGACAGAGGGCATTGTTTTTTGTGGGAACCTTTGCTGTTATGCAACAAAATTACCAGAGTATCCAGATTTTCTTTGTTTCTTTTTATCCTTTTATCTCAAAAGACTAAAACAAAAGTGTCAAAGACTGCTCATTTCCTGAGTCACTTACAGCAGCCAGACTGCTCTCTCCACTGTGCACCAAGAGCAACTTTTTTTTCCAAACAGGCTTCAAAGTAGGTCTGCATGCTATCACAGAGGGACTGTTTGGCACCTGGATAAAAAAAAAAAAAAAACACACACGCACACATGAACACATTTTTGTGTTTAGAAAGACAAAAAAATAACAAGATAAGTAAAACAACCAAAATCCTAAAACTAGTGCTGTCAGGCGATTAAAAATATAATCTAATTAATTACAGGACTTGTAATTAATAAATTGAATTAATTGCATTTTAATCTCATATCTGCTTAAGGTCCCAAAATAAAGAATTTGAATTTCAGGACATTAAAAGACATTAAAAAACATTAAAAAATAAGATGGGAACATATACAACACATTTTTAGGTACCCTGATGCATAAGGAACACATGAAAAAAGTTTTATGGTTCTATCTTTACAAAATCTACACAGTCCTGCACCTAAGATAAGCTGATTTGATTTTTAGGACGGATTTTTGCTTCTGTCACATTTTTACTCGATGTAGACTCAATTTTCACTGCATTATGAACTTCTATACTTCTATGAGGTCAGGAGAACCAGGGCTAAAGGCTACAAACTGTGAGGAACTATGTACAAAACTCTTAATTCAAGTTTTGGATCAAAGAAAAGTGAAGTATTTTCAGTTTACATGCTCTGAACACACAAACTGTTGCTCATTGGTGCAGAGCAGCCCCACGACAAGACACATGGAAGATGGAAGGAAATTTTCAAAAAATTCTTTAAATTTAAATACAGAACATATATTGATCATTCAGGGCTTGTTTAATGCAGTAAAGAGTGTAGAATTATCTGTTTTTTACAGAATTGAGCTAGAGCAAACGGTTGATTTTCTGCAGATTTTCAAAAAGGACGTGTAAATAAACGAGATGTGGACCCACTGTCGCTTCCCCCCGGTTTAAAGCATGTTGTTGACGTCAGGTGTGATACATTCAGGGACCGTTGGAAATTTGAAAATCTAATGAGAACACCACTTTTCCAAGTAGGACAAACGGTTTGTAAATGCCAGACATTTGAACATAAGTGTGTCTTTGAACGCCCCGCAGATTTTGGATCCAGATTAATCTGCGTTAATTTGATGTGTAATTAATTAATCTAATTAACGCGTTAAAATGACAGCCCTACCTAAAACACCAAGGTATCCCTGATTCAGCAGAACAGGACTACCTTTGTTACAAGATTTTCAGAGAGGAGTTGCCTCACTGGAATTCAAGGGAAATTAGTTCAGATTTAAAGGCAGCACCCAGTCACGCAGATGGTGGACTAGAGACAATCAGATCTCTGTGGCTCTAGTGCTCTTTTGCTACAGTTTTTTGTGTGCGAGTGCTCATGATGAGAATGTCTTCTTTTTGCAGACCTAATTTTGACCTTTTTTCCACACAAAGCCTAGTTTAGAGTGCTCCTAATGCTTTGAACTTTATATTTTCAGTGATATTTGTACCCTTATTGAAACAGACATCGTAGACACAGTCACTCAGGTATGCAGAGGGGGAGACGATTTTGTGGCAGGCTGCAAACGGTCCGTCCTCTTTGGTTATACGACCACAGCGTTCAGGGTCTCTGAAATGCTCCTGCAGCTGCACTGAACACTCAGGACAACTACCACCACAGTTATCAGTGCAGAACAGATCTGGATCATCCACCTTCCACTCCTTAATCATCTCCAGCACATCGGAGATCTTGTTACCTGCAAGAGACAAAATGAATCTGTCAAGTCCTGGCAGTGTGAGTGAATGGCAGTGATTTATGAATACCAAACGTGAAACAAACAAGATGTCTATTCAAAGTGGGATTTAGCTGACGTTAATACCTCATTGTAGTTTTCTTTTCTGTCACCTCCTCACCTGTGGAGCTTGGCAGGTCGTCCTGTTTGTCTCCATTGTAGTCTCCACACAGTCCTCCCATGTGTTTATAGAAAGAGGAAGGTACTGTGATATACAGCCTTGATTTCCAGTCAAATTTAACTGCCAGGCCAAACTCAGTAGTGAGGACAGCGTAGCTCCCACTCTGTACCACTTTGATTTTCCCTCCCGGCGGATTAAAAGGCAGGTGCAGAAGCTCTCCATCCACCTGGAGGAAACAACAAGTCATGTATGTTAACAATTTTCTCACCTTTGACACTGTTTACATCATGGTCTAGAAGGATATGCATTTCTGACTGCTGAAAGCAAAACTATGATTCAGTCTACAAGGTATAAATTTTACAATCAAACAGTCATTTCTGTAAATTCTGAGGCTTTTTTTTTTTTTACCAAACTGCTGATAAACATTCAAAAACTCATAGTTTAAATAAATATCAAATTTAGTAATTCCATATGCACTCTTTTTTGTCTATTACTCAAAACATTACCAGTCTTATCACACAGCAGAGCATGCAGGTTAGTATCGGATCATGGTTGATACCCAAAGCCCAGGTATTGGTATCAGTAACAGGACCAGAAAAGCTGGATCGGTGCATCTCTAGTTGTAGCATGCCCTGTTTTGGAGCACTACATACTTGAATGTCAATACTCTTCCTAAACACTAGATAGCAGTGCCGTTAGTGTTTTCATCATAATGCTAGTTTCTTGCTCCTCTTTGTTGCCTACCAGTTTGTGCACAGGATTATTTTGATATCTTGTAATAAAATGATATTCTGGGAAACTGCATCAAAAAAAGCCAGACAAAAATAGCTTTGTTCCCCTATTAACAAGCCCACAAATTACTGGTATAGTTTTTGGTGTGCTGAGTTTACTAAACCACATATAAGTCACCTGAAAACTCATCATGAGAATGTTACTATAATGAAAACAATAGAAAGAAAAAGCCTGACAGAGACAGTCCAAAGGCAAACGCTGAATGCTGGAGTAGACCAGGGATGTCAGCAGCTAACAGTGCTTTCAGTATCCTGGGTAGAACAGTATCCTGGGTGGCTGTTGTTTTCAGAAATAGCTCTACCTGCTCTGAATGATGTGAGTGCCACACACATTCAGAGTCTGAGCTGTCAGACGTCAGGGACATGAAGACTTCTGACATAAAGGGCTCTAATTTTGTGGCGCAGCGCAAAGGGCGCAAGCCTGGCGCAGCCTGCGCAGTGCTAATTTCGTGCAGCGCACCTCTGTGCGCTGCCAATTTGACAATTTGGTAGACCGTCTGCGCAGAGATGGGTGTGACGGCGCGCCTGGGGGAGTTGACGGCGCACCAGGGGGAGGTGTCAGCAGATTCATGTTGGCGCAGTGACAATTTTGTGCCAAAAAAGTCTGTGAAAGCTCGCCGGCTCCAACCTGGTCTATCCTCAGCGCAAGGCGGAGCGCACCCCACGCAGCTGTAATTTGGTGATAGGCCCACATGTGCGCACATGTCATCCAAGCCTCAGAGGCAGATTTCCAGAGTGTCAGGCACATTTTGATGCAGTAAACAATCACAGCAATCACTATTTAATGTAACTGTCTGAACCAGCATATACATTTGTATCTATATCAACTGTCCCAACACATCTGATGTCTGATTAAAGCCGTTTGTCAAAATGGAAAGTTAACCTGACTGCAGCTGGAAGTTTGATGCACATCTTACAATTAAACAATAAACAGCCTTAACATCTGATACTGAGTATATATCTGGTTCTCTCATCTCATTTAATTCAAAGAAAAGAGGGAGAGAAAAGACGAAGAAAAAACAGACAAAATAAATGTATGTCACTCAGGATTTACCCGTGATTTCCCATATTTCTCTGTTTTAGTCTTTATTTTTAACCTGATCTAAAAAGATGGAGTACATTATTGTAAGGAGGATGAGGTGGAGACACTGGGAGAGTATACAGTATATCACCAAAGGCTCTGCTTGGCGATGACAAACCAGGATTGCAGGTGGATCAAAAGTATTCTGAATGGATAAGCCAGCTGTGTAACTGCCTCTTAATTTTTTACTCCGGATAATGACAAAGGAACAGATTAAATCTGTCCAGGGAGCTGGCCCACATGGTGAGGCGCTTCTTGTCCTCCGATGTGCCCCGCTGTCCATTGTCCTGCTGCAGGCACAGCAGCTCTGACCGTCTCCGCCACCAGCACTCTGGTGCTGAGGCTCACTCAGACCAATCAGATGCTGCGCCTCAGTCGCAGGGCATTTAAAGGCGAGGAGAGGCGCTCATTTGATTGGTGAAAACAGCGCTCGGCTGTGTTAAACCCACTCACGGCTTTTCTCCTCCCTCTCTGCCATTTGCGCGGAGGGAGGTGTGGACGCGCAGCTCTGCGCTCATTTGCGCTGATGTGCGCCTGTACTGCGCCTCTCTTGGCACTGCAGGAAACTTGCAAAGTGCGCCGGTCACGCCCTGTGCGCACGGCGAAGGCCAGCGCAGGGCAGGTGCACCTGCGCCTGCGCCTGCGCCTGGTCTACGAAATTAGAGCCCAAAGACTTAGCCCAGTGAGTATGCAGTTTGTTGGGTTGAGACTGCCAAAATAAATGTGTTGGGAATTACAGTTACTGCTTGTTACAGGAAAGGAGTGTGTTACCTCTACTTTTCTTCTGTGTCCTCCGATGGTTATTTTGTGTCCATACACAGTGATGGTCACTTCCTTCACGTAACTAACCCGTTTGCTTCCTCTGTGGGTATTCTTGGTGGTCACATTGAAAAGAACAAGACCAGTCGCTGGTTTTGCAACTGTTGCCATAATGTAGGTACAGGAGCCCTGAAAGAGGTGATATTAGGTCATGAATTCCATAAACTGTGCAAACTTGAGGAGCTGTTTGATAAGTTATGTTGGTTTTAGTCAGTGGAGGGACCCATCACTGAACTAACAGAGCTAAACTGTACACAATCTGCCTCCAAATCAAGTCACTTGTACAAAAAACAACATTATTTCACTTTTACATGGAGAATGGCGACTGATGTAGCTCTTCTTCTTGTGTCTACAGACACCTGGTTTATGACACTGTTTGGCTGTTGCTACAGGTTCTAATCTATATTTTTGCAACACAAACAAACAGGTCATGACTTAGAAGGCAGGTAATTCAAACATTCTAAAAGGCACACTCTCTCAGCAGTTCCCATCTTACCTGGAAATCATAGCGTTTTCCATCAAACGAGGTGTAGTGGGGGTCACCCAACGCTGAGCATGTTGCAGTGGAAGTGTGGACACATGCTCCGTTCACACACTGCTCCTTTTCTTTACACTTTATGTCCTCACAGGGATCTTTGGTTGGAGGGATAGTGGTACCTGCAGGAAAAAAAAAGTTTTAAGGCTGAGTTCAAATGTTCACTTTTGATTCACTTATACAAGATTCAAATGTTTAACATTCTATTTAATGCTAGATATCACGTCATTTGAAATAATATTTTTTGTGTGTTTAGAGCTGTTTTGAATTTTTGGCAGTTGTACTTTACTTAACATGTTGACTTCAGCAGTCTTATCACTTTAAACTCAACATTTTTACTTATATTTATTTTGCAAGACATTGATTAGTTAACCCCAGCAGGGACAGTGTACAGCCATTTAGCTTAACCAGAGTTAGCTATTAGTTAACATACAAATTAAACCCCTGGGCAGCAGACAAAGACAATGCTTCTGTTAAAAACATCATCATACAGACTCACTACTCACTACCACTGTATAACTATACTTCCCTGTAAAACTAACACTACAATATCAAACGTTAAAGATTGGAGCACTTTGCCAAAACAACTACAAAACAATGCAAAATCCCTGTACAGCACATGTCAATGAGACTGACAAAACTAAATGTAACACTAAAACAGTTACACAGCAGCATCAGTTATGTGTATAGCAACATGCCTTAAAAACAAAATAAAACACCAACAGGATTAGAAAACAGATTTCATAAAATATTGCATGTTTACGTGTGATGTGCGAGTGATAGGGTTGATTCTAGCCTATTTTCACCCTGGACTTAAACTCAGCAAGTATGCAGAACTCTCTGATTTAACCTGGTGTAAGTTCCAGGGAACTGTTGCTCTTCGAGAGGGCAGATTTGCAGAATTCAGTCATTCTTGACTTTCATCTTGTGTGATATCTCTTTGAACTTTAGTATTTCAAATTTATTTTTGTAATTCCTGAATATGTTTAAACATGATGTCTTTCACAGGGCACAAACAAGAAAAATATTATACGAGTCACATAAATTTTCATGTAGCACTGTGGGGTTTATATTTAATTTAACAATCAGTGTATGAAGACTAGACTCCAGACTGTAAAACAGCACCTGCTCTCTTTAGATTCGTTTCACATGAGAAAAAAATGTTTTAGAGTGCTGACACGTGGGAGTACATGTTATCTTTTTTCAACTTCATTCTTATGTTTTGACTTTTCTTTCAGTTTAAACAACTCTGATCTGATCAAAGATGTCTGCTGTCTGTTAACCTTTGTCCTGACGCTATGACATTCTTGGTACTCTGGAGCGTGAGAGGAGAACTGCTGACCTGGACTGGGGGTGTTCTTTCCACTGGGGGTGTGGAAGGAACATTACCAGAATCCCTAAGGAGGAACTGGAAAGGGTTGATGAGGAGAGGGTGCTTGGGTCAACTTGACTGGCCTGATACCCAGCACCATAAGAAAGTGGATGGATTTGGTCTATCAGACAATATTTTCCCTTTCTGTTAATGTTTTTACTTTGTTGTCAACAAATCTGCATCATTTTCAGACAATTCTGTTGTTTGGGCATTATAAATCAGATATCCCACATCGTTTTTAAACAGTCTGGAAGTTAAATGTGTGTGTGTGTGTGTGTGTGTGTGTGTGTGTGTGTGTGTGTGTGTGTGTACCTTGTGAACAGACTCCAGCAATGCCATATCCATTTCGGCTCTGTCCACCATAAGCATAGACCGCAACTCGAGCATCACCCTTGACAATCACGTGTGCCTGCTGCTTCCCAGCATCCACATGAGACCACACCCACTTCGAGTCGCTTGTGTGCCAGTTTTGTACACTTTGACACGGTCCTTCAATACACACCTTCACAGTGCTGGCTGCCTCTCTCTCTGACACTATGGCGATTGTGTTTTCGAAGCCACTCATTGTCTCAACCCCCCAATCAGTGGACATCCTGCAGTTTGGTATCAGAGTGATGAGGAAGGGGTCATGTGGTTTGTTACTACTGAGGAGCAGAGTCATCACCTTCTTGTCACTCTTTATCACTACAGATTTTTTGTGACCCAGTTGTAAGATTGATGATTCTCCAGCAGTCTTTATAGTCCTGCAAGAGAGAAGGTTCAAGTTTAGAAAATGAAAAAGCACTGAGGTTGCTACTAAATGCTTTCTGCCACTCAGTGAAGAGAACTGCAGTGACACTGTCTGCCGCAGTATCACATGTATACCCTTTATTCAAAAGTAGGTTTAGTTAAAATGGGACCCTAAAAGTTTTATTAAAGCTTACTGAACTGGTTTCTTTATCTGTTAAGTTTCACTAACACACGCAGCCTTATAGCACGACCAAGTGTCATCCATCAGGCTTTGGTCTGTGTACTTTTTTGACTTTAAAACCAGGAACATATAACACGTCAGGTAGCCTGGTTTCTAGTAAGAAGAGAATTTTCTGAGAGTCTTTGGTAAACCCAAGCCAGTCTGCCCTTATTTTGAGGAGATGTTTATTCATTTCATTAATATGTGTTTGTAACACATCTACTTCATGTGTAAATAGAGAGTGAATAGATCCAGCAGCGTAGATGTCATGTGAATATTGACAGATAGAATTCTTGAGAGACTGATAGAAAAATCACAGAAGCTTTGACAGAATATAAATCATCATTTCACTCAACTCTTCATCTTTCCCGGTGTCCCTGGTGATCGTTAGCTTGGTGTTGTCTTCACTAGTGATGATTACTACATGGTTAGTCGTCTCTCCGGAACCAGTAGCAGGTACAACGTACTCTTTTCCCATTTTAGCCACAGGGAGGAGCTGATCATACACGTGTTCACACTTGGCACCCATATTAAAACACTGGTGGCCTGCTAACACAGCAACAGGCTTTTGTGACTGAATCCGAGTGCTTGTCAAACTCGTTTTACTTCGTATAAGATATGTGTCGTAGGGCTCCAGGGTGACTGTCACCGCCTCCCCTTTCTTCCAATCAACCCAGTTTTTGAGCTTTAGATCCTGGACTGGCATGATGGTGATTTTGTTCTGGCTGTCGCCGTTCACGATACCAACCAGACTGTCATAGTTTTTGTCAGATGGAGTGTAAACAATGTGCTCCGTGCCCAGATCGTCAACAGGAGAGACCACTGAGCCGTCACCTGTGTTCTTGCGGCGGTTGAATGAGACCACAGAGATTGGAGTGTTCGATGAGACTCGAACGGCTGACCTCTCATTAACAAAGGGCTTTTCCAGCTCTGCTTTAGATGGAAGAGAAACCCTTTGTGTTTCCCCAGCAGAGAGGGTCAGCTCTTTGGAGAACCCCAATGAAGCCACCTGCAGATGAATGGAAAGGCTTGAAAGTCACACACAGAATAAATACTCTCTCTATAGGAAAAGTTAGGTTTGCTGAAAGTAAAAGTTATAAAACATTTCTAATGGTCTTACAAAAGTTTGTCAGGATCTATAAATATTTTTTGAGAAATACAAAAACCCTACAGTAATTATCTGTATGATCTCAAACGTGGCCTTTGGAATATGCTTCCACCTGTTACCTCATATTTACAGGGTAAGCGATGGATAACTTAACTATTCAATAATGAATGCAACGAGTACATGCACTTTAGCTTTGACAGCAAATTCATAACTGTCCCATTTTCCAAACATGAAGTTAAATATTCAGCCCTACCTGTATGTGGACATTGGCCTCAAATTTCTGAGCGGTCAGAACCAGTTGCAGTTGGCGGTCTTTGTCTTCTATGACACTTTCCTGATAATTTGTTAAAAATGTTGTGATGAACTCTTTTCCAGTAGAACAACTGTGGCATACTGTAGAGAAGAAGATATTTTAACAAAGAAATGAAAAAAGAATAAAGTGTTGACTTCAAAGTAATTTGTTACTTGAGTATCTGACCCACCTGCTAAGAGTGCAGCAGCCAAACACAGTGTAAGAGGCCTTATATCCATGGCTAAATGAAGAGACAGTCAATGGTAACACTTTTAACAGAGGTTTTCATACATGTTTAAAGTTAGATTATGTGTTTTTTTTCTAAGATTCTCTTCATAAAAATGTGACGCAAATGAACTGTGCATTTTTATGTTGTGAAAAAGGACTTCTAATGCATTTTTGCCTGACCAATAAAACAGTTCACTGAAGTCAAATGAGAAGTAAGTCAATATGCAATTTTATATCTTGATACTTCACCTATTTTTGTCCCAATTCAAGGGAAAAATAAAGATGGAGGAGGATCCAAGTGCGAACAAGTGACAGAATTTTTCAAAGCAAAAAACAAAAAACATTTACAACGAACTGAGCCACAAGGAAGAAAAAGAAACACTGGAACACATAGGAATAGTGACATCAGGTGTATAAAGCATGAACTTGCAAGACAGGGAGCAGTGACTTAGTACACAGGAGGGTAAAATGCCATGGGTTGGAATTAAATGAGTGCATTCAAACAGGAGGGAAACACAAGAGCAGAAGGAAGAAGTAAGCCTGTCACCCAGGGAGCAAAAACTACAAACTACAACAGGAAACACAAGTGAAAAGAACACTAGACATGATCATAATGACACGATATGAAGGATAATTCATTACTCACAGAAACAAGCTAAGACACACAAGATAAATCAACCAAGGGGAAAAGGAAAACAAAGAAAGACTACAACACAAGGAATACACAGAACAAAAAGGACAACACATGGCAACTTTCCACATCAGCTGCTTTTTAAAACTGTTGTTAGACGAATATAAAAGCTGAGAGATTAAAAACCCAATCTAGTGAAATTCAAAACACATGATACCTTAAAACTTGGGGTATAATGACTTCACTTTTGCAAATTTAAATTTACTATTTTTGCCATTTACCACTGTATAGTCTTGAAGCCAAAATACCCCGCCATAGGCACGGCTACAGTCGTTGTGCAGCCAGAGTCAGCGCAGTAGAGGCTATGAGAGACTCAGAGAAAATCTGAGTGGAGCCGGGTGAAGAAAAAAAAAAAATTTTTTTTGAGAGTCTAATCTATTCTTGGCTCTCCCTCCCGACGTTTTTTACAATACCCCCCAAAAATGCACAACGTCAGCTGTCAGTCATCGTTAAAAGTGATGTATACCCTCGTTTTTAACCTCCTATTACAAATAAAAATGAAACTTTTCAGAAAAAAACAGGACCAGCCAAATGATATCTTCAAATCACCCCAACAATCAGATGTAAGAAACATTTCTACCAGGTGTATTAATTTTTTAAGTTTGACCACAGCCCATCTGGAATGACTAGATGTTTTTTTTTTTTAACCTGTACTGCAGCCAGTCACTAGGGGGAGCAGTTTTCATGGCAACCTCACTTCTAACCAAGCAATACCCCAAAGCATGGGCATGCGCCAAAAGCCCACCCACTTTCTGATGGGCCCACCTCAGACTTTTCTTTGCAAAATTATTTTTTATGCAAGTTAAAAAAACGATTTTAAAGAAGAATATAATAAAACTTTTTCACTTAACGCTCAGTTTGTTTTTGTTAGATGCCCTGCCTTTACAAAATGAGCCAAGTTTGACACTTTCAGCCTGTTGGTATTAAAAAAAATATGATTCATTCAGCCTGATGTTATACCGGTAGGACTAGAGAACGATTTTGGGAAAGGCTTCAGTCATTTATTCATCTTTGGTTAATGTTGCTGCTCTTACAGCCTGAAACACAAGGAAAGCTAAGGCGGCGCAGCGCATTGGTGCGCTAGAGAGCTGCACTTTAGCCGATACCATTTAAAGCCATTGCCGTCTGATGCACAAATTTGTCTCAAATATTCAAGGACAAAAAAGCAACCAAATCTGCTTCAAGACATAAATAGTAGCATATCTATATCTATATAGTAATGGTTATTTACTAACTTTTGTAATTTAAGGTCCCCCCAAAACTGAAACCCTGAAATCCTCCGGCCCTGCCCCACAGGAATTTAAACATACGCCACATCTTCTCCCATAGTGATAACACAGCTACCAGCTACAGCCATGAACGTATTTTTACTTAATATGAATTTAGAGACTATTTAATTGAATTATAAACTAAATAATAGAAAAAAATTACAGAAATTAAAATGTTCTGCTGATTCGAATGCATGAGCATTCAAATTTACGGTCAGGCCGAAACCAAGGTACAGTGTGCGAATGTTAAAATCCTCAAACTAAACCTTTCCATAGATAGTGGCGTTGAAAACGGAAACAGGAAGATTTCTACCCTGCGTATTCGTGACTATTCAATTAAAAATATCCATTGTAACGTCAGGTGAAAAGAAAGTTTGTATGCCGACGGTATCATCAGTCAGCTCTGCTTTGGAGCTTCGCTGCTGTAACGGGAAACACATCTTTTGACAATGGGTCGTGTATCACTCACTGCTGCTCACGGTTCGATGATAGTCGGTGGAGATGCTCTTACCAGCTGTGCTGCAGTTGACCTAAATGTAGGACGGGACCTGGCATCCAAATATCCATGTTGTTAAGCCTGTCCAATGATTAAGCTAAGAAACCAACGGTCCCCAATCCTAATGTTCACCGATACGATGATAACGGAAAGTAACGTTCAACTCCCCTCGCGTCCACCAACACGACGTTAACGGTGTGAACAGAAACTCAAGCGGCACGCGCTAACAGTAGTGTCGTTGTACTGCAGTTGTAATGCTAACTCATCCCAGTAGGCGGCAGCATTTCCCCAAGATCTCAGTGTCACCCGCAACAAACATAAAAAAAAGAATATGAACAGCTCCGTGCATTGTAAGAAGCAGAATGCAAGGTAGACTGGCCTATTGCTTGCTGAGAAGTTTTTCAGATCATTCGGACATACAGATATTTTTGGCTCACGTGCTTTTTCACGTACTACATACTTCATACTGCAAAAACAGGTTGTCAATGTAAAGTACGCAAGGGATAGCAAAACAACATAATAATTGAAATTTGGGGCCAGGACACGTTTTCCCTTTATGTCCCTTGATCACTTTGTCTAAATTATATGATTCAACATTCATAATTAATTCAAACCTCGTGCAAAGGAGAGTCAAAAAAAAAAAAAAAAAAAAAAAAATTAGGGGGAAACTGAAAGAAAGAAAAACGTACAAGTTAAATGCAGAAAAAAACAAAACAAAATGAGCCACTGATAAGTATTTGCAGGGTAAGACAGGCGCAGTTTTATACTTAAAAAAAAATAATAATATTGGATTTAAGACAAAGGTCTGTAATAATGACAAGTGTCTCAATATAGCTAACTTGCTGTCCAAAATTACCATACACAACAAAAAAGTAATAACTTGGTGTCAACTTCATTAAGAGGCCACACTGCAATAAGAAAACACAGTTAAGTTCTTCACATAAACAAATTGCCCCAATATACCTGAATCCACCCAATTGCTTGTTGTGTTTGTTGTCTGTGCAGCTTTAGTATTTTTAATTGAGCATTTTTAGTTACCACAAGTTGAAGGCATTCAAGGGACCAGCTGCCAAGTGATTAAAAGTCATTTACAATTTATCAGTATACTCCCTCCAAAACTGCCCAATTTCCTTGAAAGAACTATGTGTAACACTACATAGATTTAGGTTGATTAAGGCTGTTTATGCTTTCAGACTTTTATTTATTTATGTATTTTTTTTTTTCAAAATGGGTACCACCTTCTGAGTGTCTTACTTTACTTGTCTCTGTCTGTTTTTGTTTAGATTCTACTGTTTTGCCGTTAGTGTTCTCTGCAATGCTCCCCCCAGAAATCCTGTTTCACAACACACAATTCACAATACTATGAAGTCTGGATAGTTCCCTCACACAAAGTCCTTGAAAATATGAAAAACATGCTCTTACCATAGATGACTACTAACAGGAGTTTACAAATACAAAGACTCTGTAGCTTTAATCAACCTGAACATTAGGATTAAAAAGTGATAAGCATTATAAGAAGCTTTCGTACCTGCATTCGTACCTGCAGTGACCATGGGTGGTGCAAGGAAGGGAGGATGGTGGGACACTTATATACGAGAGAGGAGAGGGAGAAAAAAATCACAAGCTGCTGTTCTCCCATGGATGAATGAAAAGCATATTGGATATAGGTGTGCCGTGTTTGTGGTGTGGTTTCTTCAGAAATGACATAGTGCTGGTGCATAGAAAAGGTGGAGCTAGTGTGGAACTGTTTGAGGACTGTCACTTAGATGTCAAAAGTAATTAAAATATAGAGGAAGGCCCACAGTCACCTCTTAATCCTGTCACATGTCCCACTCATAACTCTGTTCTGTTCTCTGTTTATGCAGTTGTCATTTTGGACAACTTGAACTGGGGAGAACCCAATGTGGAAAAACAATAATTTAAATAATCAAGTATGTTATACACCAAACTGAGCATACTACAATGCATTAGGGTTAGTTGAACTTTTGTATGTTACTATTCAGTTTTCATAACAGAGTGCAGACTCATACATTTTTGCATAGTCTGATGTATTTTCCTCACATAGGGGTCTTTAATGAGTGCCAAAAGTTAGAGAAGCCCACTCTCATAACAACATGCCAGGCATTTTCAGGACTGAAAGCCGTTTGGCTCTTAGGCTCTGGAAATAGATATGCTGTTGCAATAGGTGCATATTGTGTTTAAGGATTGTCTTGCTAAAATATGTAGGTCTTTCCTGAAAATGTCATTTTCTGGATAGCCTTATGCAATTCACTAATATCATCTGACATTAATTGAATCTTCCAAGGTGTGTCAGCAACCCAAGCCATGCACTTATACATCACCATCAGGTATGCTGGCTTTTGACTGCTCACTGATAGGCCCCTTTTCTCTTTTGGGTAAAGGGCATGTCGTCCATGAGTTCCAAAAGGAATGTCATGTTTTTGTATTCAGTTGTTAGAACCTTGTTTGGAGAGGACAGGAAATGGATGATGTGCAGGAAAGGGGTCCTAGGCTAAAAGTGAGCTGAGGCTGCCCACTTTGTGGAAATGCAACCTTACCAGCAGGCCAAGACCGTGCCCAAGAATGTCAAATTTTGATCAGCCAAACCACAAGACAGGATTCCATACCCCCTCACTCTCCTGTAAACAGGCTCAGGCCAAGAGAACTCACAAAGGTTTCTGGATCATGTTTGGATTTGTTTCCCTCTTTGCATGATACAATTTAAACCTTCATTTGTTGATGCAGTGATGAACTGTGTTTATAGACATTTTGTGGAGGGAATTTGAGGTCATATGTGATTTCCACTACAGAGTCAGGCCTGTTTTAATGCAGTGCTGCCCAGAGTTGTCCTGAACTGATTTTTCCCCCCCTGAGTCTGAGTTTGAGTCATTTGGTTTTGAGTAACTGCTGATACTGAGTGTCGATCTGATACTTTTGTGCTCCCAGCTTCCGGTCTTACTTTGTGCTACCACATAACAGTAGTAAATACTAAGCTGTAATTTTTCCCCATTTGTAATAGAATATTACATATCCAATAAAAAATAATGAGAATGAGTATTTCTGATCCCTGATTGAGATTTAATATCATCTGATCGAGCCTGTAACCACATGACCATCCCTGATTTCAGATTGCTTGATCATCACATCCCTAGTGCTTGAAGGTCACAGCCATACTATTTTGGTTTTTGACCTTGTCCCTTCTGTTCAGAGATTCCTCCTCATTTTTTCTCAGTCCTTTCTTCACTGGGAGGCATTAAGAGCTGGGGTGTAGCTGCTTCTAGTGTGACAAAGGAAGTGTTATTTCAGAGCTTTGAAATACACGGCAAGTGTGTTTACGTCTCATATTGCGTTGAAATCAAATTGAATTTCAGAGCTGTTGTCTTTTGACTGTTGACTGTTCTTCTCGTGTAGACACTGCTTGAGCAGCAAGGTCTACAGCTGCTCCACACCCCAACATGCAACACACCTCAGCGAGGGCCAGCTCTGTACTTATTATTTATATTATTGTTATTATATTATTATGTCATCATGACAACAGTTCCTTAACAACACAGGGAGCATAAAGTCATGATGTCTCAGAAATTCTGATAAAAAAAATTCAAGCGCTAAATTTCCAGAAAACAGAAATCATGCAACACTTTTCAAGTCCCTTGCTCTTAAGTATTCAGTCTTTCATCAATGTCAGTTATAATGTCACTAGATGTATCAGGATGAATAACTGATATAAAAAATATACTATTTAGAAACCAATAAGGATTATGATCTGTTTCAAAGCCTGTCAAAGTGCTTTTTACTGATCAGTATGATTTTCTCCTTTCTGAGTTCCTCTTTTCTCTGAGCAGCATTAAAACATGTGTTATGCTCTGTCACACATATTCGCATTGCAGTACAAGTATAGTCTGTACCCATGTGTTTTTTTTTTTTAATTGTTAAAAATTTGGGTGTTCAGGATCACGGCATGTGCTGCACCTGGTGCGCACAGACAATTGTCTCTGCTGCGTGCACCTTTCATACCTCTTTGAGTTTTATCATTTGTTTTTTTTCTCCATTGTTACTCTGTTAGGATACCATGACGGTATTTCCTCCATTAGTCAGTCCCTGTTCGTAGTGACTCTTTCTTGAGACATGTTCTCATTGAGGTTTGGGCTTATTCTGTATCAATCTTATTTTTTTATTTCTTTGTTTTTGTACAGCACTTTGTGCAGCATTGTTCATTCATTCATTTATTTTCTATACTGCTTATCCTGTTCAGGGTCCCGGGTAGCTGGAGCTTATCCCAGCTGTCAGTGGGCAAGAGGTGGGGTACACCCTGGACTGGTCACCAGTCAATCACAAGGCTGACATAGACAGATAGACAACCTTTCACACACACACTCACACCTACAGACATTTTAGAGTGTTCAATTAACGTGGTGAGCTTGTTTTTGGACTGTGAGAGGAAGCCTGAGTAGTCGGAGAGAACCCACACATGCACAGGGAGAACATGCAAACTCCACACAGGAAGGCCCACAGACCAAGCTAGGAATCAAACTGGTGAGCTTCTTGCTGTGAGGCTGCAAGGCTGACCGTTGTGCCACCGTGCAGCCCCTGCAGCCCCTGCAGCATTATTGTGATATAAAAAATGCTTTACTTAAAAAGACTTGTTGACTTTTGGAGCACTTGTTATTATTTCTATTTCTTAAATCCATTTAATCTTAGCTGAAAAGTGGTTCCACATCAATCTGTTTCTGAAATATAGAGACTACACAAGCAGAACCTGCACTTCAGAGATAATTTCTTGTAAACTCTTCACATGCTTTGTATCCCAAATATCTGTTGAAGATAGAGGATTTGAAAATGTTTTATTTTTGCAGTTACACTTTTATTTCACACAAATTCATACCCGATTAGATGTGTAATTTCCAACAGAAGACGCTGTTTTCACTCCACAAAAACCCTACAGGATGCTGTCATCATTATCTCACTGAGAGAAGGCTCAGGCTGCAACGGGTCTGGCTACTTCAATTTAAGAGCACATCAAACAGGATTATCCATTAGGGATCACATTTCAGAGGGATTAAACTCTTTGCCCCTGAGGCTGTCATCATGCATGTGCTGTTAGTTTTCATTACCAGTGTTTTCTCAGTCACTTACATCTCCACCCACTGCTAAGTTTATTTAATGTTTTTATTTGATGTCTTTAACCACAAGATTAAAATTTTTACAGCAAACAAACCACTAACCTTTAGTCTTTAATTACAGAATAAATTGCGTCTTTGACTTATAACACCGACAGAGCTCCTGTCTCTCTGCACATGGTTGTTTGAGCACCTGAATATTAATTAATGAACTATTTGTAAAGCCATTTATTTTCATCTATTTGTTTATTCAAACAGGTTAAAAAACAAACAAACAAAATACAACAGAGGTGATGTATTGATGAGCAATGTAAAATGTATTTAGGTAGAAAAACAGAACAATTCAAGAAACAACTCTAAAAACATAGATCATCATACCTTGTTCAAAAGGGTGAAGGATAACACACACACACACACACACACACACACACACACACACACACACACACACACACACACACACACACACACACACACACACACACACACACACACACACACACCACTGATGTAAACACGACTGTTGCTCATAAACCTTTGCCCCTCAAAACAGCCCTGCGTAGGTCCGAAAAAAAAAAAAAACAATATGTTTGTTGCTCTATTTGTTTTTGTTGTTGTTTTTGTTTTGATGCATTATAGGTTACATCTGAGCAAATGCCACTTCAACCTAACAAATAAAATAAAACCTTGAGACTGTGGCAGTACTGGAAGACAACACAAAGCCTATGCGTGAAACAGCACCAATGTCCTGGTTTCACTGATGTATTAATAGACTGAGTTAACTGGAGGCCCATGCAGTGGAAATAATAAGTTAAACTTCTTTCCACTCCTTTTTGAAAATGTAAAAGACTGTAACTTAGGGATTTAAAATAGTACTATTATTATTATTACTACATATTTATTTATTTGATCTATTCTTCTTTCTTTTGTTGGCTGTTTCCATAACATTCTTCTTCTTCTACATTTTCAAAATAAACTTTCATTCATTCATTCATTCATTCATTCATTCATTCATTCATTCATCTACCACTTTTTCCTTTCGGGGTCACAGGGGGCTGGACCCTATCCCAGCTTTTTATTGGGCACAAGACTGATAAGAGAGGACCAGCTGAAGACTCTCAGCCAACTCTCTTAAAGAATTCACTCAGAGACCCCCTTCCACTGTCAGAATGAAGTGATGTAAGGATGTGCAGATAAACAAAAACATAAAAAAAGATAGAACAGCATTTTATTAAGCTAACAAAGCATTAGCAGTTAAATACTTTTGAACTGGACAACTCTGCAATAATAAAATAATAATAAGTTAAAAATTGCACGTGACCTGACGTCAATTTATTGTTATAAGGAATTTACTGAAGTAGGCCTTCAAGTGTCTTGAAGTGATAATAGCAATAATTTGAGCCATAGCCTACATGTATGCTTTTTTATTTTCCTATTGGAAAACATTTGTCTGTTAGTATTTTGACATTTAGAGTTCTGAGTATTGTTAACAGAGACTAACTGTGATATGTTTCTGTGATGATAGTTGAAATTCTGGTTTAAAGCAAAAGTTATATAAATATATGCTAACTGTTAGCATATTAATGCAATTACCCATATATATTAGCATCAGGCTAGCACTATTTTTTTGTCATATTGCTTTTGGTATATTTGGGGATATATAACATGTTGCATGTATAGAACAGGAACCTTGTGTGAACGAGTAAAGTACATTTCGTGTGTGGTCAGTTCTTCAGGAAAAATCTAAGTGGAAAATCCTTAATCAGAGTTTTCATGGGAAACTGTTATCCATTTGCTAAGCTAAGATTGCTGGGGCGTGAAATGAAAATGAGATCATTACACTAAACGGAGGTACCACCAATTCATGTTATGTTACTGGAGACTCGCATTTTATACATTCTTTTAAATTGAAGTGACACTATTGAGGAATCAGATTAACCAAGACAGTCAAAATGCAGAAAAATTGGGTGTGTCTACTCAATGTAACTTTGAAGACAACTTTTGTTTTGAAAATTTTACTTCATATCCTGATGTCACTTCATTCTGACAGTGGAAGAGTGGCTGAGAGTGGAGGTCTGCAGCTGGACAGTCTCGGAGAGACTCATACACCCTGAAAAGGTTGGCAGCCTATCATAGGTCTTACAAGTAGAAACACCCAAACATTCACACACTCATTCTTGTAGGCAGATTAGAGTGACCAAACAACCTGATGAGCATGCTTTTCGGCCATGGGAGGGAGTAAGGCAAGAGAGCTCTTAAATCCTCTGAGAGAACATGAAGATTCCACACAAGAAGGAGCCTGCCCAGCTGGGAATCAAACCAGGAACCTGCTGGCTGTATGGCAACTGTGCTTACCACTGCAGTCAGGTCCAGTAATTCATTTGGGAAGGACTGTGATGATTTTTTCTGAGATTTGAACCTTTTTTTTTTTTTGCTGAAGCACAATCAGAGAAACCATAATACTGTAAAAAAAATCAAATAACACTGAATGATGACATATGAAACACGCTCCTTCACCACAGCTATCAAGCAACACGCTGAATTTCAAAGTTGAAATTCAGTCCAAAAATGTAAAATAAGACATTGCAAAGATTATGTTACCGGAGTCCTGGGATCACTCGAGCCTGACTTGACTGTTATCAAACAATAAATAATAGGGAGTCTGATTTGGGTTTAGGTAACAGGAACTGACTTTGACTGAACTCACTGGTGACTTGGGCTTGAACACCAAGGATTCAGGACTAGGATTTGGAGACTACAACCCTGCTCCAGTGAAGTGGCCACTGACTTCTTTGAGCCCCATCTTTAGGGTCAAGGTCTTAACCTCTCTACATTTCATATCGTGGCACCAGGCTGCAGCTATTTTTTCAGATGGACAATGAAATGTATTCAAAGTGCCTCTAATATGCCAATTTTAATGGTGAGATTATTTCTCCGGTAAGCACAGAGGAGAAGATTTCAGTGCAAAATGTCTTGAAAATACCTCAACTTGTATAGAGTTCATGGTGCAATAAAATGGATTAGGACTATACACTTCTACGGTTTCATTTAGCAGAAGCTTTTGTCCAAAGCAATGTACAACACAAGCAAGAAATTAGACAAAAGGAAAAGCCTAGTTAGTGCAACAAAGTGCTACAAGTTGTTTGGCTGAACCAAAAAAAACCTTGGAGGCTTTTTTTTGTATTTCCTTTTTTCTGACGTTGAAGTTTTCCAAAGATTCTGACTTTGCACTCAGAATGATTTCCAAGATTTGTCTTATTGTTGTGAAAAAAAATCGAGAAATTTTAAAAAATTATTTGCGCCAGTTTGGTTTTCTTAAGTGTTTATTAACTGGGCCTTACAATAAAATTAAGTGTGCAATAAGTGGCTCTGAAAGCTGTGACATCTAATTGGTCCTTTATAACCCTTACTGGGGTGCAGGTGGCCTTGTGAGCTTTGTTGTGCCCCATGAGGTTCCCTTAAAACAACAACAACAACAACAACAACAACAACAACAACAACAACAACAACAACAACAACAACAACAAAACCCTACATTTATGTTTTATTTTAATTTACACTTCCAACTGGAGATGAGCTTCTCAGACTGAACTTGAAAACCTGCACCACTGTGTGTTGATTGTTTTCTGGGAACACAAAACTAATAGCTGTTGTACAGTGTGATCCAGTGCATCACAATGCAGCAGCCTATGGCTCAAACTCGTTACGTAACATTATGTGGCAATAAATAGTCATGCATTGCATCAGCAGTCCCCCTTTCATCTTTTCTGCTGAAAGACTTGGTTTATTAATTGTGGTTGTCTAAGAAAGCTGACAGGTTCTTCAGCTAACACCTAAAAGTAACACATGAGATGAAGAAGCCCACTGATTATTTACACGGCACACAACCTGACACATGGAAGTCTTCTTCAGAAGCTTGACATGTGTTTGCACAACGTGCAGAACAGAAAGAACATTTTAAAACCTCTATTTTCATGTGGTTTTCTGTTTACTGTTCGTACAGTTTTATGCAAATTAACAGTAAAACTTTTTCTCTCTGACATGGTTTGGACCCTTACATGTCTTTATTCATTTGGTGTAAGTTCTGGTGCTTTAGCGGTTCCTTTGTTGGTATTTTGTGCAGGGGTCTAGGCTTTTTATTGTTTCTGTGTTGCAGTGGCAGGAAGAGTGATGTGTGGAGGAGCCACGGTAACTACTCGCCGCTGCCCCACATCAGTGACAACGAGTGGCAGCTTTTATTCTCCAGCTCTGTCCCTGACAAGTAGCCAGTTTGAAACCAGCTAGCTGTGGTTTTAAGGCCCTCGTGTTTGTGATTTTTCCAGTGTTTAAAGTAGTATTTGCTAATCCTGTTTCTTTTTGCCTTCCAGTGTCCTCAACACTTCCCCAAGAGCCTCCACTGCCACTCTGTGACTCACTGGTGTTTTGAAAGACAAGATCCTTGCTCCATCAACTAAACCCACTTCACCTCCAACTACCTGTCTGTGCCTTGAACTCAGTCCACCTGGGTAGAGCCCTGTGCTTCATGTAATGTTGGTGCTGTGTTTTACAGTTAGAAAAACATCACTCAGAAAAGTTAACATGAGGTGAAAAACAGAACTTTACACTCTGAAACAACACATTTCAGCTATCAGGAACACTAAACACACTAAACAGGAAATTTCTATGTAAGTGGGTTATTAGATATGGCAGAAACTTATAATCTCACTAATAACCAAAGTTTTTTTGATAGTATGTTTACCTGGACTCTTTAGTGGTCTGTTTGAACTCTTTTAATTTTCACTTTTTTACTTTTATTAATTTATTTTACAGGAACCATGCAAAACAAAGAAAACTGTCAAGCTAGCATTAGCTATAAAGCTCTTATTCATCTGTGGTCCCAGGGCAGATGTAAATGGCATGCAACACAACTGATAAAAAAACATACTAGTATTCAAACAATACATACTGAACAATAACAATACATTTAAAATATAATTTATTTGTCTCTAGTTTGATGCATTTGAGGTATTAAATGGGTGATCACAGGTTTGTTTTTTCCTCGAGCCTTAATTTCAGTTGACTTTAAAACACACTGGGGCTTGTACAGTCTCCAAGTGAGTAGGAATTGAGTTCAGTTTATCTGCTGCTGTAAATGAAAATGCAGACTGCCAGACACAGTTTCCCTAAGTTTAGCTGAGCAGTCTCTTGCGGATGCCCTGGTCTGCTTAAGATTGTTCCTGCAGAGTAAGACACGTTGTTTAACTGGAGGTGGGGCCTGATCATGAATTAGTTGGTACATCAGACACATATCTACCAAAGAGAAGTGTCAGAGGCTATTAACTTATATTTCCTAAAGATGTTACAATGGTGGTGGCCCCTTTGTTTCTCATACAGAGTTTTCGATTATTTGTAGAGGGTGTACAGTAGTTTTAGCGTGGTTGCTCCAGCTTGTAACACAGTAGGCTAAAAGAGAAAAAGTCACTGACTTCATGTACAGTGTAGCAGTGGCCACAGGATCTGATGTCTGGATTTGTCTAAAGTTTATAAGGCTGGCTCTTAGATCATTTTTTGAACATGTTTCTTGAAATTTAGATAAGAGTTAATTGTTATGCCCAGAAATTTGAAACATTTATCAATCTGTACGACCTATCTGTTTACAGTTATAAGTTAATAACCGTAAAGGGGCTGTGGGGAAGTTTGAAAGTGATCTTGGAAAAGGCTCTCTTGTAGATATATGCCCGACCCTAATCCACACTTTAAAATGAGATTATCAGCGCCAATATTGGTTAATTTAAATACTGCTTCTGAGCTTCCTTATCAGGTCGAGGAAGACCAGATTGGTTTACAGCACGTCCAAGGCTCTATGACAACGCCACGCCAGCTGACCAAGTTTAGTAGTGAGAAGAGAGATCTGTGTTTTTCTCCGCTTGGAAACGATTTCTGTGATTAATTTTGTAGTGATGGTGGACACTGGGGCCTAACAGTCAGACAGAAAAAGGACAGAAGAGCAGAAGAAAGATAAACAGGAGAGAGACAGAGCACGAGCTAAAGGCTAAAGGGTTTAACTGTTTGTGCTAATGTTGATTCCAACCCACAGTCAGCAGTTATTCTGCAGTGGTCTGTTCAAACTTGAGAGTCTATCAATAAAATGAAGAGCGAGGTTACGTTAGCTCTGCTTGGTAGATGACTGGCAGGACATAGCTAACCAGGATTCACTAACTTAACACATTATCAACACATGTCAGCACTTGGCCGTCAGCGCTCTGTACGAGGGCTACTAAACTACTGAACGAATTGACAGTTTTCTTGTTGACACGTTAGCCTACAGATACACACCAGGCTGCTATTAGCGCTACATTTAGCCGGCTACTGCAGTGAACTGATAAATACCTTACCTTGTCACGTTGTATCCGGTCTTGAACAAAAAAATACTTCCAAAACAAACACACGCCTGTTTAAAAGTCACATTTTTTACGATAGTGTGCATAAGACTCCGGGTCAGAAGGTGATGAGGCAGTCTAATTAAAACAGATCCTCCTCACAGCATCTTTAAGTAAAAATAATGAACAAGAAAGGTCATACTTCAGGGAAATGGGTCAGAGCTTTGAGTGAACCACACCTTTTACAGTACCACAGACCACATATGTTAACAGATAATTGGTCTGGCATTACTCAAACATATAGCTAGTTTGAAGTGAAAGTGCACAGGTGGAGGTGACATGGCCTAAACAATCCTGTTTGTTGTTTTAGTTTTCCTCAGCTGACGTGGCGTCTGTTGTTTCACTGCACGTAAAACTAATATGTGTGAAAGGAGGAGCCGGGTAAGCCCACTGCTTTTATACACAAGGATACGCATAATAACGCAGATACACACTCTCTAATCCTCTTAATGTACTTTGAATTACACCATAAGTCCTTTATTATGTCTGCATCACATCGATGACAGGTTGCTGTTTACTCTGGATGTCCACGCCTTCACAGCCGCAAAGTTCTGCTGAAGTCACCCCAATCATTTTAAACACCCACACCCACACCCACACACGGTTTAGGTCTAATAATGTCAAATTTAATTTCCTTTGTGTGTTTACTGATGAAATGCCAAATGAAACGTCAGGGATAAAATGTGTCTTTGAACCCTTTGAAATGAGTTTTTAATTTAACAAACTATAAACCTGTTAGTATCAAACTTTTCACTTTTCAATTATTAGTTTAACCACAAACCTTTGATCTGACATTGCGTCAGGAATATGACCAGAAAAGAA
Organism: Halichoeres trimaculatus; assembly: GCF_033239565.1. Lineage (NCBI taxonomy): Eukaryota > Metazoa > Chordata > Actinopteri > Labriformes > Labridae > Halichoeres > Halichoeres trimaculatus. Next base: position 7,389,934 of record NW_027437190.1, on the reverse strand, counting down.
ATGAGATTGTGATAATTAATGACAAAATGATTAATTTTTTCTGTGGTGAATGTCTCAAACATCCACAAACATTAATCATCATAAGCCAAAGATTCAATGTAGTTCTGTCTGGAAAAGTACTTTTTGATGATGAAAGACTTACACTTGACTGTGATGCTACCTTTAGAGCACACATTTTAAAGTTTGTTATTCTCTTTTGTTTTTTTAAAAATATACATCTTCTTCAAAAGAAGTTTAGAAAAATTTTAGCTCAGTGCTTAGGCTAGAAAGCGTATACACTACACAATCATTAATGTGGCTGCTAATAACCTTGACATGATCTTTTTGATTGAGTTCATCAGCTGATTTTCTCATACATGTATGTTGTTGCTGCAAACTAAAATAAGACTGCATGTTTCACATCTTGTTTACGTTTTTACATATCATGCAACAATAAAAGAGGTCTGCAATAAATATTAAACAGACTTAAAAAAAAAAAAAGAAACCGATAAAAAACTGGTGAACTTGGAATCACATTAGAAACAACATTTGCAATAATAAAAAATAGACAAACTAGCAAGTGTTGAATAAGCACCATCACAGCAGACTAAAGAAACACATTGCTGTTCATACTCCTCTGTCGGCATCATGTGGCTGTGGTCACCTGCACAGGTGTCATGACAGCAGATGATATTCCAGTACTGTTTACACAGCTCAGCATGAGTGACAGGAAGCAGGCATCAGAAGAACTAGACTGTCATCAAAACTTTATTAGGACAATGGATGTAAAAATACTCCCATAAATCAATAAATAAAACACATGTGACACTTTAAGGACACCTGTCCCTGTGTGACGTTTGGTTGAGATGTGACTGACTTCTGCCATGTGTCGTCATGTTTTTATTTTTGATCAATGTCTTTTTATTTATTTTTTAAATACTATCACAGAGCGAACAACATGAACAACAAAAATGTAGGACAGTCGGGGTCAAAAGACACCCCTGTCCTTTCCCCCCTTCTTAAAATACAGGGTCCTCAACAATAGACACAGGAGTTGGCACTTGCCTGCATAACCATTGATTTTGATGGCTGCAGTCATGTGTCTTAGCATACTCTCCACCAGCTTCTGATGCTGCTCTGCTGTCACAGCAGCCCATTCCTGTTGCAAAAATTCAAACAGATCTGCTTTGTTTTTGGGCTTGTGGTTCTTCATTTTAAGCTTGATGATGTTCCTCAGGTTTTCAGTTGATTAAGATCTAGTAATTAAGCTGGCCAAGGCATGGTTTGAATGTCCAGGTTCTCCATCCAGGCTTTGACTGACCCTGCCGTGTGGTAAGGGACATTGCCTTGTCGGAAAATCCAGTCATTTGAGTCAGGAAAGAGTTTTCCAGCTGAGCCCTGTACGTGACCTGGTTCATTCGCTCTTCACACAGTTGTGTTTGCCCTGTTCCACCCAGACTGAAACAACCCCAGACCATCACTGATCCACCCCCATGTTTTACTGTAGGGGTAAGACAGTCTGGTTTGTAGGCTTCTCCAGGTCTTTAACTAACTAGTAAGTTGGCTGGAGTGGACGTCAACTCAAAACTGGATTCATTACGTAAGGGAACCTTCATCCAGTCATCAACAGTCCAATCCGTGTGATTTGTAGCAAGGAGTAACCTGGCCTTCCTCTGCCTCTCGTTGACAATGGGCTTCTTCTGTGCCCTGTGTGACCTCAGAACAGCTTTGAAAAGTTGGTTTCAAACTGTCATTGCTGAACAAGTGTCATTTCTTGACAGTTTCCACTCATTTTTAAGGTCACTGGAGGTCTGATGATGATTCCTGACACAAATACAAATGGGTCCATGGTCATCTTGTGTGGTAGAAAGACGTCTCCTGCCTCGACCAGCTAGCAATTTGGTAGTACCAGGCTCGGAGATATTCAGTTTATTGGCTTCCTGTCTCTCACTCATGTCAATTTCCAGCAGTGCCATGATGGCTGCCTTCGTGGCTTCCCATAATTCTTCATAAAATAAAATAAAGGATGAAATTTGAATATTTAAATTTGAGAAAAAAAGATTTAGTTAAAAAGATTGGTACACACTGAACAAATTTAGAAATTTAGGAAGTATGTTCATCTAAACGATGTTAATTTTTCCCCCTAAAGAGAAAGGTAAACAGTGTCCCAGATGTTAGATGGGCTCAGTAGATTAGCTATTCCCTTCTAAGCGGTGACTTTCCATCAGATGTTAACAAACTGTGGTCCTCAGGTTTTTTTTCTACTTGTATAGTGTTTTTGATAACTTTTCATTAAATGTCAAAACTCTATTAGAAATGGGGTTTTATGGATTGACACTCTGTATCATTGATACTGGATTTGATGCTGTGATTTGTCAGATGTGGAGCTGCATGACTTAATAGGATTCAGGCTGTTACCATCATTTTTCCTCATGTCCCTGATGTCTGTGTTTTAAACTATGCACACTTTGAGGAGAGTTAGAATTCACACATTGCAGATGCTAGAAATTTGTTGGGAAAAAAATCACTCAAACGTAGTGGAAGAAGTATAGCCTACTCTTGGTGTTCAAGTTGAACAATGTTACACATTACATAACTTCATCTTGATGCACAGATTTTTGTAAAATACCAACAAACATACAGAGATATGCAAGTCCAGGATGAGTGTGTCTCACCCAAACACCGTGGTTATGGCCCTGTAACGAGCTAATTCTCCCTGCTGTCACGTGCACGGCTGCACAATGCTGCATGGCTTATTATTAGAGGCAGCTGAAAGTCATGTGGCTGACTTATTCCCACAGGGAGAAACCGGGACCGTTACACACACTCCGTCGGTACAGACAGGAACAGAAAAGCTGCTCCGTGTGTGTTGATGACTTGAAGAAGCATTGTGACTCGCTGTTCTCGAGCTTTATCATCTCTCTGTGCTGATTCTGGACCCAGTATCACGCTGATTTTTCAGTCAGCGTCAACTGACGTCGGATTAGTGCGGTGAGCGTGTGACGTCAGTCGGGCTGGGTTTATTGTGGTGTAGAAATACTTGAGGAGCAGCAGACAGTGCCGGAGCAGATTTACAGTAAAGTAAGACATCATTATAAGCATTGATTTTATTTTTCACATCAGTATAAGCTATCCGTGATGTGATGTGATGTGAACGGATCTGAAGCTGCCAGTGATTTCATCTGTTATAAATGCTGAATAACAACGCTCTGTTGGTATATCTAGATTTAACCAATGCTGCTATAATGTTGAATCTCCGTGATATTTGCTGTGATTGCGATGACAACACGCTGGGAAATGTGAAATCTACAATATAGCCTAGAGGTGGAATATCTCGGTCAGTCGTCGTTTTGTTTTGCTCTCAGGATGATCAGTCAGAAGATTAATCCACGTGATGGCTCGGGTTTGGCTCCCGCCGGGCGCCTTCTCCCTGTTTCAGGCTCCAGCCGTCACTAGAGGAAGATCAGTCAATAAAAATCTGCCTCAGTACCTTTGTCCTAAAATAGATAGAGCTTCAGGAACAGTAGACCTGAAGTGAGGAAGAAGGAGTCAGAAGAAAAAGGAAAGGAGGGCAAGGGTTTTCATGTTTTACTGAGCTCGACTTTGATGATGAAACAATAGCTGTATTTTTTTTTAAGTGTTTGGATGTTCCATGTGAAATATTTATAAATCAAACATTACTAATAGTATTGAGAAATAAGTTGTTGTTTCAGCAATAAAACTTTCATTGAAAAGACACTAGAGTAAAGAGGTCAATAATTAAAAAAAAATTGTACATCTGTAATAAAGCATGAATTACTATGATGACAGTTGTCATAAACTGTAACCATGATGTGATTATGGTTGGACCTGTGATGCTCATAGGACATCAAATATTTATTGAACTATTATTATCAAATAGGGATGAAATAGTTACAGTGTGTATTTCATGTCTTTTAATAATTAGTGAAACAAAATATCATCAGTTAGTGCTGCAGCCTCACTACAAGGTCTCCGGTTTGATCCTGCTTGGCTGGTGGGCCTTTCTGTGAGGAGTTTGCATGTTCTCCCCGTGCATACGTTAGTTCTCCCCGGGTACTCCACCTTCCTCCCAAAGTCAAAAAAACATGCTCACCAGGTTAATTGAACACTCTAAATTGTCTCTAGGTGTGAGTGTGTGTGTGAATGGTTGTCTGTCTGTCTCTGTCTCTCTCGCCCAATGACAGCTGGAATAGGCTCCAGCCACCAGCGACCCTTAACAGGATAAGAGGTTCAGAAAATTAATGAATATATCGCTTTTCAAATCTTAATGAACCTTAAACTGAAAAGGTAAACTGTAAATTTTTAACTGTTACTAAAGTTTGTAAGAAATATGAGTTATATCAACCAACAAATAACAGTAAAAAGAGATCATGGTAACTTCTAATGGGGTCTCCTCTTTTCATTTCTGTTCCTTCCAAAAACATCAAAAAAGACAACAAAATCGTTAATGGGTTCCATCTGTCGAATTCATCCATCCATCATCCTTATATACAACTATCCATCCATCCATCCATCATCCATCCATCCATCCATCCATCCATCCATCCATCCATCCATCCATCCATCCATCCATCCATCCATCCAACTGTCTGTCCCTCCATCTAACCATTCAACTTAACAAAACTCCATCCAACCATCTATCCATCCATAGTAAATTTAAATTTAAAGTCTAACTCTAAAAAATGATTTAAATAAAAATATGGATATTTTCTGTAGATAGTTTATCTATTTTAAAATTGACGAGTCTTCAAAAGGCTCCAACATCAAAATCATGACCTAGAGTTTTAGTTCAGGAACTGTAATAACTGAGGAGACACCAAGCAGATTACTAGCAGCTCCCACCTGTCAGTTGGAGACAACAGCCACTTAATCAACCAATAAAAAACTGTGCAGTTGTGGTGGACAGAGGAATACACTTAAGAGACCCAAAGTGTTTTTTGTCCGTCAACATTAGTTTGTACAACAAAGATGCACACGTATTTTGGCAACGGAAGCAAATTTTAGCATCAGTAATTCAAACAAGTTAGTTTTCTTTAATCTCTGAATTAAACCTGGAAGCAGCATTAATAATGTGTGGTTAACAGGATTGAGACCATTTGAATTAAGAGTGGGAATAACAACTGGTGAACCTTCAGCGAAATGATTTAACCAGTGCTGCTTCAATGTTTAATCTTCCATGACAGTAGTTTTGACTGCAATAACAACACACTGAGATAAGGTTCGATAAGATACAGAGGTAGAATATCTTGGTCAGTTGGCGGTTGGTTTTGCTCTCAGGATGATCAGTCAGAAGATTAATCCACGTGATGGCTCGGGTTTGGCTCCATGTTTCAAGCGCCAGCTGTCACTAGAGGAAGTTCAGTCAGTAAAATCTGCTCCATTACCTTTATCCTAAAATAGATAGAGCTTCAGGAACGGTAGACCTGAAGTGAGGAAGAAGGAGTCAGAAGAAAAAGTATTTTTATTTGTTTTGCTCTGAGCTCCCTCTTCATAATGAAAAAATATCTATAATTTTTGAGTGTGTTACGGTGTGTTACCCCAGGTCAGCTCGCATCGAAGAGACAGAACATAATCAAACAGTCAAGAGTAACAAAGTTATTTGTGTTTATTGAGGGAAAAAAAGTATAATGGTGACCAGATAAAATAAGAAGAAACATTATTTAATAAGCCCTAACTAAACATTTTCCCCTTCCATCTAAAGGAAACTAAAAGCTGTTAGTTTCATGTGAAATTCTGATAAATCAAACATCACTGATGTAATTATGAGAAATTAGTTGTTGTTACAGAAGTTAAGAAACTATCAACAGAGAGACCACAGAGGAAAGAGGTCATTAATCAAAAATTGTATAACTGTAATAATTAAAACATGAATTACTATGATGACAGTTGTCACAAAAATGTTACCATGATGTTATTATGGTTGGACGTGTGATGTTCAAAGGACATCAAATATTTATTTAACTATTACGTTGGACAACTTGTGATGAAATTGTTGCGGTGAGTATTTACTGTTTTATAATAATTAGTAAAATAATTTATCCATCCACAAATATGAAACCATTTTAGTCAAAAATGCTCCTTCAGGAAACTTAAAAAAAGTGTTTTCCATTTGCTCATCCTTCCACCCATCCATCCATCCATCCATCCATTCATCCATCCATCCATCCATCCATCCATCCATCCATGCTTTCAAGCATCAACATGAGAGTGTAACTTGTGTCTTCTTCTCTTCCCATGGTAGATTTCAGGTCGTGTTTGGAGGCTGGTGAACTGAAGTCAGGATGTCCTACATGCGAGCAGACAGCAGCTGGTCCCAGCCTGGGGACTTCAACAGCCTCATTCAGACCTGCAGCTCGAACATCCAGAAGATCAGCCAGAACTGTGAGAGCAGACACTGTTCATATCAAAGTTTGACACCCCTCTGTAAGATTTCACTTTACTGAAGCTGTCCCTGTTTTCCTGGCAGCGGGTCAGATCAAAAATCTGCTCTACCAGCTGGAGACAAGGCAGGAGACCTCGGAGGTGCAGGAGAAGCTGTGAGTCCTGGTCTAGTTTTGTTATGGTAGATTAAGTCTGTGTGCTGTAGTTTTCACAATGTGTGTATGTATGTGTTTCTGTGCAGCCAGCAGCTCCAACACTACACCAACCAGCTGGCTAAAGAGACAAACAGACACCTGAAGGAGCTCGGCTCTCTGCCTCCACCACTGTCTCCATCTGAACAGGTGAGGTGACCAGGCTTTGATGTCTGCAGCACTGTCTTCTATGGATCAAAGTGTGTCAAACAAAAGTCTTCATTTTTTTCCCCATAGGTTTAGATTGTTAATCTCAAACAGTCTGATGTTTTTATATTTTTATTTTTAATCTGTGTTAGAGAGAAACTTTAAACTTGGATCAAGCTCAATATTTGTGTACTGCAGAGTGAGAGATATTAGATGTAAACCTGCATTAATGGGACATGAGATAAAGACACAGATGTTATGAAAATGAGGAATAATGTGTCCTAGACCACCTCAGAGTGATCACATCCCAGTGAATCCTTGGTTTGTCCATTGATTGTCCTTTGAGTAGATGTTATTGAAACTTGGATCTGAACGGTGTAATCAACTTCAAAGACACTGATCTGTAGGCGTGGAAAGTCTAACATCTCTTAAAGTCACGTGACAGAAAAATGTTTGTCAATTTGTCGGTCTTTCTGCATCCCCCTCATATAATATGAGTTGTGTCTTATGTTAACATCACCGTTAAACACCAAAGGTTTGAGTTTCTAAAGGATAGTGTTACTTTGTCACCCTTTAAATCTGGGTGCTGGTGAATTCTCCGCTAACTATAACATCACTGGACTGTTTAAGCTTATCTAAATGAGACATCATGGGTTTATTTGAGTGAAAAAATTAATCTTGTCAACATGGAAATAAACCTCATAACAATTAATGTTAGTTAACGTCACAGAGGGGAAATATAACAGTGTTACGCTCATGTTAGATGATTTTCAATGGCCTGAACATCAGGAGAAAAACATCTTTAAATATGTACATAAATAATACATTAGAGAAACTAGAAAAAATGAACATCTCTTCTCCTTCTCCACCCTTTCTCCTCTTCAGAGGCAGCAGAAGCTGAGGAGAGAGCGTCTGATGAATGATTTCTCTGCAGCTCTCAACAACTTCCAGCTGGTTCAGAGGAGAGCAGCTGAGAAAGAGAAGGAGTCTGTGGTCCGAGCTCGAGCTGGATCCAGAGGCCTGGTGAATAACTGAGCCCCAAAGACAGCGATCAAACTGAATAAATGACTGAACATAGATGAAAACATGAGATGTACTGACTTTGATTTTTCTCTTCATGTCTGCAGGGAGATGGAGGACACGTGAATGAGCAGCTGGTCACATTTGAAAAGTATGTTGTTGTTTTTCTCTTTTCCTTTTGTTCAACCTGTTTGTCATTCTCTGCCCACTGTGGTAGTTTTATTACCTGGGAATAATCTTTGAACAGATTAAAGCCTGTTGTTGAAATAAACTGATACATGCTGAGAAAAGTTAGAGGACATATATCGGGCATGTCTCTGAGACATGAGAAACACACTCTCATACTTCAAACAGTCAGGATCTGTTTGTTCTTACTTTTTTAGAAATCCTTAAAAAAGGGATCTGTGTTAATGTGATAATTTCAGTGAATATGTATATGAAAACTTATCTATATTCTAAACACTGAGTCTTAACAAAACAATGCAAAAATTGATATCTGAGCAAGTGTTCTTATTTTTAATAAAAAATGGTTTCATAAAAAAATAACACATAAACACTATCCCTATTAACAATGACTTTACACCACAAGTACCGTAATCGCACTTAGAGAAGAGAACTATCCCTTTAAAGTGTAATGAGTGTGTATGTGTGGTTGTGCAGAGAGGGTGAGTGGGGTCAGAGCCTGACTCAGACTGAGGAGCCTCCCATCACAGAGGAGGACCTGGAGATGATCAAGGAGAGAGAGACCAACATCAAGCAGCTGGAGGTATCAGAGGAGGCCCAGCAGTAAAATAAAAAACCCACTGTGACCTATTTTCTGTTCACAAGTTAACTCTGCTCTCTTCAGGCCGACATCATGGATGTGAACCAGATCTTTAAGGACTTGGCAGTGATGATCCATGATCAGGGAGAGACCATCGGTCAGTGATCAGACACTCGGATTAACAGATTTGATCTCTCAGACGTGAGCGTGCATGTGAGGCTCCTGTGTTTTGATTCACAGACAGCATCGAGGCCAATGTGGAGGGAGCAGAGGCTCATGTGGACCGAGGAGCGGTCCAGCTGCAGAAGGCCTCATACTACCAGGTGAGACACAGAAACAATACAGGAAGAGGTGAAGGAGAGGATACAGGTGTAAGAGGAGATCATTTTCCTATCTGAACATGTTTAGACCCAGATATTAAATGGGAAAAATGATACCTAGATCAAGTGTCTTGAACAGAGAATAATGTCTTAAAACAAAAAAACTTAACATGCAACTTACTCTCACCCCATTGGAAGGTTTTAAAACTCTTCAAAAACAATTCTAGCATCATTCCTGTCCTTTGAAATGTTGAAGTAAGACAGCCTGCACCTTGGGACGGATGATTTTATGATTTCTTGACAGTTATTAGAATCTGTTAAGCATGAAGGATAAAAATGAAGGTGAATCCACTGTTGGCTGAAGACTGATGATGTAAAAACGTGACCTGTGCCCTGTGTCTGCAGAGGAAGTCTCGTAAGAGGATGTGCATACTGGCCATGGTGCTGTCGCTCCTGCTCCTCATCATCATCATCATCATCTGGCAGGCCATCAAATGAGGACAGGCCCCCCCCCACTGCCAATGACTATGTGTGTGTATGTGTGATTGAGCAGAGAGTTTTTATGTATGTGTGCATGTGTTACAGTCCAATCCTAATCTCCACCCTCACAGACTCTGAGTTTGATCCTGAGTCCAAGTAACAGTAGGAAAAAACTAAATGTGAACAAAGCAAACATGAACTGTGAAGTCAGAAATCCCTGAGAGGTTAGATGATAAGCGATTACTCGTCCTGTTTTTCCTAAACCCACACACTGTAGCACCACACACCTGATGTCTGAGGGTCTGAGAGGGTTTGGTGCTCAGGACTCTGAGGGTGGAGTTCAGGAGTAGACTCATGAAAACAAATCACACTCTCTCATTTGAAAAATCCTCAGAGTAACTTTCACCTCTGCTGTAGGTCTGTGTCTTATGCAATGTTGCACAATTTTATATGCAGTAACTCCATACACTATCAACCCTGTGTGTTCACAAAGAAATGTGAGTGCTTAGTTTTCTTTTTGTGTCTCTGCATCTGTCACTGTAACAGTTTGACTTCATAACACCTGTTGATGATGATGTTGCACTGATGTAATGTCCCATTTTGTCCACCAGGGGGAGAGCTAAGCATGGTCAGAGACTGAGGTCTTGTACTATAAATGAGAAGTGCATGCAGTCCCAGTACAGCTGACGTGTTCATTGAAAAATTCAGTTTCTGGAAGTTAGTTAAGGAGCAAAAACGATGAAAAACATAATCTTTAAGTTAGAACTGGTCTTAAAATGCACAGACATCATTGATTTTTCTTTGGAAATACAAGCAAGTGTGTGAAAGTAAACTTTTGTATACCTCTATAACCAAGTCAATTTGTTTTTTAAAGCTTTCATGATATCTCCCACTAAAACCGTTATTTAAAATCTGTTTCTTCATATTTTATCTTGTTTTTGAAAGAAATAAACCCTATGTTGTTTTCTTCGTGGTACAAAGAGTTAAATTGTTTAATAACACATTTCTTGATATAAAGCGATGATTAAAGTCATTTACATGAGATATTTATCTGAATGAGAATTTTCTGTGAGATAATTTATAAACTGTAAAAAACAAACATTTATCATTGGGTATCAACTGTTTTATATTTTTTTTTAGGGTTGTGGGAACCTGGTGTTGAAAAATAAGGCCAGTGATGTAACTGTTAAAAGTTCACTAGAGGCTGACTCAAAGTGCCCTCGTACAATATGACAGGATATAATACCATACAGCAGGCAATAAAAGAAAATCCTCACCTGTAGTTGAACTCAGAATGATGTCTGACTCCATTTCATGCGGCGACATCAGACATGAAAACCTGTAGATGAGTGTAAGTGAAGCACACCTCACCTCTTGAGCTCAGCTGATTGCCTGGACAGTGTAAAATCAGCTCTGTAGTGCTCTCCTGGGCACTGAAGTGAAAACCCTTTCTGTTATTTAAATCTGAAAGTACATCTAGACTCTGCAGCGTTACCTGTCCCCCTGCCCTTTTATCTGACTGTATGTTGATCTGTATGAGCTGTTTATGTAACTCATGATGCTTAAATGAAACAGCAGATCACAGTGAGACGTCTGAATGAGCGTCCTGAGTGGTGACAGATTATCTCAAAGGTGAGTGATGAGAGTCAGGTGGGATGTAAGGATGCTAACATCAGGGTTGTCCTGGTTACAGCTGCCTTGTTGCCTTGGAGAAGTACTGAGTGGTCCTCAACATCTCCTTAGGACCAGGAGGTAAGGACACCCCCTCCTGTCATGATTCACTGAGGGACGTCTTATGTGAAGACAGACTATAATTAAGGTTAAGCAGCTGTGATGTCACCCACTGTTACACGGCTTGAGGTTGAAGTTTGGCTCTTTTGAAGCCGGAGGTGGCCATGTTTGGAGAACAGAGCTGAAGAGAATCAAAGGCTGACACACACTGACTCAAGAACTAACTGTGGGATTAATGGAGATGCTATTTCTGGCAGGTTTAAAACAGACTCATTTTCAAATTCATTATAGGCTACATTTAAAAACAACAGGGACACTACACTACATTTAAAAGAGACATTAAGATACTAAATTAATGAAAAGTCAACTTATCTGACTTTTGAAACTACTTGATATTAAATAAAAATATTCATTACCTCTGGGTTCTAGAGATTTAGAGCATAAACTCATCAGCAAAGTATTCACTGAGAGAATATCTGACTCCATCGCCTGTTGGTGTAGTCCTCTAAAGAGCCTTGGCCCACTGCTAAAGAGAGCACTGAACAGGGGGGTGGCTGAAGGAGCGCCTCAGGGGGCCCAGGCCCTGGACCCAACTGTGCATCTGGGGTATGACAGAAGCAGTTGCTCAATGATGTTGGTTAACAACTGTAAACATTGTTAAAAAAGAGATTCAAAACATGAACTCTGGATCATTGCCAAGGACACTTCATCTGTTACCAATGAAACAAGGCTGTGATTGGCTGAGACTCACCGACATCAGGTGTCCTCGTAAAGTTGAGTTTCATTGTGCCTCTTTGACTTTCTATGACATTCGTTCTTCTACAAAAAAAATAAAAAATAAAAAATCAGGCCCAAGTTGGAAGCCAAAGGGCCGGCAAGGGCCATATTATAACCAATATGATTGGGAACAAAGACAGACCTCGGGTCGCTGAGGACCCCGTTATAACTACCAATTTCTTCTTAAAATGTGACATTTAAAAATTCATGGAGAACAAATATATCTAGAGTTAAGTGTTAAAGACATCATTTGGATTAAAGAGATAACACTGACTGATGGATCAACCATTACAGACATATAAAAGCAATATCCTATTGATTTAGGGCAGGGATGGTAAACATCTTATACTGGGCGCTGGTCTGATGAAGTTGCTGTAAATGAAGAAAATAAAAGAAAAAAGATAAACCATGTGATAAAATGAAATTTTGAAAAAATACTGGGTTATAAATGTGTTACAAAAAAATAATTTCAATCTTTCAAAAATGTATTAAATGTCTGATGTGAAGTGTTTGCACTGTACACAGTTTACACAAATACACATTTGGAGCAGACAGGAAGATCAACAGTACATTTTAACCATGCTGATTCTGAAAACTGATAAATCACCTAACCCAGTTTTCTCTCAGTGTTTTAATGAAATGTGCTGGTCTCCTGTCTGTCTGTCTGTCTGTCTTAGCGCTTACATGAAGCCTTGAGCATCTTAACATCTCACAGAGCTTGTACCCTCGTCTTCCTCTCCTCCTCCTCTGGCCTTTAGAGGAGATGAAGTCCATGTTTCCTGAATGAAAAAACATCTCAAGGGGAAACCTTGGACAAAGAGTCTGATAAAAATCACCTGTCTGCTCTTTAAATGGGACAGGAGAGGACAAAACGAGGACAGGACCGCTCTCTATATTCTCTTTTGTTGAGGATGAACCCATCATCTGAGCCCTCTTTTCTTTCCCACTGTCGTTAAGACTTCAATACGTCATCAGATCTGCTCTATGCAGCTGATGGAAAAAAAACTCACAATGACTACAAGAGGAGGTGACAGGAGCTCTTCTAATGAGGGGTTTGAAGATGAAATGAGTTTCTATTGTCATGTGGAGGCAAATTTCCGGCCTCTTACTGGATATCTGAGGGTGAAAAGTTTTTCAAAAAGGAAGAGGAAGCATTCCTGTGCCTTCATCTTGACCATGCACATTTTCATTTCATCATCAGGTCTTTTTTTAAAGACTGATTAATGCTAGTCCACCTGATTCTCAGACTCTCACCTGCTGCCTACTTTCAGATATCACCCTGAAATCACCTCGCCCACGCACTGGAGCCCACTTACATCTCTCCACAGAAATCTTGTATGACACTCTGTAGCTCCTTGTAAGGACCTGCACCTGTTCTTCCGACTATTAAAGTTACAATTTTAGTCCGTCAGGGACAAACAAAAACTTTCAGTGGATACACACTGTGTGAGAAGTAGGGTTTTTGGCAGTCATTGTTACAGTGGATTGTGGGGAAAGATTTAAAGGAATTTACAGTCCAGGCAGATAACTGCTGTTCACTGACAGGAAACAAAGACTGGCAGCAGATTGGGAGCTCACTCCAATCCAGAGGCCAGGGTCAATTTCATTTGTTAAATTTGAAACATGATCAGCAAAAAGATAAGACTTCAAGAAGATAGCTTCTTCTCTCCAGTGGTAAAGGAGCTTTCCTGAAAAAAAACAAAACAAAAAACGACAACAATAACAAAATAACAAAAACAAACAAACAAACTAAAATAATAAAAAAAAAACTAGAAACAAACAAACAAACAAACAAACAAACAAACAAACAAACAAACAAACAAAAAACCCTCTGAAAAACAAAATGTCTCTAAGTCAGATATTTTCTCAGGATTCTAACTTTAGTTTAGAGAGGACAACAGGGGCGGTGTTGTGGGGCCCAAAGGTCCCAGGCCCACCCACTTCATAACAGGCCCACTCTAAACTTTTCTTTAATTTTTTTAATGCATATTTTGAAAAAAAAATCAGTTTAAAAAGAGCATTATAAAATGTTACAAAAAAAGTTATGAAACATTCAGCTTCATGTAAACATTTTCTTTGGAAAGACTGTAGATTTTTGTTTATTTTATTCAAACATGGTTAATTTCCTTGCTCTTACAGCTTATAATGAACTGTAGCGGTGCAGCCTACTGATGCGTTAGAGCGCCACTCTTTGGTCAGTACCATGAAGAGCAACTGCAGGTAGATACATCATACTCACAAAAGGGTTGTCATAAACTTAAAGAAGAAAAAAAGCAACCAAATCTGCCTTAAAACCACACATAGTGATAGTACTTAAATTAATGATCCCCAAACTTCTGTATCTTAAGGCCCAGCCAAAATTTGTCTGGCCCACCCACAAATGAATTCCTGGCTCCTTCCCTGGAGGACAAGATAGTGCATGAGCAGAAAACAAAGTCAGAGTAGGTAGTGACATAAAGGATAGGTGCTGTGGGGTTGGATTCAAACCCTCATGTTGCAGGAAACCTACACTGCTAAGCTACACTAACACACAAAAGAAGGAATTCAAACAGCCAGGTCAGAACTCCAAGGTTATAGAAGTCATTTTTGGGTCAAAGAAAGAGTCGCACACACCAAGAAAGACTTTCAGTTTGACTTTTTATATTTTTTTAATGTGGAGTTCACAAGCTGTAAATATAGAGTGTTATGAATGTTGGTGACATCACAAACTTAGAAGTCGGCCATGTTGGAGGCACTGTTACAGCTGAATGGAATTGAGCCTGTAAGCATACAGGATTGTTGTACTGCAAATTGGTAGATTATTGTCGGGTTTTTGGGTGCACTACTCTGTTGGACAGAGAAAAATATCTAAGATATATTCGACTACCAACAATGATCACAAATTGGGGTGAGAAGTGCAAACAACTGTCCAAAGAACAGAGGAAACTGTGGCTAGCCAAGCTCCTCTAGGGTTTCTATGGCAATATTCCAGACAACTCGTATGGGTCTCTCCCACCCATTAGCTGTAGTTTCTCACAATTTCCCTCTTCTTCTTGCTGGCCAAGTCCTCCTTGATAAGCTTGAGCATTTTTCAACATTTTTGTTTGCAGATGAGACATCTTAAAATCATATTTGGCCATGAACTCTAGTCTCAGTCCATTCGATTTTGTATATGCGTATCTCCAACATGGCTGAGCAATGAGGGTAATTGCCCAAATTGTAACATCAGTGCTAACACTACACAGAAACAAAAATGTACACTTGTTGAGAGCACACCTCTGCACAGCCTCTTATTACAGCACTGAACAACAATAAGGCTAATTTCACCCTTTCCTTTTCAAGTAGTGGCTAGTTAAGAGAAATGATAGCATAAGTCCAGTATGACTTAATGCACACAAGAATACTGTGACTCCTTTTTAACATATTAGCATATTCAGCACATTCATTTACAACTCAACAACTTAATTTCTGAACAACGTGCTTTAGGTAAATAAACGTATGACATCCCCACTCTGCTAGTGACCCACTGCTTTTACATCTGTGTGTGTTTGCAAATATGAACAAACAGAAACATAAGGACTCACTCTTGCATAGGTTTGGATTTGGGAATTAAAAAAAAAGTGTAGCTAGCTAAAACGTTGACTTCAAGCAGAGGAAGTGGTGAAAGTGGGTACAGATAGGTAAAAGTCTGCAAAGTCAGAACTCTAAGGTCAAAGGCTGTATTATAGTAAATGCATTTTGTACATATTGAATAAACACAATGTACATAAAACGTTAGATTTTTTAAATAATGATATAGATAAAGCAGCAGTACACATGAATATGTCTGTCTGGGACAAAAAGAGGAACTTCTCATGGACACACTTAGATCCGTCTAAGATTATGTTGCAGGCATTGAAGCCTGTTTACCTGCTGCAGGAATCTGAAACGTTGTAGACCTTTAGGTAATCAGACCCAAAGATTAGCAAGTAAATGAGAAGTTAACACATATATAAGGTTCAGGGTCTGTGTTGGGAATGATCCAGCTGACTTTAAGTTTGTTGCTGAGGATATTTTTACGCTCTGATAGCTGATATTTGTGGGACTAAACTCCAGCCCTCGTGACCAGATTCCTGCAACTGCTGCCCTGTTAGAGAACCCGGGTCTAAAAATAAAGGCACACCACTGGCAGACAACAGCAGGGCTCTTCTAAAGAAGATTAATTATTTCTCTCAGGACTGTGTATTAGAGGCAGAGAGGCGTCTGATTGGACACATCTGCTCCGACCACATACGTTTGATTCCCTGCATACTTCGTGCTAATTGGCTTCTTTGTATGTGTGGCTGTCCGAGCTATCAGTTTACACACTTGAAGCGGGTATGCACATGAGCAGACACACTCTACTTGTGTACTGTGTCACTCTTTCTCTCTCTCACACACACACACACTGTCTGTAAATAGCAGCTGTTGGATGTCTGTGAAGAGATAAATGCCTTTTTATGAATCTAATGAATGCACAAACACAGATCCAGGGTCATTCATGAGTCTTGTTTCTGTTTTTCTTCACTATGAAAACAGTAGGGGCATCAGACTCAACCTATATGTTTCTGAAATAATGTCAAATGTACTCCAGGGTCTGTCTGTCTTTGCTGCCCCAGATACATCAGACACACACTCTTTACCATCCAGGAAACACTCAAAGTCACCTTCGGCACACACACCAAGGGAGAGCTGCTTCTATTCTGGTCCATAAAGATCTCACACCTCCCACAACCCTCCACTGCTCTGATTAATGAGCAGGAATCAGTTCATCTGCTCAGAAACACGTCCTCTTATCACACTTCAGCTGAGGCCGACTCAGTAACATCACTTTTTATTAAACAAACTATTTTGCTCAAAGTGGCCTTGATCCATTAACAGCATCTCTAATCAAAACTACACGATTAAAATTGTGTCAGTCAGCTTAAAAAAAATTCCAAATTTAACCCTTTCAGTCCAGTCAGTGATTTGACAGCTCCCCCCTTGTGCACTATTATGTCTTTTGTTGGACACAAGGTGACTTTAATCTGACACCTGTAGTCTCATTTGCACTGTGGCTGCATTTCACATGATCATTTTGTGGGTTGCTACCTTTTTTAACAGGACAACTAGAGAGAAAGAGACAGGAAATGTAGGAACAGAGAAGAGGATAACTTACAACAAATAGCCAACTGAACAAACCCAGCCTCTGTACATGGGGCGCATGCTCTACTGAGACTGACTGTGTTTTGATTTCAATGTATCGCAAGATGTTGAATATTTGATTTTTTGTCTTTCTTTTGTTGGCTTCATTTTTTTGCCTTTGTGTTTGAGATTTTACCTCATAAGTAAATGTTTAAGCTCCAAAATCTGGAGGAATTTGAACAGAAGAGATATAAATTCATCAAAAGATTTGGGCCAAAAAAATAATTGTGCATCATTTTTCCTCTTGATCTTCTTGGTCTTGCAGTCTAATTGACAAAACACATTGCCCAAGTAATATTCAATTGCTAACAAGCCCATACAGCTCTGCAGTCTCTGTGCAGTTTGCTCTGATTTGGTGTCAAATCACTGATATGAACTGTCGGCATCTCCGCTCTCCGCCGCAGGCCATAGCTGAGCTGTGTGCTCTCTTTATTTACAGTAATGTGGTGACTCTCACCTGTTTTGGCATGTTGCGTTTGAATTTTTTTCTTGTTCAATGTACGAGTAAACACTTGGGTTAATAAAACCAAATTGTACACAGACAGGCTGCCAAAGCCTGCACCTGTGTGGAATGATACCAAGAGCACACCTGCTACCTCATCACATGAAGGATGCAAATAAATGAACTGATTTTAAAATAACCGAGAAAAAATAACATAAGTACAGCTCAGTATTTCAAGGGTATTACAAAATGATTCTTTATGACACAACATATTTTCACATCACAAGAAAAGGAATAATTTGCACATGAAATGAAAAATAAACACAGAAGTGGACACTTGTTTTTGGGTGTGCCACAGCTACAACTTTTTCAGGAGAAAAAATACATTTTGCTTTTTTTGTTACTTGTCAGTAAGGGTCAGGGGAGACTGGGTTTTGTTTTCACACTTTTTACCCTAGTGTGAACTGCTCATTATAAAAACTTCTTTCAATAGTCGTTCCTACATTAAATCGATCCCCATTGTGGGGGTGTTTGTCACACACTATGGGGTAGTTTGTCACAGTGCTATTGTAATGGGAAAAATGCTTTAAAAAGGTAAGAAGGCAGAACTTAAGATGGAAGCTTAATTGCATTGACAAGTTGACAAATACGTAACTCATCTTAACACAAAATCAACATGGGACATAAACAGGAAACATATCTTTAAGCCAGCATACTGTATATAACATGAACATGTGACGACAACCCCAAAGACAGTGTGAAAAGGTGTAATAACCAGTCACCTAGATCATAACAACCTAAGTTATCAATTTCCCTTCCCACTTTCTGAGGGTAAAAATTGTTTTATTAACGACCTACTGAGCAAAAGCCAAGAAGAAAAATACAGAGGAGCTGAATATTTACAAGTTGACATGAAAAACACTTAAAGCTTTCTTAACTCAAGTGCAGCTGTCTTACACCAGAGAAGACTATTTCTTAAGTTTCCAGATCACAATTTGAGAGACAGCACCCTCTGGTGGCCAGATATAATGAGTGTTATGTGTATATCTAACCCTGTTCTCCCCTACACCTGTGCACTCTGAGCTGACTTTTATCCTGACAAATTGGTCTGATTACAACATTAGAAACACGTGTTCAATTTTGAGAAGTGTAAAAAAATACCAGTTGTGTTCAAGTCCTGTTAACATTTTGCTGCCAGTGTTTAAAGTACACAAAGTACACCATCGTGTAAAAAGTGTTTCGTGAATGAATGCATATTTAAAAGAAAAAATACAAAACATAAACAAAACAAAAAACAATAAAAAACAAAACAAACAAAAGCACACCACCATTACCACCACCACCAGCAAACAACAACAACAAAAATCCAAATCAAAAAATACCCCAAAACAAAAAAAGAGTTTTGCAAATTGTTTAGGTTTGGCCAAAAGAGTGTTTGAAAAAAAAAAAAAAAAACAAATTGATAGCCAACCCTAACATAATGGAATGTATTTGATGGTTTATAACCATCTTCTTGTCTAACCTTGGAAAGTGTGCCAACAAACCCGGTCTCCCCTACCTTGTAATGGACCAGAGTCCGCATTATTCAGTGTGGACCTGGCAAAGATAAACACCTTGTGTCAGAAAAATGATTTCCTGGGTTCAAATTCTTTATTCGAACGGAACATAAATTTTATGTCTGAAGCTGCTCTGATCCCCCCTAAATAACCTCGGTGGGTTTTTTCTCTTGTAGTTTACACCCGGTCTATTCCCGGTGTCCCCTCAGCGCTCCCCTCTCAGGTGTCAGTTTCTCTCTCACATGGTCTCCGCGTCCTCCTGACTCCTCCTCACTCTCTGCTGGACACAGACGCACCATTCAGGACTCTTCGTGGTCAGACCATCAGCTGTTTTATTCCTCTTTGCTCAACATGGAGCCTCCGGACTTTGAGGCCATGAACTACACCGTGGACCCGGGGCCGCCGGGTTACCCCCTGTGTGAGGCGTGGAGGGAGGGCGCGGAGGGCTCGGTCTTCCACCTCTCCAACATCCTGCTCTTCTTGGGCTTCATGGGGGGCAGCGGGTTTTACGGTCTCCTGTACCTGTTCAGCTTTCTGACTGTGGGCTTCTTCTGCCTCACGCTGTGGGCTTGGTCCGACATGTGCACCACGGACTCGTTCCTGTGGAGCTTCGCGCTCTTCGGGGTGTGTTTGGGCCAGCTGCTGTACAGCTCCTACCGCCTGAGGAGCGTCTCCTTCGAGAAGGACTTCCAGGACCTGTACGCCTGCATGTTTAAGAAGCTCGGGGTGTCGCTCACACACTTCGGGAAGATCGTGGACTGCTGTGAAGGAGTCATCCACACTTTGGAGAAGGACCACTGCTTCGCCGTGGAGGGAAAAACCGCCATAGACAAGCTGTCTGTGCTCCTGTCAGGCAGGTGAATACAGCCCCGCCCGCAGGGGAGGGTCTCAAAGCAAACCCCACGAGAAAATCTGACACTTTTCTGCAGGGAAGTTAAATGTGACACTGAAAAGGGTAAACACAACATTTAACTTATCCTCACCACCACAATATACTCACCGTCTGACATGATTCACTCAGTGTTCATGACATCCTTCTTTTCAGTCTTTAAGGTGAAAGTGACCCCTGTCAAAGCTTTAGAGACAATTACCTTATAAAAAACGTATTTATTTTCCTTTTCACTGTCTTACACCACTTGAACCAACTTTATATGCTTTATATTTATATTCATTGAAAACTGTTTGTACAAAAGTTTAATCTATCAGGATGCAAAGAGTTGCTCCTCAGATATCAGTTTTAGGAGTGGATGAAAACAGCTCAAAGCAGGGTAAAAGTTTAAGATGTGGGCTGCATTGGTGCCTCTTAAAGAGACAGAAGCTCTAATGATGTCATCTGATTCACATCCTCCTCTGTTACCTGTAGAGCTGCTGTGGAGACACTAGCTGAGAGAAATGGAGATATTGCACTTTCGATACTCTTTCTTACTTTTGTTTTCTTAAATGCTGCGCCTGCGGTGACTCCTGAATTTCCCCTCAGAGATAAATAAAGTATTTTCTATTCTATTCTATTTACATATATTTAGCACAAAAAGTAAGAAGATTTAAATTTGGTAGATTATTTCTTCTTTTTCTTCTAAAATAAATCTTAAATAAATCTTAAACAAATCTATAATAAATGAATAAATCCTGGTGTAAAGCCTGCTTATTTCTCTTTAAATGTCTCTTTTATTTTCTCTGCCATGCCACTAGTCCTAAATATAGCAGGCTATTAAACTACTGTACAAACTGAGTTTAAAAAGTTTGATTGTTGTCATGGTTCAAACAACAGCACTACAAAACTATTGATAAAGGCGTTACCTCGTGGTGTGGGATCCAGTAAAAAGTTTTCTTGAACAACGAAAAGTAGTGTTAAAAAGACGATCAGACCTCCACTCATTTTTCCAAACAAGCTTGGTAAGTGTCATGTCTCTGTGAAAGTGTGAAGAAAGTGCTCGTAGTTGGCGGAGTCTTTATCCGCCAAACGTTTGCTTTTCCAGAAACTCCTCACAGTCCCTTTAAATGAATACATTTTTAATACGTTAATACGTCTTGTTTCTTGAATCAATGGAAAAGCAGAATAAGCTGTTTGGCATTGGCATAAGAGATTCGGCAAATTTCTCATGGCTGCAACCCTCATCCTCAGCTTGGCTGTTCATCCCAGACACGTCACTTATGTTGCTTCATTTATGCTTCATTTTGCTGTTAACATTATATTTACAATAGTTTTCAAGTTTTTTCAGCTTTCACACATCTCTACCTTTGACGGCGTTTTTTTTTAAAACATCACTTTCAGTGACCTAAAACTCTGGTTCTGTGTGAAAGTCAGGCCGGAACAGAGAGAAAGAAATACACTTTCAAAAGTACCCACATGAGGGCGGGGCCATGTCTAATGCCAGTTTACATCCAGACTGTCAGAAGGATACAAAAACAGAGCCAGGTCTTCAGAGTCATCATGGCCTATATTAGACGGAGACGGCAGAAGAACGTCCTGTCGATCTCATTCCTGCTGGAGCTCAGTTTGATGTGACTCAGTCTGTGCTCGCAGAAGCAGTGTTACATTTCGAACAGGTGACATGATGAGAGCTGAGACTGGCAGCCATGTTGGCATCGCTCACTCCTCAACAGATGGATAGAAGAGATGCATAATGGGGTTGTTCAGACCATACACTGTGTAAATCATTCTAATTATTCTAATCCTAGTCTCTTGGTTTCTGAAGAGGCGTCGTGAAGCTCAGTGATGTTGGCCGCCATATTGGAAACGATGACTCAGCCTAACTTTCCATCTTAGGCAAAGAGGTGGAGCTGAGGCTGACCTTTAGCCTCCAAGCAAACAGCTACAATGCACCCACCTGTCAGTCAACTCACCATGTGCATATGTGCATAAGTCTTCATTTTACAGAGACGGATGAGTATGAGCGTTCACACTTTGCATCTCCAGAAACCAAGCGATCAGAGCTCACCTTCCCACTCTGTATGCTAATGAACACAGAGCCTGGATCACCTTCACCAGCCTTAAAGAACATCGCTTGAAAAAACCTGTGATGCAGGGCAGGAGCACAGAGAGGGAGATAGATCTGCTGATGGATAACCAGAGTGCCAGGAACTAAGTAATAGATTGGAAAACATCCGTTGTGCAAATATTCTAATAAGTGCAGATCATTAGTTTTTTATATAGCACTAAGTCTGTCTTTTTTATCTCATATTAAAACAGTTTTTCTCTTGCTTTGGTTGCTTGGGCAGTTGTTATTTTGCCTTGTTTTATGGTTTATTGTTTTTTTGGGTTTGCTGTAAATGTGATGTTCAGTTTCCTGCTTCATATCTTTCTTTTGCAGCAGGTCTTCTGTGGATTTGATTTTGTTGATTTGAAGTTACAGTTATTTTTGATGTAACAGCCTGTTTCTCTGAATGGAAATGTTTAGAGGCGCTGCAGTGGCTTCATTTAACTCTAAGCATGACTTTGTAAAATCAAACCCAAGAAAGTTAAGGTGTTTAGATATGATGTATGTGTAACTCACTTTGGTTGTTCTGTTGGCATTTTACAGTTGTGGGCTGCTTTTTGAGTTTTAGCTTGTATTGGAAAGCAGATCAGTTGATGCTCTCTCTGTCCTGTTTCTTGTTGATGTTTTTCCTTGTTTGTCCTTTCATTTGCTCTGTAATGTAGGTCAGCAGCAGCTTGTTAGGCCATTAGTTATCTTTATTTACAGTCTGAATAAAAATGTGAACTATACTCAGGAGTCAGAGTTTCAGATTAATAAACATTCTGGTATATGTTGGTAGTATGAGCACTATAATGCACTGAATGAGGCCAACTCTGGCAATAATGATAAAAAAAGTCAGTAAATGTCTTTTAAAACTCAACTGTAGCAATCAATCGGAGTGAGAGGTGATCACATGTGAAGAAATCACTCTTTCAATCGGTGTACACAGCTGGCCTCTGTCATGAGTAAGGTAGGGTATCCAGAGCCGATTATAAATGTACAAGGTTGATGGAATTGATAAGGCACATAAATTTGGTTCAGCTTATCATTTCTTGGTAATTTCATTAAATTTTCAGGATTAAACCTCAGTAATACTTCGACAGACTGTCTCATTAGCCAGAGCTTTATTTATGTCTCATATCAGGTACTGGAATTGGTAAAGCTGATATGATACCCATCCTAAGTCATGAGGATTTATTTGTTTATTTGGATTCCCATTAGCTACTGCCAAGGCGGCAAAGACTCTTCCTGGGGTCCATTCATGTAAATCTGCAATTACAATAAAGATTACATCATTAAAAATCTGCAAAGGCAATACTTACTTTAAAGATAAGTGTTACTTCTAGAAAAAACACTGCCAAAACCCTGAATAGTACACAGAGTAAAAAGAGAGAGCAAAAAAAAAAAAATCTGTTCAGGTCAATATAATTTTTTGACCAATCCGGTACAGCAGGCTTGGTGTTTTAGGGGAAAACAGTCTGTATGGAGAGCAAAAACAGGCGGTCCAGCTTCTTGAGTTGGTAATTGGACCGTAAACAGTACAACGCACTGCAAAGCAAGTCTTTGCTGGATGTGGTTTATTGCTAGTTAGGTTTAAATTGATTTCAAATGATGGCTGAAAGTTCCCAACATGAATATCGTTACACAGCAAAACTTGAGCCCATTGCCCATATTTAAAACACTGCAATCCTTCTTTAAGCAACACTTCAGCCAGTGATGTCACAGCAGCTGTTTTACCACCTTATCTGTTAAATCAAAAATCTGCTGGTCAGTATTGTGCTGTTGTATTGGGTCAATGTTTTAAGGATTAATTAACAGCAGTTTTTCCATCATCCTCCTGCAGGATCCGTGTGACCGTAAACGGAGAGTTTCTACATTACATCTACCCATTCCAGTTCCTGGACTCACCTGAGTGGGACTCTCTCAGACCGTCAGAGGAAGGGGTGTTCCAGGTTTTTTCTTTTCTTTTTTAATATGTGCATGTGCAAAAATAGTTCATGCTAATATCTATCTATTTTATTGTACTAAAACAATCTGTAAGAGCATCAGACACATATGTTCATCCACTGATACACTAATAAACAAGAGGGTCAGCAATAATGTAGACCATTTGTAAATACATAAAACATAGATAGATGGTTGGTAAGAATAGATCGTGGCTGCTGGTCTGTAGCTGTGTGCAGTTTGCTCTTGAGTGTTGAACTGTCAGCATCTCCACTCACTGCTGTGATCTATTGATACTAAGAGCAGTGCTGTTAAATAAAGTTTACTTTTATTTCTAAAAGAGAAATTCTTGTTATGAAAACCAGTAGACCTGATTGTTATTTTGTTCCTCATTGTTTCGGTGTCTTCAGGTGACCCTTCGGGCTGATAACCCCTGCAGGTACGTAGCATGGAGGAGGAAGAAACTCTACCTGCTGTTTGCCAAACATCGCTACATTGCAAAGATCTTCGCACTGGTCGTGCGTAACGACATCGCGGACAAGTTGTACTCACTGAATGACAAAGCCTTCGACAGCTCTGGGCATCGCTATGATCTGCGCTTGCCCAGCTACTGCCACACACCGTCAGAAAAAACGGATGTTTTCCTGAAAGTGCCAACACAGGGAGGGCGGACGGCCTGAACACACACACACACACACACACACACACACACACACACACACACACACACACACACACACACACACACACACACACACACACATACAGATAAAACTGTCAAGATTATCTCTGGATTCACACACTGGGTAGCAGGAGGTGGCAGACTTTCAAACACATGGTTTAACATCTGTTTACATGTGTTTGCCTCAGCAGCACTGAAAACCCCAATTTGTAATCAGCTGGACTTAAAATTTGTCTGTCTCTGAGCTCTAACAAGCTTCACAGACAGGTGTCTGTGTTTTACATTGTTGTGTTTCCAGTTTTTTTTCTGTTTCTTTCAGTCTGATTTAAAACACTGACGAGTAATAGCACTTGCATCAGTTTCCACATGCTCTCAGAGCAGAGTTTGTCAGTGTGTGTTTGTGCGAACAGTTTTGGGCTCATGACAATGATTGTACTATTAAACACTTTATTAACTATGGATCATGCCTCGTAGTTTATAACTTCTTACTTAAATGTATTGATACATGATGAATGTAGATTAAAACAAACAGGCTGCAGCAGATGTCTTATTTGATGTGCAATAATGAGATGACAGTTCGTTTTGTGCCTCTTGTCAGTTTGACGTGATGTGAATTTAAAATGCATTTGTAAATAATCTTAAGTGTCCAAATGGTGTTGTGCAATAAATTATGTCTTGTCTAACTCTTATATATCTTGTGCTGTTTTCAGGACATGTTGTGATTGATCTATTATTGCAAAAAGTAAGACAAAGACAGTTTCACAGTAATGTTGATGTGAGGGTCTAAAAAGTATAAAGAAAATCCATCAAATCTTTGTTGCTAAGGAAAGTTTTTATTAAAACACAGTTCAAAACTGTTCATGTGCATTTCATGTTTTATATTACAGGAGACAATAAGGGCCTTTTATTTTTGAGTTTGGAAAATTTTTTATTACAAATTCAGCCTCTTATTTCAGAGATTCTTTTTAATAATTCTTTTTTAAAATGAACTTTTATCACAAGAACACAGTAACGGTTATCCAAACCTTTAACATCTATCAGATCCAGTTTTCTTGAGCACCCCAATTTTCATGTTGCCTCCTCTTGAATTTAGGGCAGGAATAATGTGGCAGCAGAAAACATCTAATGATGTAATCATCTGTAGTTATGCTAAAAACATATCTCCCAAAGCCAACCTTGATTGAGAGCACCAAACAAGACAACCCATGTGCACAAATTGCTGTTTCTCAATAAATCTGCTGCCACTGATGCTGTTGTTATCCTGGTTTATTCATCTCTGGGGGGTCCAATACCAAAATAAACCTCTATTTTTTAAATTTATTTTTTTAAATAGCAGATGTGAAATGCAACTATAAATATTTTTTGATTTTAGAAGGCTTTTCTACGGTAGCTGGTAGGTGTCAGCCAATTTGCAAAAGCAACAACTCGAATGCAAGAGCAAAAACACAAATGCAAAACCTGCAATACAAAGACAGTACAGCCACAAAGGAAGTTAAGAGAAAAGTTATTCTAACGGACACAGAAAATTTGTAAAAGGAAGTAAATGATTGTTTGTTTTTGACCTTCAGCTATGATAAATGTAAAATTATGCTAATGATATGGATTTATAAAGCTAAATATGAGATAACATATTTTTCTGGTAAATAAAGAAATATAAGTACTATAACGGATATCACAAGGTGAGACCCTGATGAAGCTTTATCATAGTTGAAGTTGAAAAAGAAAATAATTTACTTACTTTTGCAACTTTTCTGTGTAAGTTGGGATAACTAACTGTACTTCCATTGTGTTGTGTTTACATTTATGTTGTTGCTTTTGCATTCGTGTTGTAGCTTTTGCATTCGTGTTGTAGCTTTTGCATTCGTGTTGTAGCTTTTGCATTTGTGTTGTAGCTTTTGCATTTGTGTTGTAGCTTCTGCATTCATGTCGTGGCCTTTGCAAATCATCTGACACCCACCAGCCACTATACATTTCACTACCCTGCTATCAGTGTTTCCCTAGTGTTACCCTCTTTGGGAACCACTGATCTAGATCTCTGAAAACAATATGAATAAGGTCACATAAGGTTGCATTGCAGGAATCACGAGAAGAGCATCCGGACTTTCACAATTTGAAGTAATCTTGTCTCTGTGGTTAAAATGTGTCTGAATGAAATCTTTTATTGGACTTGAATCGTGGCATACCTCTCTGGTGCAGTAAGACTGGGCTGTTAGACTCTGAACAGGTTTGAATGTGCTCCTTTTTAGGTAATATGAATATTTACAAGCTAAACTGGTATCCCAATAAATGTCACCGCTGCACCCTAAACTATTGTCAACCAATGCTATTAAAGGTAGCAGTAGTGTTAGCTTATGTTTGAACTCTTCCAAACCAAGAGGAACCACTGTTCTTAAAGAAAGGCTGGAGCAGAAGTGTTGAGAAATCCAGTTCATCCAGAGTCCACTTGAAGCTGGCTGCAGAAACTCTGGAAACCCCATGCCCACCAAATCAAAATGGTCAGAGTGTACAGCATCAAACAAACACATTTACAGCCTGGTTCAAAAAAAGATCTTCTTGCTTTTTTTTTTTTTATCAGCACACACTGTATGGGTTGATTTAATCTAGACTCTTAGACTAAAGGGGTTTACATTATTCTGCACTGACCAAAGTTAGGTTGAGTCAGCTTTTCTAATATATCAATCCTATGGACTGTAGGTTTCATCACTCTGCATCTGTCACAAATTTATCAGGTCATGGTGGCTACATTTGCAGATGTGATACAGTCTGAGTGTCTAAACAAACAAACAAACAAAACAAACAAAGAAACAAGCAAACAAGCAAGCAAGCAAGTAAACAAACAAACAAATTAAGAAACGAACAAACTAATAAACAAAACAAGATGGGGACATATAAACTGTAGAAATTGAGGGTTTAAAAATTAAGACCACAAGTCAATGCTATTGCATATGGAAGCTCATTCTTGCCAGTAAAATAATTAGATGAAAAATAGAGAAAACTACTTAATCATTATAACCAGAAAACAAGATCCAAAGTCTTAATTTTGTCACATAATAATAAGATGCTAAGTCATTATATGAAACACTATCCTTCTGACTTACTATTATATTTATTTATTTATTTATTTATTTATTTATTTATTTATTTATTTATTTATTTATTAATCTATTTTTTATTAATTACTTTTTCCTCTTTGGCTTCCACAGTTTTTTTTTCCAAGTGGTGTCCATTTTTTTTTTAAGCCAAGACCAAGCAGCAATCACCATTCTGAAAATATGAGGCAATGCAGAAGAGCTATAAATCTGCAGTTTGTTGAACATCAACTTGAAGCAGGCTTGAAGTCAAAAAGCCACAATTTCACTGCATTTTTTTAATCTAATTTTTTTTATTTTTTTCATTTTTCATTTTTTTTTTTTTTTTTTTACTGCTGGCACAAAATGTATCAACCTAAATACCTCATTTCACAAATGGTTCACTTTGGGTGGGGGCGATGTTTTTTGTCTTAATCAGCAGTGTAGAAGATATAAAGATGACACCCAATCAGAGACTCAGCTCTACTGACTGGGGGCCAGACGTCCTATAGTTGTACGTGTGGAGCCTAAAAGCCTGCCCCATTTTCAATATTTCTGCAGTGACTTAGCTTCAAAACTCCATATCAGAAACACACGAGTGACGTCACGGAGACTGCGTCCGTTTAGTATACATGGTCAAACTCCTTTCCTTCAAGACAGACTACTTCTCACAATGAGCTCTTTAAATAGCTCATTGTAAATTAAGAAGGTAATTACCTTCTTTGATTAGTTTTTTAATTTGATCATAGATCTTTAAACTGTTTCCCTTCATATTGTGTCAATTAAAAGGTTTGAGTAAAACTTAAATTAATGTTTCCTATGAAAACAAAAGCAGTTCATTACTATTGGTAGTATAATACAGCGCCTGTGAGCAGTACCCGCTGTTACTGTGTGCTCTGTCTCCCCCTGTCGGCGCTCCGTGTCCCTGCAGGTGATCTGCTCACGCCTTTCTTGCCCATTTTAGTCTGTCCCTGTCAGCTGTGAGGAATGTGCGACGCACACTGTGCAGTCCCCCCATCTCAGGGTCCAGACTACAGCCTCCTCTGCTGCCTCCAGTCTTTTACTGGAACCATTCCCCCTTCTTCAGACCTTCATTCCGGCTTCCTCTGCTGCTGATCGGTGAGTACTGACACGTTTTCCTCTCCACACTTTGACGAGCAGTCAGAAAGTTGTAGCTGTGAGAGATTCCTGCTGTGAGGGGGCTGCATGTGTCCCCTCTTCTATTTTTACATCAGAGTCCTCCCAGAGCTGCACAACATCAGGCAGAGTGAGACAAACAGCACAGACTGCCACAGGACAACACGGCTGAACAAGCTGTTTATTAACAAAGATCTGAATATTAAGATGTTAGTTAATGTTTTATAAATATAGCTGGAGGAGAGCAGGTACAGATTTATATCTAAACAGATTTTTACCGCAGGCCTGATGTGACATGAAACAGGATGTTCGCTGACATTTCACAGAAACTGCTCTCCCAGATCAGAACTTTATAAACATGAGCAGCTCCTGTCAGACACATGAACCACATCTAGTTAGACAATGAATAAAATGATGGACATTATTGCTGCTTGGATATACAAATGAGAAAAACAAAACATTAAGACAAACAATGAAGAGTACACTTTGGAGGTGGAAGATTAAAGATTAAGATGTAATTGTCGCTCAAATTGGGGTGTTTTGATATTTTTTTTCCAGGGCTAGGCTCTGTTTAACACCATGTAAAACTATATGCAAATGACACAAAAATAAAAAGAACAATGACCAAATAGAAGAGCCTGTAATAAACTGAGTAAATATGTTCTTGACACCTGTGATGTCTCCTACTCACATATGGACAAACATGTGGCGACCAAACCTCACACCTCCTGACAATAAGATAACAGGAGAGCAGGCTTTGAAACCTGCTTAGTCCACATGACATTATAGTCCAGTAATAGATATATATTCATGTCTATTAAACCCACAAACAGAAGATTTTTTATTTTACATTTAGAAAAACAGGACCATAGTGATCAGTGTGTATTTTTGTGAAAGTATCATCTTCTATTTGTCATCCTGCTTTTGTCCTCAATGCAACCTCTGCTATAACTTTTAGGTGGATTCAACAACACTGCGTCTTTACAGTGATGTGTAGACTAATTCATCTGATTAAATCAATATCAAACCCTTTGTACAAATGTGGAAGATACGCAGTCATCTCCTGCATGAATGTTTTTAAGAGCCAAGGGGCTGAAACGATTTGCCTTGTAGAGTTGTGGGATGTCACACCTTTTTCACGGACTCAACCTTTACCTTGTTATTGTGCGCCCACAGGTGGGACTAGTCCACAGTGGATCAGACTCTCATGTATGCTTGAAGCAGGCATTGACAGTTATGAAAAGTTTGAGTCTTGTGTTCGTGTTTGTTACGCTTCTTCTCATTGTTTGTCCTCTACTCTTACACACAGCGCTGCAGAAGCTACACTGGTTAGCAGAGCTGTCAACCAGTCCTCTTTTTGAAATCAAAGAACTGACCCAAACTAAACTAAACCAGAAAAATAGGGGTGACTATTGTGCTGTGCTGTCAAACATAGTGCATTCATTTAAAAGCAGCTGTAAGGGTCTTTTAGTTTGTGAGGCTCACAACGTCCCCTGTGGATGAAGTATGTAGTGTTTAGAGGTTGATCTGATCCACTCCTTTGCTTCTTGCTCCACAAATCAGTCAGAGACGGAGCTTTGGGCAGACCTTGGTGTTTAAGGTCCACATCTGTAACGTGTCACGAACCAGGTCTTAATGTGATGACCTCATCATTTCAGCAAGGCTTTTGTAGGTTTCATGAAGATCTTGTGCAGGATCTTTTTTTTTATCAGTTTACAGACAGATTTGGGGATTTGAAAGTCTACATGTTTGGTGTGAACACCCAACACTGTTTCTTTATACTCGTGGTTATAAGCAGAATTACCCCTCTTTAAAAGCTTAATGTTGCTGAACAAATGTTAGGAGGCTACTTGTCTGTTGCCGGTGTCCCCTGTCTAACTCTTCCCCTGCTTCCTGGTCTCTGTGAAATGAAATGTGTTCAAACTTTGCCAATTAAACACCATGGTGTCATGAAAAAGAGTTATTGTTAGAGATTGAGACCATAAAATTATTCAGGAAGTGTTCAGAGTAGGAGTATTTTTGAACGGGGCTCCTCATAAGTAGAGAACACGGATCACAGCGATCCCGTCAGATCCAGAACTATCCATCTTCCTTCGGTCACGTGTCTTCTAACCTCGCCCTCCTCTTCAAGGTGACCCAGCTGCAGGATGTCCTCTACCCCGGAGCTGCCCACCCTCCCCTTCACCATGCTGTCCCTTCTCCCCTCCCCCTCCCCTGACATCCTGGAGCCAAACGCCACCTCCTGCCAGGAGTGGGAGCAGGCCCACCACCTCCTCTTCCATCTGGGGAACCTGTCCCTGCTGCTGGGCCTGATCATCCCCACCACCATGAGCCTGCACATGATCCTGCTGCGCCTGCTCCTCATGACAGGTCTGTCACTCCACACAGACCGCCCCCCCTCCATAGCACATGGCATTCCTGTGGCGATAACTGGAGCTGTGGGCACAAATAACACAAACAGGTCTTTTCTCATTGTGCATCAGAGTTTGTGGGTTATACAGAAGTTGAGGACCCTGTGGCTAGTTGATGAAGTTTAAACTAGAGGAGACAGAGATGAGTGAAACAGATGAAAGTGTGCAAAAGGCTCTGACAGCAGCAGATAGAGGACACAGTGTGTGGTGACTGGAAACAGAACCTCTACATGTTTATCTTCTGCTTGGACGCAGAGTGGGGACAGGAAGAAGCAGGAATTATGGGTAATGTGGTTGATATTTTGACAGTTCATTTATTTATGTTGTCCTCTGGAGCAAGCTGGCCCCTGAGGGTTTTTAAAGAAACAAAAACAGAAAGAGAGAGGAGAGGAGTAGGGGAGGAGGGGGGAGTAAATGATCAGGGAGACCAAAGCTCTCCTTAAAAACATCTGGCTGAGTATATCAAAAAACATTTTATATTGTTGTTGAATATTTTGATGCTTTGATTCTTTTCAAACCAATTGATTTTAGAAAATACAGTATCACAAACTCAAAGTGTAGAATAAAAACAGCTCAACCTAAAACTGCTGCAGGATACAGAGAGAGATCAAGATCAGCAGTGTTCAGTCACATTAAAAAGATTTTTTGAAGTGAGATCTGATCTGATCTGATCTGATCTGATCACACTCTTTTTCCTATATCAAATTAATCTGCTTTACTTTGACAAAAACACATATTTTCTGACAATACATACACTTCAATAGTACCTAAGGTCTGTTCTCATGTAGCCCCCAGCTTTTATCTCACTGTGTGTTAAATATGGCTCTGAAATGAATCATGTTCTAAATTGTGTATGTTTACATTGTCTGTCAAGGTAAAAAAAAAAAAAAAAGTTTATTACATAACGTCCCACTGAACTGCATCTGGGCTGTACATAGGCTTCCTGTATAAAGCTAAAGCTCTGTACATTCAGCAGGAACTCAACAGCTGACGTCTTTTAATGAATGAATTCATCATGATGTGAAAATCAGAGGACATGAGATAAGATATATTTGGGTCCAAAAGTGTTGTTTGGGTGAAAAAAAATCTGAATATGAAAAACAATCCTGATCAAATCCAGATCCTGATCCTGCCATAAAAAAATCCTGATCCTTTTTCCCCCATGTCGCCCCCTAATGGAGAAGCAGAGTTTGCTGATGTTTACACAGCATTCAACACTGCAGAATTCTGACCACTCATCATCTGGTATTAAGGGACAACTGAGGTTGGATTTATAAGTCTGTATTGATGAAACAAGATTGTATGAGTACGCTGAGGGACTGATCTTTACAGAAATCACTGAAAGAAATAGTTAACAAAGAGAGCATTCATATTTTACTTTAGCAGTTAGTAAAGATTTTGGTAAGAGCTGCTGGGCCTTGGTTATTAAAATTTTTGAAGGTTTATCTCACAGACATTACTGTCTGTTCACCTGCTGCTGGATGAAGAAATCTGATGGAGGAACAAAACTTTTAGCCCCATCAGTCATTAAGAGCTCTAAATTTATGATGATAGATTCTCCACTGCAAAGAAACTGAAATCTTATCAAGTGTTTTTTGTCTTATTTTCAGTACAGAATGTCTTTTTAGACTTGATATGAACCGCATACAACTGGCCAGTCCAGAAAAAATGTCTTGTTTCAAGTTTTTAAAGACAAAAATTAGGTCAGAATTGTTTGTAGAAAGTAAAAAAACAATCTGCCAATGGAACTAGAGAAAAATTACTTGATTAAAGACACTATTCTAGATTTAAGCACATCTTCAGATTTTTTATTTGTTACAACGAATCGAGACCTGTTTTTTTGTCTTTAACAACTTGAAACAAGACATTTTTCTGGACCGGTCAGTCAAATGTGACTCATATCAAGTATAATAAGACATTTTTTTACTTAAAATAAGACAAAAGCACTTAATAAGAGTTTCTTCCTTTTTAGGATCCATACCTAGCCTGTTTCTCTTTGATCTGTTATCAACCTTTGACCCTGCAGGCTGCGGTCTCTTCATCGCCTGGGCGACTCTGTACAGGTGTAACCTGGATGTGATGGTGTGGAACGTGGTGTTTCTGGTAGTGAACTTCATGCACCTGTTCTTCCTCCTCTACAAACGCAGACCTGTGAGTTCCACGTCTACATACGTCCATTCAGTCCCCTATGTGAAAGCTGTTCAGAGTTTCTCCTGATTCAGATAGAGACCTCAGAGAGGAGAAGAGGCAGAGACAGCTTCTTTAAAGGCTCAGAGTTGAGTGACTCTCACAGAGCAGCAGATCCTCCTGCTGAGCTTCTGATTTATGATAACAACATGCAGATCAAATCCACAGGACGTCACAGGGGAGTCAGTGTCAGAGCGGGGCCACAGATGAGCCGACGGTCACACCAGAATATTTCTTAATGAGACAGGAGAGCTGTTCCTCTGTCACTGCTCCCGTACCAGTCTCTGATTTCACATCTAGCTCGATGGCTTTACCGTCTCAAAGATGAATATCATGAATCTGTGTCTCTGCTCCCTCAGATAAAAATTGACAGGGAGCTGAGGACAGTCTATAGGCGCATGTTTGAGCCCCTCCATGTGAAGGAGGCTCTGTTTCAGCGGCTCACGGGACAGTTCTGCACCATCCAGACCCTGAAGAAAGGACAGGTCTATGCTGCTGAGGACAAGACGTCTGTGGATGAACGGCTCAGCATCCTCCTCAAAGGAAAGTACGTACTGTTAGCCAGAAACTGAACGCAGCATTTGCATGAAATTATTTTCATCACTGATGTATGTTCTTTGTAATTTCTGATGTCTATGTGCGACAGGATGAAGGTTTCATACAGAAGTCATTTCCTCCACAACATCTACACAAACTGCTTCATCGACTCTCCTGAGTTCAGGTCCACTGAGATGCACCGCGGAGAGAAGTTTCAGGTACTGACCCAAAAACAAAAGCAGACATCTTATTTACTGTCATTGCTTAACAAGTTATTAATGAACTCATCATTCAACCATGCTTTCTATCTTAACTTTGGTCAAAAAGAAGAAAAGGAGGTTAGAGCAGAAGAAAAATAAACCGGAGAGTGATAGAGCACGAGCTAAAACAGGAGCTAAACTGTTTGTGATAATGTTCACTCCAACCCACAGTCAGCAGTTATTCTGCAGTGGTCTGTTCAAACTTGAGAGTCTATCAATAAAATGAAAAGTGAGGTTACGTTAGCTCTGCTTGGTGAAACTGGAGTTGGTTTGAGCACTAGTAGGGCTAGGGATGGATAGGGATGGGATGGATACTTTTATAAGTACCAGCTGAATTCTGTCTGTAGTACTGAGTACTGATTCATGTAAAATCTAAAGGTAACATGTTTAGGTACCTAAACACATCCTTGTGACTGTGAGGTAGTGGAAGAGTAGGGGATTTTCCAGGTTGGATGTGAACACAGCATTGCAAGTTTATATATTGAGAAATAAATGTGTTAAATTGAAAAACTCTGAGATTTTATCATTAAAAAAATTAATATGCATTACCACATAAACACGCAAAAGTACAGAAAATTGGTACCATTGAGTACCGATACCAAATGCCAGGTACCGGGTATGAGTACCATATCGTTTCAAATGTGAAAGGTGCCCATCTGTAGGTAGGACATAATCTTGATTCACTAATGCTACATGTAACCGTGTTGTCTCAGAGTACCGGGCTGTGATTAGCATTAAACAGAGAGTCTGCTCACCTTCTGGACACCAACCTAAAAACTGAGTTTACAAAGTTTGATTGAACTACAAATAAACACATATCCTCATCACTTTGCATCCTGGGAAAAGTCAACTTAAACAAAGAAAAGTAGATTTAAAAAGATCTGCTCCCAAAAGCAAACACATGCCCTGGTAACAGTCACGTCTTTACGATAGTGGATGCAATTGCTCATGGGTAATGAAGTCTTTATGCCTATAAACAATAATGATTCCAGCCACAGGGGTCACTGCAAGCAACACCAAACAGATAGTCCCCACAGAGTCTTTAAAAATGCACCATCACCTCCTGTCTTCATCAGATAATAAAAAAGATTTTGGAAGTGGATTTGATAAAGACCTGGGTAATTAAAAGACTTGACCATGAAATAAATAAATTACAGATCCCATCCCTTGCTGTGATACTTCTGTGAAATTATGAAGCTGAATTATCTGCATGTATGAGTGCAGAGTGTCTCTCTGAATATCTAACAGACAGTCTCTCTTCTCTTTTACCTCCACTTTTTCACTCCAGTTTTTAAGTCTGAATTATTTTCCTTTGGCTTCCTCTGCTGACTGTCCATCTGCCGGCTCTCATTTATATACATTTTTATTCATGAGGTGCTGTATGTTGATCTTCAAGGTGTGATGTGGGCGTGTGCAATAAAGAGGCTGATCCATGTGTGCACAGTTAGAGGGTAATATAGAGTGTTAAAGTGGACATTGTGCACATGAAGCAGCTTTTAAACCCCAAAACATAGAATAGAATAGAATAGAATAGAAAATACTTTATTTATCCCCGAGGGGAAATTCAGGAGTCACCGCAGCATTTAAGAAAACAAAAGTAAGAAAGAGTATAGAAAGTGCAAAAAAAGTCCATAAGAAATTAGATGACGACATCCCGTCCACCACTCGTCCGCCACTCTCCAGCCCAGCCAGTCTCCACCTCCACAGGGTCCAGGACTGAGCCTCCCCAGCAGTCTGTTCAGTCTCTGTCTCCTGGATCCTGTCTGCTCACAGCAGGCGAAGCTCCTCCAATGTGGCGCCGGCGTCCGATGTCAGCTCCGTCAGGCTCGTCCGTGAACAGCACGATGCCGCTGGGTTAGCACAGCTAGCTCGTCCATCCCCTGGGGCTAGATCCCACGTTCCCAACAAGGATGGATGGAAGGACAGGTCCACGTCGTCACCTCCCAGCTCACATCCGAGAACCAGCACGTCGTCCTCACCTCCTCCTCCTCAGCTCGAGGGAAATCATCAAGCCCTACTCTAGTTAGCATTGACATGCTACAGGCTGCTAACAGCTAATTTCACATGTAAACAATGCAGCCATGGTTACATGTAGGATCTCCAGACAAACACAGGAGAAAAGTAGTAAAAAATACCGCCGAAGCCACAAAAAGTTTGGTGTCCGCGACCGACAATGAACCATACAAAGTGATGATCCACTCCCAATACAAAGATTACGAAAAAGAGACAAAAAAATTACAAGAAACGGACAAAGACGAGAGAGCTGCCGCAACAGGCAGCTACTTGGGTAGCGCCTAGCAACGGAATGTCAAAACATGTCACACAAGGCAAAGGTTACAGGTACCAAAGTTCATCTATCGAACTCTTTTACCTTTCACTGGATGAGGTTTTGATTGTTGATGTGTTTAGGTGACCATCATGGCCGAGGAGAACTGTAAGTTTCTCTGTTGGTCCAGAGAACGGCTCACCTACTTCCTGGAGTCGGACACCTTTCTGAACGAGGTGTTCAGGTACCTGATCGGAAAAGACATCACCAACAAGCTGTACTCACTGAACGACCCCACTCTTAGCGACAAGGTGAGTCTAGGTCTTCTAAATGTGAAACCAGACAAAGGAACTAGTGAGTGATTACTAATGAAGGTGATGATGATGATGATGATGATGGTGATGATGATGATGATGATGATGATGATGATGATGATGTCCCAGGCGGTGAAGAAGATGGACAGACAGCCCAGCCTCTGCTCCCAGCTCTCCATGACGCAGATGAGGAATAGCATGGCGAGCACCAGCGACACCGACGACGTCCTGAACCAGATCCTACGAGGAGGGTCAGCAGGCTCATCGCTGCGTGAGTGATCAGCCCACAGAGTGTTATCATGGGTTTAACAACAAAACACCAAAGTGGGGGGTGTGTGGGAGGTTATAACCGTGCTATGCTGAAAACTGGTTTATGGGTTAAAAAAAACCTCACAATAACAGCGATTAATTTTCACCAGTGACATCAATGCAGAAACAACCCCATCACACACATTATATCAAACCATTAAGCAGAAACTGTCTGTTGACACTGTGACACAAAAATGTTTCTGTTAGCATTCTATTTATGTTAGCTGAACAACATCTTGAATTACATCCTGTCCTGCAATCCAGACCACATTAGCAGAGCTGGTGAAAGCATATATAAGCTGCTGGACTCTACAAAGTCACTAAAACTATAAAGGTTGGAATTGAGAGCAACTCAGACGTGTAGCCCACCAACAGGTTAGTAACAAGACTGAGCATAAAGGACAAATATTGAACATTTATTTAACTAGGAGAAAACCTCATTAGGTTGAAATTTGATTTGGTTGAGTGTCCTAGCCAAGACAGCAGCTGTGAACAGTATTTGCCTTTTACTTCATCAATGTCATAACTCAGTATCATAATGATATAACGTAATTCACTGCCATGTTACCATGTAAAACTGATTAAATTTCTTTTATTTCTGGCATGGCAACAATATGCTTCTGTACAGAAGTGTTCACATGGTGTTTGTTAAAAAAGATTGGATATAACACAGTGTTAAGAGTGCCTCTGTACCAACTCTTTAAAATGTGTTCCTAGTATAAAATGAAATTCAACACATCATTTTTATACAGTAGTCAAATTTTTAGTTTCAACATTTGACATGTTGTCTTAGAACCTTTAACTAAGAGATTTATGTCTGTTGGCCTGTTATCAAACTATTGGTGTTGATTTTTTGATCAATTGAAACTTTGTCACAAATAAAAACAAGAACTTTTGGTGGACACTACCATGATCCATTAAAGATTCTCACAGCCTGTTTACCTGCCACTGGATGAGAGAGCTACCAGAACAGTTCAAGTCTTTATTTCTTCATTTAAAGCCCAAAACAGCAAAAAATGAGGCTTAGAGTTTCCCATTATGGCTTAGATCAGACAAACAACAATTCAGATTACCCTGATGGTTGAAAATTGACAGTCATTAAAAACACTTTGATGAGAAAAATGTGCAATTCTTCTTTCATTTTCACCCCACCTGGTGATTTCCCTCCGAGGCTACCTAAATAGAGAGAAAGCATTACATATAACAAAAAGGGAAGCTCTGGGAATCCAAACAAATGTCTTTTTGTGTTGTGGACTGACAGCAGTTGCAGAGGAGTGCAGCTCTTCAGGATGCATTAGAGCAGCTCTGTTTCTGCTCTGCAGAGGAGCTCTCAGAGTTTTAATGCAGAGCCTGTTAGTGCTAATGGAAACTACTCACCCAACTCCACACTCTCTGTTCACCCTCTCACTGTGCCCAATCAGGATGTTTATGGACACACTTTTCATAATAACCCTCTCTGCTCTGAATGTTAATGGCATGTGAACACTTGTGAGTGTGTTTGGATTTATTTTTTTATCCATGAGTGCCCATAAGCAGGAAAAATAACCAGTTGATGCTTGAAACTCAGTATGGATTCATTTTTATACACTCTATTTTTTATTTACTTTTAGAAAAATCACCAGGAACCAAGACCTCTGCTAAGATGAAACCCATTGCTGAAGGCCTGGAGGATGATGTTTTTGTGGAAACTGCTCCTGCTAAATCTGGTCACCTGGGCAGCACCTCCAGTGAAGAAGTTTAGACAGCACAGGCTCCACCCAGCTGTCTTCGTTTCACAGATGTATGAATATCTTCCTTTGTGTTGGCTGAGGAGTAAAAAACCAATACCAGCTTTTTAATATTTCTGATATATGTTTGTGATTATCTCAACTCAGATTTCATGTCATATAGTTAAAGAGTGCTGAAACTTGAATTTTGTTTAAAAGCAGTGATGTCAAATAAGTGTCCGAAATTAGCAGAGCTTCGTCTGACCCTCTGTGATATGGTTGCACGTGTGTTAAAGTTATATAAGTTATATCAATTTACAATTCAAAAGAGATTATTTTTTCTTGTTGGACACACAAGTCAGATAAAGAGTGGAAAGGATGTCTCATACCTGGCCTTTTCATGTATTACTACACTGCAGAAACCGAAATTGAAACAAGTCTTTTTCTTATCTCCAGTAAAATTTGTCTCATTAGCCACATTCACCTGATGAGTCCTGAAAAATGTCTCAAACACCTGAATTGCTTTTTTTTGTATTTTGAGCTCCATTTTTGTCTTTTAATATCTTAGAATTAGACATTTTCCAGGACTTGTCAGATGATTGTGGCTCATATTGAGTCTGAGTTTTTGCAGTGCAATGCAGCCAATGAGATTTTTTTCTTTCTGCTGTGCTGCCAATGCAAGAGTAAGTTGTGAAATACAGTTGTAAGCAATTTCACACCAATAAACGCATTTTGTAAAGGATAATCATCAGCTAATGTATTTAAGTACCGCATTGTATGACATGTCATGATGTTGCAATGTTGTTAAAAACTGAGCACAACTTTTCTCCTTCCTCCTGCTACTAACTGTCCCTCATCTTAGCTCACCTGCAAAAGAAAGTCTTTCTCTCTGTTTTCTGAAACTCTGACAATGACCCAGCCTTTGACTTACTCTGCTCCCCCTTCTGTGAATGAAGTCAAATTTAAAAAATATGTTGGCTTGAATTAGTGACAATATGCACATAAGAAAAAAGCAATATAACAGTAATGCCACATGTATTGGCTAAGCCCCCAATCATGGCAGATCCTAGCTCCGCCTCTTGTGCAGGTACATGGGTCTTGAGTCAAGTTGCCCTTTCCAGAGTCATAATAAGTGCATATAAATGGAAAGGTACCTTGGTGCAGATGTTGCAGCCAGATGGATGCTGGGAAGACGTTTCACCTCTTTCGACTTTTATTTATATGTTTCATAAATTTATATTTTCTGCATCTCTCAGTTAATAACAACAACTCTTCTTCCTTCAAAACGTCTGAGTTGTTGCTTTGCCCATGAGTCACAGGCACTACTTTGTAATGGGATAAATGTCACAGTGCATATCATCTACATGGAGAAACATCATAGCTGTCATAGTGTGCAGAGTGTTGTGTTTGAAAGGGTGTTCATTTTCATTGTATATATGCATTTTTCTGTTCCACGAGTGAAACTTTCACAGAGAAGTTTCCTCAGTTACATATTCATTTTAAGAAGGTTGAAAGCAGTGCACGTGTGTTTATTAAACATGTAAAGAGAAATGTCTCTCAGTGAAATGTGTGGTTGAATTTCCAGATTTTACTGCGATTCACTGCTGTTTTACATTAAATGATAAAACTGTGATGAGTTATCCTCCCCTGTCTTGCCTTACTGCTGCTTTACTCAGCTTGAGACCTGGTAAAGTCAGGCTGATGTGTGCCGTTTGATTTGTAATAGTAGAGTGCCCCCCTGTGGCCAATAATGAGCACAACATGCTTGAGTTTTCACAGTTAAATTTTTTTTTCAAATGAATTATGAAACCGTAATTCATTAGCAGAATACGTTTAGGAAAAATATATTATCAGCAGCAGCGCGAGATGAAATTGGATGTACTTTCGTTTCATTTTGTATTTCAGTGAGGCTCTGGATTCTACAGCACTGCTTCTGTCTGTTCTTGCCAACTGAAAGTTGCAAAAATATTTTCTACCTCTTCTAATCAAACGATTGTGACTACGTGGTTTATTCTCTATGAAGTGTTTATCTTCTTAAAATTGTATTCATCAATCACTTCCAGACATATCACAGTGAGAAATAAATCGGAATTAATATTAATCTTTACCAACTATTTATTTTATTTTATTTTATTATTTTATTATTTTTATTTATTTTTTTTTAACAATTATTTCATTAGAAGTGGTAGAAAATTTTATTCCAACTTAATGGGCAACAGTGAGCGGTTCGCCTGGTTACATCCAGAACTACATTTCCCACAGTGCTCCGCGCGTGGTTGTCACCATAACAGGAAGTGGCAGAGACTGGATGATAGGGTTTGAAGTGTGAGGGCAGAGCAGCAGGAAAATATGAGTCTGCTGTAAAACAGAGTCGGTTCCCCCTCAGGCAGAGAGACAGCGCCCATGGACGGCTCTCAGGGACAACACAGCACCTAAATCCGCCCCGAGAGGCTTCCTTACTGCGGTCATCCCGGTGAACCGCTCACCTATGATGGAACGAGCGATGGAGCAGCTAAACGTACAGCTCAACCGGCTGACCCGTTCCCTCCGCCGGGCCAGGACCGTGGAACTCCCGGAAGGTAAGGAGCTCCGGGAGGGGCAAGGTGTTAGCTTAAAGACAGTAGCAGTGTTTTAATAATACAGTCAATAACACGGTCTCTGTATACACTCACTGGTACAAACACACAGTCTGAGGCTACAGGAGTGTCTGCTGGATTAATAACAACACAGTGTGTTCACAGCTGTGACTGAGGAACATGCAGGATCTGAGGTCCAGTGTTTGGATTTACAGTCTGACTCATGTCCATTTCCGCCAGTGTGATCAGACAAAAACAGGCTCTGAGATACGAAGATGAATTCATATTTCAGGACAAACATATTAATTTGGAAAAAAACCCTGTCATGTAATATAGACATTATGTCATGGTATACTAATTATTATACCAGTTTATAGCACAGAGATTAACTGAAAATTATAACTGTAAATATAAAATAAAATAAGATTAACCACTTTGTTGAAGAAAATTAAATTGATTAAAAGATTTTATGATAACAAATATAAATCTGAAAAGTGAGTAGTACTTCTAGACAGAGAAAGATAATGCACGAAAGAAAGAAAGAGAAAGAAAGAAAGAAAGAAAGAAAGAAAGAAAGAAAGAAAGAAAGAAAAACAATATAAAAAAATATTTTCAAACAGTAACATAATTTCTAAAAAAATTGAGAAATATCTCCAAATAGAGGGTAAATGTCTGTCTCCTAACATCTGCAGGGTTAATTTAAACAGGTCAGCATCAGACAAAATAAAACTGTCTTGACTGTTTTAAAAATAAGTGTGATACTCAGAGTTGCGTCAGTTATTGAGATAAAATAAACATTATTGAGCCCTAGCATGAATTCGCCATCAGCATGTAAAACTTCCTGTAACATGTAGAAACCTCAGACAGAACCAGACTCATTGATAACTGTCTGATGAAGAGAT
Source organism: Halichoeres trimaculatus (assembly GCF_033239565.1). NCBI lineage: Eukaryota > Metazoa > Chordata > Actinopteri > Labriformes > Labridae > Halichoeres > Halichoeres trimaculatus. Next base: position 7,347,689 of record NW_027437190.1, on the reverse strand, counting down.
GATGATCCCAACATTTTTCAAACAATAGCTGTTGTTCCTCAAAATAACAAGAAACACCCTCAGATGTGATGTGTTTGAGTTTCTTTCAATACAAATTTTAATAACTTGATTTTTTTTTGTTTTTCTGTGTAGACAATGAGACTGCAGTGTACACTCTGGTGCCCATGGTCATGGCTGACCAGCACAGGTGAGCATCAAGGGTGTATTAACACTGCTGCTCTTTGATTTCATCATGAGGTAGAAAACATTTAGTTTTATGTTTCAGTCTCTTCATGTTCTGTGGTCTGTTACTCATGCAGTTGTTATATTCAGGAATAACTGTTGATTTGTCCCGTTTTGTCTCTTCTGTTGAAGATCGGTGTCAGAGCTGCTGCTCAACTCAAAGTTTGATGTAAACTACGCGTTTGGTCGAGTGAAGAGAAGTCTGCTGCACATTGCCGCCAAGTAAGAAACACGCCACTGGTTTAACCTTAAGACTGCTTAGCTGAACGTCTCAATCATTTGCTGTTGTGACTGAGCATCTAGTATAAAATATATTTCATGCCAAAAAATTAACCTGTTCATTGGATTAGATTAAAGTCACAAAAATAACAGTAGAATAAAACATTTTTTAAAACTTTCACTCCAGATCCTTTTTATTGAACTTGACAAAGTCTCTAAGAGAAATTCCTGAGCAAGTGTTAAACATGTTTTTAAAATAGAGACACGTATCAAGCAAAGCAACAAAAAAATACAAAACCCTTTAGAGCTGGACCATGAGAGGACCACTATTGTGTTTCTGCAGTTGTTTGTTTTCAGATGTAATTATCATTATTTCACCTGAATGAGGTGTGAGAGAAAGTGTGTGTTGAATAGGTTTTTGTATAGTCCTGTTAGAAGATAGACACTGAGAAAGTGGTGATAATTTAGTAGTTTTTCACTCTTGGTTATTTTTCGTTTTACCCACACAAACCTGAAATCAACACATTTATAAGAAAACATCCATGAAATAATAGACAGTTTAATTTCAATGCTTTGCTTGTTTTCATTTCATCCAGTTGATTCATTTCCCAGCTGTCAGAGAAATCAACAAACCCTTATCTATCAGAGGTGATTTAATGTCCGTGCAGTCAGCTGTTTTCTCTGTTTCCTGCTCAGCTGTGGATCAGTGGAGTGTCTCGTTCTGCTGCTGAAGAAAGGAGCTAACCCAAACTACCAGGACATCTCAGGCTGCACCCCGCTGCACCTCGCTGCCAGGAACGGGTACGAGCCTCACACACCACATCTGAACCCATGATGAGATCACTTTTTGTTTATGGTCTTAAATCTCCAGTGAGAACATTTTTCAACACCTCAGGTTCTCCAAATACAGAACATTTACCTTCCTCTGCTAAATTGTCTTGTTCAGGTGTTCTACTGTACAGTGACATGACACGCGTTCAGCTACTCACAGGGTCACTAAACCCTCACAACACTTTTTAACTAAAAATCCTTGGTATATGTTCAATTTTTATACATCAGTTAATCAAATCTAGTGCCAAATCCCCAAATCTGAGTGTGGAGTATTACAACATAGGTCAGAATCCTCCGTCAGTTCTCCTTTCATATTGGATGTGGGAGTATTAGAATACATCACACTTTTTATATTATAATATATTTTAACTTATTCTATTGGTTTTTGCCATGGACGTCATCTCTGTGACGTCCTCTTGTTTGTTTCTGAAGCAGAGTTTTGAAGTGAGGCTCTTCGCTAACAGCTTCACTGAGCTCACCTGGCAGTTCAATCAGCCATTCCTCTAATTATGTTAAAAATATTAACACTATTGAGTTTTAAAAATAATCTCCCACTCTTTACTTTTTGTATTCACAGCCATGTGTTTAACTCCACCTCCTACCATTTCCTGCTTAACTAGAAAAACACTCAGAGAGCGCAGACCTTCTCTGAGCATATTGTGATTGTTATGCAGCCCTTTAGTCCTACTTTAATGTTATACTCCCTTTCAGCAGACTGTCTGCTACAATTTGGTGTTAGCTGCAGGTTTGTATGATCATTTGTTTCCTGACAGTGTTAAAAATTATGATGACCAGTACATGTTTCATATTCTGGATCTTAGTATCCAGAATATTGCCAGGATCTGGATCGTTCTTTTACATCTGTCAGAAATGATGGTGACCTTGTCTTGTATTGTTTTGTAAAGCAATCCGACCATTTATGGTGGAGTTATATACACATCTGGTGAAAACAGCCCTATCTCACAGTGATAAAGAATCCTTTAAAAAAGTCCTGGATCCAGACGGTGATCCAGATCACCTCCAAAATGTAATCGCTTCTTCCTTATCACATTTTGAACATTTCCTGAAAGTTTCATCAAGATCTGGTCGTTACTTTTTGAGTTGTGTTATTCACAGTCAAACAAACAAACTCTCCCAAAAACCAACCTCCTTGGGGGAGGTAAAGATGATAACAAAAGATTTTATCTAAAAGTGCCTTTCTCAAAACTCAAGGTCACTTGAGTTCCACAAGTGCCATCCACAACTCTGGTTGTGGATGGCCTTACAATTAAGTCAAACAGAGTTAAGAAGATAACACAGTAAAAATAAGTAAAAACAACAAACAAAAGTAACATCAAGTGAAAATGAATCTGTGAGATTAGAAAATGCAGGGAGGAACGGTTGGGTTTTGAGCTTCGATTTGAATGAGGCAAGAGAGTCAAATTTTTGTTTTTCTTTTCTTTAAGTTTTTTAGTGGCTTTTATGCCTTCAATCAAAGAGGAGAGAGCAGCGGATAGAGCAGGACTCAGGGCAAGACCGGGAAGCAACATGAGGGAAAGAGGCCACAGACCGGATTTGAACTGGGGCCACCTGCATGAGGGTGAACCCTGTGGAGCACAACCCAGACCGCTAGGCCATCTGTGCTAAGAGAATCAATATGAGTGAGTTGGGGAGCAGAGCGTCTGAAAGCTCTGCTCCCCAGGGTGCTGAGATGGGCAGAGGGCATAGAGAGGTGTAGGGAGACAGGGTGCCAGTGTAGAGGAGATCAGATATGGGGGGTGAGATTGTGGATGGCCTTAGATGCATACAGAAGAATTTTGAAGGTGATTCTGAATTTAAACGGAAGCTAGTGGAGCTGCTTTTTCCTTTGTGTCTGATCTTTTGTTGTTGTGGATGTTGTCGTAGAGGATGAATACTACTAATCTTAGACGTAAGGCACTGACACATCTTGCTGTTTTTCCTCAGACAGAAGAAGTGTATGGGCAGACTGCTGGAATACAACGCTGACGTCAACATCTGTAACAATGAGGGCCTGACTGCTGTGAGTCCACTGGAGTCCTCCAGCTGTGTTTAGTGTCTCAGATCACTGTAAACATATGATTCAGGTTTGTCTGGGTCAGTGTCTGTGTGATGATTGTTAGTAAGGTTATTTCTTTCCTTGTGAACTCAGATCCACTGGCTGGCTGTGAACGGGCGGACAGAGCTTCTCCACGATCTGGTTCAGCATGTGACCAACGTGGACGTGGAGGACGCCATGGGACAGACGGCTCTACATGTAGCCTGTCAGAATGGACACAAAACCGTGAGACTACTCATTATAACAAACTACTTAAACAGTAATAAACAAGACCTGTTGAGAATATAAGGCACAGTTAAATATGTTTACACCCATGAAATAAACAGAAAAGATAAGGAAAAAACAGAGATTCTAACTAAAAACAGAAAGAAAAAAAAACCAAGTCAGGTTAGTTTTTTTAAATTCTACATAAAAACTTTAGACACAACTTACTTGCATCTAAAATAATGAGACATGTGACTCAGGAGATTGTTTTTGTCAGGAGTAACAGTTCATGTTCACTTGTTGTTTACTGTTGCTGTTCATAATCAACATCTAGTTAATCTTGTAGTCAGTAGGTGAGTTCAGTGTTTTCTAGCTTGTGTTATAACTGTTTTATTTCCTGTCAGACGGTGTTGTGTTTGCTGGACAGCGGAGCTGACATCAACAGACCAAACGTCTCTGGAGCCACGCCCCTCTACTTCGCCTGCAGGTGAATTAGTCTACAGAGACATAAAATATTCAAATTTTAATAGGGGCAGGGGACTTTTCTACCTCTTTAAAGGGTCATTCAAGTATTTTCAAGCCTGTGGCATTATTCAATTTTGATTTTATTTTTTGGATTTAAATTATGAACAGTTAAGAAAGTTCCTAATTACTCCAGCAGCACGCTTTAGCCTGCAGCTATGAGACAGGCTGTAATGACTGCATTATTAGAAAGGTAGTATTGGGCTTTTTCAGGCTTCACACAGTCCTTCTGGGCTCCCTGTCGTAGTTTCACAGAATTTACAGCTCAGATCAAAGAATTCTCATTTTTTTTTCACGAGTGTTTCATAAAACTGTGATTTCAGCCTCTGTCTGAAACGCTTCTTTTAGCTCCTGTCTCTCTAAGGCTACCTGCTCCACAAACCCCCTTCTCCCTGATTGGCCAGCTTCTCTGGAGGCATGTCAGGGGGAAAAGCTGTGGGCAGACCTTGGTGTTTGAGGCCCACTCCTTTAGTGTGTCATGAACCAGTTTAGAGATCCACATGCGATGACCTCAGCATCTCAGCAAATCTCATGAAGATCACATTTTTGTTTTAGGGCGTAGTGTTTTGATCAGTTAACAGAAAGATTCAGGGATTTCTCCAACAAATGTACATTTAGAGGTTTGAAAATATGCACAGGTTTAGTATGAACACCTATCAAATGTTACCTATGTAAAATTGTAAGTAGCCACAATGTGTAGAAAAGCATCTATATCAAATCATAGGTACAAATGTTTTCTAGCTGTGTGTAGTTCATCTAATCCAATGAAATGTGACTATTTGAACAGTTTGAATTAGGTAAACAAAGTCTGTTTTGTGTACACTGTGGCAACATTATAAGATGCTTCTGTAAAAATAAATTAATTACATCCATAACAATTGAAAACACTTTATGGATTTTTCCGGAAGAACAAGAAGAAAATAGAAAGTGGAAAGCAGTTCTTTGTATGTGCTTGGTAAAACAGAAAATTTTGAAGATTAAAGAATTTTAGGAAGTGAAAAAGAAACCCTTGTGTCAGGAAAACTGCTGTCAGTGCTGGTGAACTGACTATGTCTGGTTTTATGTTGTCATAATGAAAAGTACTCTACATTAAGAGTTTTTCTTCAGTTTGGCTAATTATCCTGTCAGTAAACTGATTGATTAGTTGTTGTTGTTTTTTTTTTTGGCCAGTTTTGATTTGCCATTGGGCTGGTGTAGATCTTTGAACCTGTTTTTGTACCTCTCTGCAGTCATGGTCAACGAGACACGGCTCAGATCCTGCTCTCTCGAGGAGCCAAATACCTGGCTGACAAAAATGGAATCACTCCTCTGGATCTCTGTGTGCAGGTGAGCATGTCATCAGGGCGTCATCCCCCTGTACCTGTTGTTTTTATTTACTCTGGTCACATGTGGTTACTGTCCCTGTGTATGTTTGTGTGTGTGTTTAGGGTGGATATGGGGAAACCTGTGAGATCCTCATCCAGCACCACGGCAGACTGTTCCAGACGCTCATCCAGATGACACAGAACGATGAGATCAAGGAGAACATGGTGAGGTCAAGGCCCCTTTATAATAATAATAATAATAATAATAATAATAATAATAATAATAATAATAATAATAATAATAATAATAATAATAATGATAATAATAATAATAATAATAATAATAATAATGATAATAGATTTTATTTGTAAAGCACCTTTCATCATGGGATCTTGAAATGCTACAGAGAAAAAAGTGAAAAGCTTTTAAGGAAAAGGAAAGGAAATAATGCCGCATATGCTGACGCCCAGCGACACCCGGTGACACCCAAACAGCTTGAAGAAAGCGCCTCACTCCATAATTTGAAACCTCCATGCTGCTCAGAGATGCACTCAGTCATGAGCTTTTAAGAACTGTGGGACGCCTCATACATTTAGAAAATCAGTTATCTAAAGGAAGTTGTTTTTCACACCAGAAAACTAAAACACAGTGTAAATACAACATTTTTATGTCTCCAACCTCACCTTCCTGTTCATGACTGAGGAAGAAATCAACACTTCAAAGATGATAAAGTATAGCTTCAGGGAAGCCTGTGGCTGCACATTCAGAAAAATTATGTTTCCTGCCAGAATGGGGGATTATAAAACAACAGAGAGAGTCGAACAGAGATAGGAAATAAGGACAAGTTCAGATGATCTGAAATGAGTCTGTGGCTTTCATTACCTGTGTCAAATCATGAATTCGTTTTCAGTATTGAAGTACCAGTGTTTGAATTGAGTGTGTCTTTGTTTGTGTGTGTAGCTCCGTCAGGTTCTGGAGCATGTCTCTCAGCAGAGCGACAGTCACTATCAAAGGATCTTAACCAGTCTCGCCGAGGTCGCTACGACAAACGGACACAAGCTGCTCAGGTATGTTTTCCAACATATCACTTATCATCATCATCATCATCATCATCATCATCATCATCATCATCATCATCATCATCATCATCATCATCATCATCATCATCGTGACACACAAACACTCCTGAAAGTTATCCTCCTCCTCCTCACTTCATCTGATATTAATCCACATTTACATTTGCTAACCACTTTTTCAAGTCAGGAGGTTCAGCCTTTTTCCAAATCCTCGTGATTTGCTTCAATTCTGTTATTCTTAGGATCCAATAAAGGTCCAGTTCGTTCTCTGAGATTCTGGGACGTATTCCTATTAGCAGAGTCTGTCTTTCTGTGTGCTTTACCTAGTATTTGTTCAATTTCATATAGGACTTCTGACCAAAGCGTTTGTAATTTTATGCATGTAAGGAAGATATGTAGATAGTCTGCATTATCTTTCCCACATTCTCTCCAGCAGCTAGCATTATTCTGTGTATACCTGGACATACCAGTTGGTGTCCTGAAAAACCTTACATTTATCTTCCAAGCATGTTCCTGCCAATATCGTGACTTTAGGTATCCGTAGATGTCTTTGAAACTTGGATTCCAGGCTCTCTGATTTTAAGTTTTTCCTGTTTTTTGCGCCCCCTGTTGACAGAGCCTCACTGTGCTGTCTTTAAACAGTCACATGTGAAACTCATCAAGGCTCTGTGCTGTGTATAAAGTAAAGAAAGGTCATATAGAGGCACTATTATTAATTTCAGACTGATTCACAACATCTCTAATCAACGTCTTTTCTGATGAAATCTGCAACAATCACAAATTTCAATCATCTCTGTTGAACACCTTCACTTTATCTGAATTGCTCCTGTCAGAAAACTTAATTTCACCTGTTTGCATCATAGAGCAGTGGTTAAAAGCTGGTGAAATGTTTGACAGTCAGTTCTTGTCCCTCTGTCTCTCCTCAGCCTGTCCAGCAGTTATGAAGCTCAGATGAAGAGTTTGCTGAGAATCGTTCGTATTTTCTGCCACGTCTTTCGTCTGGGTCCTTCATCCCCGAGCAACGGCAATGACATGGGCTACAACGGCAACAAGACGCCTCGCAGCCAGGTCTTCAAGGTCAGCCCAAGTTTATAGTCACAGGAAATGAAATTTGGAAGTGATGTGGGAGGAGATGGACTCCTGTAAACTTGTCAATATTTTGTGCTCAGCCAGAACAGTGTGACCTTCAATTTAAAGTAAAAAGGAATCGACACAAGACTTAACAGTAAACATCTTATAAACTTCTTTAAAATGCAAACCAGAGTTGTGAAAAAGTTTCAGAACATAATTTTGACAAACTAAAATAAAATTTCATTTCTTTCAGCCTAATTCAAAACAGATACAGGCAGTCCCTCTCTGGTGTAACAGTTTTCAGAACTCTCGAGCTGAGTAATGACACACTTTGTATGCATTAAAGACAAATCAATAAACCCTAATAATTACGGACAATTTGAAGTTCTCATAAATACTTGAGAATATAAAAAACAGGAATTTTTAAGAAATTCAATGACATAAAAAATTGAATAAATAAAGGTGAAAATGAATAAAACAAATCAAACACGACATTAAAAAGGAATCATTAGAGAATCATTAGAGAAGTATTCCCCAGCTCTCTAAACGTGTTTTGAGCTGTGCTGATTTTAACAATTAAAGATAGTTAGATTTCATGAGCAGAGTTGAATTAACATGCTCTCCTTTTAATGTTCCTAGTTAAATATACATGGCTTTAAGTATTTGCTAAATACACATCTTTATTTTATTCTCAATATATCCAACCTCCCAACACTTCTTCGAGTAGGGTTGTTTGAGTTTTTTTTTTTCTAATCAACGCCAGAGCTGAAATAAAAACATCCCACAGATTTCACACGTCATTATTTAATCTCTTCTACTTACAAAAGCAGCACGTCAAATATATCTTCTCTAAAATTTAATTTTACAAGATCTAGGTCATACATTTCCATTTCATTCATTATGCTGTTGTTTTGTGGACTATCTTGAAGTGATACTTATGGCTCACACCCTGAGTGTTACAATTTGAGCAGTCCCTGAGAAACAACTTGAAACTTTGTTTTTAGTGCCACTTCCACCTTTCCACCTGTTGAGACAGGAACATGTTTAGAACATGTGTGTCATCATCTCTTCTGTCAGCAACCCTCTATAAACATTTGTGAACCTAGGAGACCAGTTAATGGGGCTCAACAGTGAAATGTACCATTCTTGACTAATATTAGAAGATTTTTGATTTTGTGACAACATTTCACTTCCCCAACTTTAGAAACAGAGAATGAACTGTGTACCCGGAGAGCATTTTAAACTCACAACTGTCACTCGATGCTCATGACTGCATTATCCATGGACACTTACCAGATTGCGACAGACCAGGACGTAAACATGTGTCAATAACTCAGAAACCCTCCCAGACCAACAAAAATCATACAGACTGCTTAGTCTGAGACCTGGTTCATAATAAAAGAACTGGAAAACTACGCCCGGAGAAATGCACCCAATCACAATATTAATGGTTGTGTATTTCAGGGTTAATAGACTGGTTCATCATTCTTAAGGATGTCTAATGTAAGGGATTTTTGATTTAAAACAGTCTGATGCCTAACAAAACACAGTAGCATAAAAAACATTGTCTATAAGGAGCAGGTCATTATCAGGTTGGTATTCCTTTGCAAACATTTTGAATTTTCTGCTGTTTAAATGAACATTTCATTTGGGCTTGTAACAAGGTTTCTCTGCTTTTTGCAGCGAACATTTCATGCTGCAGATTTATGCACCTTCATACTGGCTTCATTTACCTGCACTGGAGGTTTCTGCTTGAGCCAGGAACAGAAACCTCCAACAGCTTCACTTTTTATGTTTTAATCCATTCAGAATGAACAATTAAAGGGATAATGCTTTGTTCTGGGATATTTCACATGAACGATCTGCACGTATTTGTGTATATAAACGTGTTATAGCAACCCCTTGAGGAGGATAATAAATATTGATTCCATTGGTTTCAGATGCGTGTTCCACTGAAGGAGGTAACGGTGGTCCAAAAAGATGGCTGTCCCTGGACAGATTCTGCTGTCCTAGATGTGAGCTTGTTCACACTTTTACCAGTAAATTTGAAACGTCTAACTGTGGAGTACAGACAGGTGACAAAAGGATGGGGTCTTTGACCTCACAGTGAGGGGGTGTGGAGGCCCTGCAGCACTCTCCACCACAGACACAAAAACACCAAATACAGCTCTGAAGATGCTGTTTCTCCCCTCAGCCGAGGTCATAGACTCACTGAAGCAGTTTTGTCGGCTTCTTCTCTAATTTGTCACCTGTCTGCACACGCACATGTTGAGATTTGGGAAAAATGATCTCTGGAACTTTTCTTCAGTCTTATAATCATTTCTGCTCACTGTTGGCAAGGATGTTTAAATTCACTCAAACTAAATAAAACTCTTCTTTAATTCTTCTCGAAAATGATTAACACCTGGGTACTGGAGGTGGTTTGGACTGTAAGGGGGTTTGAACAAATTCTCATGTTTCTATTCGCAGTTTTAATTAATTAAGTTTGTGCTTGCATTTTTTTCTGAAACAGCATGCAGAGCTTTTTTTAGTTCAGGCTGCAGCCACGGATACCAAAATGTTTATTAACCTTTGTTTCTTTTTAACTTTTAACTTTTAATTTTCCAGGGAAAATCTTTCTGCTGTCCAACCAGTAGCACAAAATCTAATCATAATAGCAAAATCTCACTAGAGAAGCTGTTATCACCCAGGTGAAATCCTTCTGCAGGAAAATAAAATCTGATAGTTCATTGAAATTGGTGATTCATTTTCACCTGCTCCTTTTTGAATAAATCAAGTGAAAAAACACTGTTTTTTCGTTGACTTCCATACAATCAGACTCCTGCAGGTTTATCATACTTTGGCTTCACTTTTCATTCTATGTCATTTTCATTCAAATTTTCATTTCGACAACTTCCCATCATCCCATTTGCCTTTTGTGTAACCATGAGGAAGCACATAAACCTAGTTCAAAGAAAACTAGGATATCTAAAAGTCTGGAATGATATAAAGTAGCAAACAGGCTCCAAAACAAAGCTTCGGTAAGGCAAACTAAACCAACGCTGACAAGCAGATGAACCAAAAGGAAACTCTCAGGTAGACCCAGAAAAAACTTCCTAATGAAACGAAAAACTACCCAAGGCGCTTTGAGGGTGAGCAGAACATTTTTGATGATAATAAACCCAGCTATAAAAAAACACAGTTTGAGAGATTTAGAAACTGATAAACAGCTCTGAGAGAAGGTAACAGACACACACTGACAACACAGGAGGACACAAAGAGAACCTCAGACTATCTGTGGAGGTGAGACAGTGAATCAGCACTGGTCACTGGACTCCAGTGCTGTGTCCCCAATCACCTACTTCTGCATTAACACTTTGTATATTGAGTGCATAGGTGTGTTCACACTGACAGTATGGAAAAACACAGTGCAGTTTGATTTATCAGCTGAAGCCCTCAAACGGTCAAAAAGTTGAGTGTGGAACAGTGGACACTTTTCACACTCAACAGTCAGCATATTGGCTGTGTAGAGGAAACAGTTATCGATGGATGTAATAGAAGAATTAGTTTCCGCTTAGTGCAAAGCTGCATTGTTTGATTTAGGACAACACTACTTGTAAGATTTCGTGCTCTGTTCCTGTAAGTGCAGAGTGTACACAGTGCACTTCATGGACGCAATTTGGGACACAGCACAAGAGTCTTCATAAGTCTCCTCCACCTGCTTCAAATCAGCAGCAACCAGGCACTCAAACACACACTTACACACACCTGACTCTGCTCTGACAGGATGCCCCTCACAAATACAATGACAGTACTTTGGGGCTGGACGAAAAATTGCTATATGATATATTGTGATTTTTTTCTGTTTTTTTTTTTTTATAATATCAAAATCGGGATTCTCTGTCAAAAAAATCTTTTTTTTCAAATTCAAATTCTTAATTTCAGTCTTTGTTTATAAACTGAATCAGAATAAAGTTACCACTTTCTCCAGCAGAGGGTGAAATATTTCTCTCTGACTCACATGATGTGTGTTTTATGGGGAAATATGACTCCTTTTACAGTCTGTAGAGATCATCACCATTAAACTTTTTCCCCTGGTCTGGTGTTAGAAAAAAACAAACAAAAAATCTCGAAAATCGTTTATTTCAAAGAATTGCAATTTAAATCGAATAGGCACCCCCAAAATTGTAACAGAATTATGAAAATAGCACATCGTCCCAGCCCTATAATACTTCATATATGTAACAAATTGACATGGGTAGATATAATACAATAATGTTATACAATATGATACTATACAAAACTACAGGATATTTAAAACACACACACATTACTTAAGGATATGGTTCATACCACATCATAATAATCTGATTTTATGGATTTATTTATAATTTGAACCCTTAAGCTGCCTCTGCTACCTGTTGATCAATAAAGAACAAACGTGTTAACAAACACACATATGTTTTAAAACCCCATGACATGCAAAAACATTGTTAGTACAAGGAATCATCTGAGCCTCGTGTTCATGCTGCCTCTTTCTCTTCTGTCTGTCTGTCTGTCTGTCTGTCTGTCTGTCTGCAGCCTCTGGAGCTGCTGTGGCACTCCCTGGACGAGTGGCTGGTGCTGATTTCCACAGAGCTGGACAGGAACAGGAAGAATCCGTCCTCTTCCTCCTCCAGCAGCGAGATCGCCTCCCTGCTCCTCAAACAGCGGGAGGTCGACCCCTCCGCCCCCACGCCAAAGCTCCCCTCCTCCCTGCTGGACTCTCAGATCGTCATGGAAACAGAGGTTAACCCCAATGGAGAGGACGTCATCTCCATGACAGCCAATCGTCTGAGTGCTGTGATCCAGGCCTTCTACATGTGCTGCTCCTGTCAGATGCCACAAGGGTCAGATTACATTCGTTTATATCAATAAGAATATAAAATAAAATATTGTGTTATTGTTATTAATCTTATTATTATCATGATAAAGACAGTACTTTAGGAACTGTTTTTCATTTTATTTGAAAAAAATCTGTCTTTGGATATACGTATGTATATTAGTTTTCTCATTTATGATTTTTACATTTTTTTAAAAAATTTATTTTATTTTTATTTTTCAAATAACTACAATCATTTTACTAGTTTTATCGTTATTTCTTCACTTATTCTTGTTTATCTATCGATTGTTGTTTACCAAATGGATATTTAGCTGAAGGTCTAGACTCTAGAGGAACCATGACTACATGACATACTCCTAAATTGACAAAGGAAAATTATTTATTTTACTTTATTTTATTTTATTTTATTTTATTTTATTTATTTATTTTCCTTTTTTTAATCTATTCCATGTTAAAACTGTTAAAAATGAATGGACAGGGAGGATGAGAAAAAACCCCCAGGAAAAATAAACACCTACGTCGTAATGATACAGCATTTCATCAAAAAGAATTAAAAAAGGAACAAAGAATATAAAATAAAAATGACTCAGAGACCATTCAACAAAGACAGCCTGTTTAAAAATATGTGATTTAAAAAACTCCAAACCTCAACACAAAACCCCGGCTTTCCTGTAGAGCTGGTTCTTCCCACCGGGGCTCCTGCAGGTCAACCTCCCTCTCTGATCCTCCTTTCCAGTGTCTCCCTCTGTTTCCCTTTACTCCTCCATATTGCATTACCTTGTCTCCTTCTGAGCTGCCGTGTCTCTGGGGGAGGAAGAAGTTTTCTGCTCAGAGCTTCTCCTGTTTCACCGCTGCAGGCTGAAGAAATCTGAAGCAACTCCAACATTTCCAGCCCTTCTCAGTCATTTAGACATCACTTCAAGCTGAAATCTTACCTCCCTGTTCTTCGCGGCTCATGATGAAATCACTGTTGTTTGACTGAAGAAATTAGATTTCACACTGCTTTAAAAAAATCAAGAGGTGGACGTGTGTTTATGTGCAAATAACGCTGTGATGGACTTGAAGGGGACACTGTGCACAGAGCTGCTTCTACTCAATCTGTTCATCACTTAGAGAAGTGACAAGGACGGATAAACACCTACGTCTTTATGGATCATCTGCATTCATAAGAGGAACTAATAAAAGTGTCACTATTTCTCTGTCAGTATTTATTTTCTCAAACTTGACACATCTCCCACTGTGAGCAGTCTTACCTCATCTACCTCCTACCTTTATCTCCCTTTGTGGAAACCGTCTTCAGGTCCATAATTATTCACAATTAGATCATTAAAGCTGTCAATTAACATCCATTAGAGCCCTGTGATGACTTTATGGCATAAATAAGTCGTATTTATTTCTGTTTTTGATGCCTTCACCCTCTCAATCAGCACTTTGTTTTTAGTGATGTCTGCTCAGACTTTCAGTGTTTTCAGTGGAGACTTTGCTCATTCAGACTGAGAGAAATGTCAAAACAGATGCTTTTTGCTGTCGCCCATCATTTCCCCTCTTCACTCAGTCTTTCCCTCTCCTCTCTCAGGATGACGTCCCCTCGTTTCATCGAGTTTGTCTGCAAGCACGACGAGGTGCTGAAGTGTTTTGTAACCAGGTGAGTCAGCGTGTCTCCGTGCCATCCTTCACCTTCCTCACACTGAGCCCCTGAGACGGAGTATTGATCCACAAACTTCGTTCTCCACTGAGTTTATTTCCACTTAAGTCTCTTTGTCTTGTTTCCCTGTTTTTTGATATGTCTGTCTCTTCTGCCTCAGGAATCCAAAGATCATCTTTAACCATTTTCACTTCCTGCTGGAGTGTCCTGAGCTGATGTCACGCTTCATGCATATCATCAAAGGCCAGGTGAGACATGACAGAGTCCATTTATCTCACGTTTTCAGGGACTTTATATGGAGGAAAATTTTGGACACAGACAATAAGTACATAAATAACACTTTTAAATTTTGTTGAACGTCAACCGGTGAAAGGTGAGAGCCAGGAGTCAGTTGTGTTTTATATTTATCTGTTTCTGAAAAATAAACTAAAAAGGTCAAATCTCCAGCAACACTTTCAGTAAGCAAACAGTTTTATTTTATAAAGTAAAAATAAATGACGTTGTTATCTTTTCTATAACTGCTGCTGGAGTTCTGACCTTTTTAACTTTTTTGCCTTTATGCACCTTGGTAGTGGTGAAGTTGTTTTGAAACCCTCTGCTTAAAAACAAACTCTAAGATATAGGATAAATAGATATAGAATACTATAGAACATCCAATATTTCCACATGTCAATATGTCAGGAAGTAATGGAGGTTAATATTTCAGGTTTTTAGAAAATGATAATTTTACTGGCCTTTTACAGACAGTGAAGTTCCCTCCAGCATCACACTCAGGGTGTGAATCTAAGTTGTTTTCATGCTGTAACATGTGAACACACTCTCCTGTGATGTCACCCATTTGTTTCTAATGCAGAGTTTTGAGGCCCATTGTTGCAATATTGCAAATGCTGAACTAGCTTTGCTTGAGCTGGGGTGAGGTAAAGAGGGCGGGCCTTTAACCTCTTCACAGACAGCTGCAGGGTGCCCGCCTGTCAGTCATGCCCTTACGTGGACAACACTGACAATTTTAAAACTTAAAAAATATTGACTCATGAAAAAATTAATTCATACTTCCAGATATATGCCTTACCATAATCCATAATTAATAATTTGCACCAAAATAGTTAATTTTAATAGTTAAATAGTTAATAGATAGTTAATTTTATCCCAGAGCTAACACAGGGGCTAATCTGTTTGTGCTAATGTTGATTCCAACCCACAGTCAGCAGTTATTCTGCAGTGGTCTGTTCAAACTTGAGAGTCTATCAATAAAATGAAGAGTGAGGTTATGGTAGCTCTGATTGGTAGATGACTGGTAGGACACAACCAGGATTCACTAACGTTACACATTACAGACATGTCTTAGAGCACCAGGCTGTAGGTAACACTTAACATTCTGCTCACCTTCTGGACACTGAACTACAAACTGAGTTCACAAAGTTTAATTGATGGCACGATTTAAGTGTTACATGAATAGAAAAATTACCTTGTTGCTTTGCATCCTGGGAAAAGTTGTCTTGAACAAAGAAAAGTTGTGTTATAAAAAAAGATCTGATCTCTATTCATTTGCTTCCTAAGCAAATGCACGTCCTCACCACAGTGGGTGTTAGTGTTCATGGGAAACGGAGTCTTTATCCTGGAGAAACACTAGCTTTTCCTGATAGTCCTCACAGTGCACTAACTACGCCCTAAACTTGCCTTTGTGGTTTTGTGTGCTCATGGTTTCTGGTCTTTCTGCATCCAGCTTCAAGTGGACAATTAATGAACTGCAGTTTTTAGCACTTCCACCTGGGCTTTATATTTTTGGCTAAGGCTTGATGTAGAAAGGTCAAAGGTCGCCCTCACAGTGACTTTAATGGTCCTTGGAGACACTTTTATATATTGATTTATTATTTCTTTAGATAATTTGTGAGACCTTTAATGTTTTGATTTAGAGTGATACATGTAGGATGGAGTAGCAAAGGAACCAGGGAACTATGGTTTAGGGTTAGGGTTGAATTCAGATTCTTCTTTCAGGCACATTCTTCTGGATCCAATACCTTGAGCATTTCTAGAAAACTTTAAGTTTATAAATAAATTTAAATTCAGTTGAAACACCAGACCAGGCTAATCAGAGGAAGGACTAAAGTCACCATAATGTCATGTATTTTTTTAGTCTTCAAACTTTGTTTAGTTTTGGAGTTTGTGTTCCTTTAGTTTTTCTTGTTAACAGATTCAATTCTCGGTCTTGAACTGTCTTTCTGTGGCAAACACTGATGGATGAAAGAATCTATTTGACTGGTCAACTGAAGCATAAAAGTATGAGGTGATTATTCCGGTGAAATATTCTCACTGTCAGGCTGCTCGACAGTCACTTCCTCCTTTTTTTGCCTCCAAGGTGGAGATTAGAATTTATCCAAGCAGCAGCTCTGCTGGACTTTTTCTCTCTTTCGCAAACATCACCTTGGCTCCTGAAGTCCTTCCTCCTCCTCCTCCTCTTCATTGTCTGCTCTGACAGGTAGCTCACACTCCATCCCTTTCTCCATGTTTGTGTCTTCGGGGACTTTATGGAAGTGACTTTGAAAGTTCCCCGCCTTCTCTTCAGCATCATTTAACAGCGTTACAACCGCGGTGATAACACTTGTCTTAAGTTCCATTTACACAGCTTCATAAATTTTAAGTGCCATTCTCTGGCTCTTCAGTATTCATATTTGAGCTGCAGCGTTCGAGCCTCGTTACCCGTGGATTATGGCTCGCCTGGGAGACGGCCCTTGTTTTAATTACAGACTTTAACCTGTGAATTTGATTCCTTCTGCTGATTCGTCTCTCTGTACGCCAGCAGCCCCAGGGGGAGATGCCGTTCTCTCTTTTCCACGCTCATCCTTCACTCTACCTCCAACGCGCTCAGAACAAAGGCATATATTATGCAAATAGACCTCAGCCTCGTCTCTGTGTTACAGTGGAGGTTTCAGCTCTGAAAGCTTTCCAAGTCGTCTGTTGGAAGAGAAAAAATCCACAGTGTGAGGAGTTGAAAGCGCAGCAGAGCAGTAATTAGTTGAAGAAAATGCTGTGCAGTGTGAGATGAAGTCTTGTTTTCCCTCCTCAGCCCTTCAAGGATCGCTGTGAGTGGTTCTACGAGCATCTGCTGGCCGGGCAGCCCGACTCCGACATGGTTCATCGTCCGATCAACGAGAACGACATCCTGCTCATCCACCGAGGTAAAACATGTCCCAGACAAGGCTCACAACACTCCCACTGCTCATGTGTGAAGACAGCACCTTGAGGAAGTCTGATCACTGAGAAAGTTTACAACCACATGATTACTTTTTGGAAAATTCAGGCTGGCTGCCAGTTGTTAGTGTCAGTGTGACTCAAGAAACCCTCATTCAAAGCTAAGTGTTGACCCCCCTCTATGAAAGTGAGCCTCAATTAAAGAAACATCAGAAACATCTGTTTCCCAAACACTGGCGCTTACAGCCCTGAGCAGTTCAAGTTATACTTTTTTCTCTGCTTTTGGGTTCCTGTGCTGTAGTATTTACAAGGGATTTTATGCTCAACCTCCATCATAACCATAGTGTCACCTTCGCTAAAGATAACGTGTGTGAAACCCAGGTCAGGTGTTGAAACGTGTTTTCTCACATATGTTAACATAATCTGAAGCTGCCAGACACAACTGATGTTTAAATGTTGTCCTTGCTGACTCAATTCAGGGATAAGTCTTAGTTATAAACAGTCAAATTTGTGTCTGCAGCTCTGTGCAGCAGAGAGCAAAGATGCTAAAGGTTCATGTTCAACAATCAGCACGAGAGCAAACAGTGTTTAGCTTTAACTGTATGGGCGTGTTTTTGCTTTGATACCATTAAAACTAGAATGGATCAATTAATAGCTTTTTCAAATAGTCAGCATCAGTTGAAAAATAAAAGATTGATTTGATTATCAATCAATCAATCTATCTATCTATCTATCTATCTATCTATCTATCTATCTATCTATCTATCTATCTATCTATCTATCTATCTATCTATCTATCTATCTATCTATCTATCTATCTATCTTTATTTTATTTTATTTTACATGCACATAGGGATGGGAACCAAATTAAGAACTTTTATTGGTACCGACTGAATTCTGTCAAAAGTACCGGGTACCGGTTCATGTAAAATTAAAAGGTACCATGTTTAGGTACCTAAACACATCCTTGTGACCGTGAGGGAGTGTAAAAGTAGGCGATTTTCCATGCTGGACATGAACACAGCATTGCAAGGTTATATACTGAAGAATAAATATGTTAAATCAGGGTGTCCGCGGGGTCTTAAAAAGTATTAAAAGTTGATAAATCAATTTTGGGAAAATTAAGGGCCTTAAAAAGTATTAAAAAGTCTTAATTGTGGTTCTATGAGGTATTAAGTTTCATAGGTATTCAAGCTTTGACCCAAAAAATATCCATGAATATTTATTTTCCTCCTTGCAACTGTCCCCTGATTGGGACGTTAAACAGTCAGCAGATAAAGTTCTAAAATAGAATCGAATAAAAAAGAATAGAGTGACTTAATTGATCCCAAACTGGAAAATTGTTGTGTTAACAGCAGAAATTGATGGAGTCAGTCGAAAAATACAAAAATAAAAAAGAATAAAATAAAAAAAATACACAAAGACTCTAGTTACAATAAAATACAACAATAAGGATTGTTAGCGGAATAAACACCAGCTTTAAATTAACGTAATTTCTAGTTTCATAAAGAGAAATTAAATACGATATTGAAGCAAATCACACTATCTCTGGCACATATCCTACGTTTTAAAAATGATAAAATAATTTCTCATTTTCTTCAGCAAGCTGGCCTTGAATAACTGCTGTTTCTTGTTGTGGGAGTGTTGATAAACCTGCCTTTAGTTTCATTTGTTCTTTCAAGCTTTATTCCTCCTTAGCTTAAATCATTTCTGTAAAAATGTAAACTACAACTGTTAAAAAGTAGATGCCAACAACAACTGAAAGTTGTGATAAAGTCTTAAAACTTTTTTAAAGGTTTTTGAAAAAGTCTTAAAAAGGTATTGAAATCAACCTCAGGATTTTAGCATATACCCTGTAAATTGAAAAAAAAAAAAGATTTGAATAATAAAAACAATTTGATAGTTTTTACCGCATAAACACAAAAAAGTACCGAAAATTGGTACCGTTGAGTACGTGTACTGATTGCCGGGTACTGGGCATCAGTACCGTATCGTTTCAAATGTGAAAGATACCCATTCCTATTTGGACCTAACCTTTCTCAGGAAACACAACTACAGTCAAAACACAGCAGCTGGAACCACACATGACGATGAACAAGGTGATCAAATAACTGAACTAAAAATAAATTTACTATAAAAGGAAACAAGAAACAGTTAATTACTTAAATACTTTACTCAAACTTTTTTTAAAAGCAGAGTAGAGGCTTCTGTTGCTTAGAGAACATTGCCAACTTTAAATGTTTTTTTTTGCAACAAATGCATGTTTCATTCCCTTTTTTGACATGCTAATAAACCTCCTTAACCTCCTGCTTCTCACAGCAAACACAATAAAATCTGACTTTTTAATATTAAATGGGAGCTTATTGAGTTTAAACCATCTGCAGCTTTCACCAATTCCTGATTTGCATTTTTAATTTGAGTGTGTAAGTCAGTGTGGTAAAATCCTGTTGGTTTAAAAGGAAAATGTACACACTGATGTTATGATGTATTGAACCATGTAGTTTAAAAAAAGTATCAGTCATATTTTGAAACCTATAATGATACACAATGGGTTTTTGTGTTTCATGACTTAGAGTTCCAAAAGACACGTTACTGTCTCAGACAACCACAGATGGAGTTATGGATCACTAGGCGTAGCACGCATACAACACATACTACTCATACTACTGTAGGTTTTCTGTTAACTGAATATTTTCCATGGTGGACCGCTCTACTTTTTTTTTAATGACAGAAAAATCCCAATTTTGACACACTTCAACTCACACCTGACCTCTTGGTGATGACTGAGCACACTAATCAGCTATTGTCTCTAAAATTACTATTAAACATGTATTTTTTTAACGGTTTAAAAATCCTACAGCAGCTGGAAACAGCAGCAAAGTTCATCCAAACACAGCTGGTGGACAGATATTTGTAGGTGTGTAGACTCCAGGAAGATGCCGGGGGTTTGTTTACAAAAAGAAATGACTGGAAGAATGCAGAAATGTGTATTCTAATCATATTTCTGTGTTTCACTGACAGACTCCATATTCAGGAGCAGCTGTGAGATGGTGTCAAAGTCGACCAACGAGAAGCTGAAACAGGGCATCGCTGTCCGGTTCCACGGAGAGGAGGGCATGGTGGGTTTCCCTGCAGCTGAACCTCAGCGTCTCTTTAATCCACAGCGGTCAGAATGTTGTGCTTTGTGTTACAGGGTCAGGGTGTGGTGAGGGAGTGGTTCGACATCCTGTCCAATGAGATCATTAACCCAGACTACGGCCTGTTCACGCAGTCAGCTGATGGTACGAGATGTTCTTCTTTTTAACAGCAATGAACTCCAAAGCCAAAGTCTTTCCTCTTGGTTTAACTGTGTTTCTCTGTCTGTGTGTGTGATCTGCAGGCACCACCTTTCAGCCCAACAGTAACTCATCAGTGAACCCAGACCACCTGAACTACTTCAGGTTCGCGGGTCAGATCCTGGGTCTGGCTCTGTATCACAGACAGCTGGTCAACATCTACTTCACCCGTTCCTTCTACAAACACATACTGGGTAAGAGACGGTGGTGAGGCTTTGTGTGGAGCTGTGTGAGGAGCTGTGTGAGGAGCTGTGTGTGGGGCTGTGTGTGGGGCTGTGTGTGGAGCTGTGTGATGATGGTTTGTAGTATTTGGTCTTTAATCCTAAATGATTTCTATCACAAATGACCTTTAACTTCAAAACACACACACATTGCTGCAGTCTTAGTGATTTCTTAATTTCTACTATTCGAACACTGAAAGAGAAACAGAGTCAGAAATAATCTGCAGTGTCCAGAGGAGTGATCTGGGATCCAGCAGTTCAAAAGTAGTTAGACCAGACTGCTTTTGAACTAACTGGATATTAGGATCAAAATGTAAAAGTGATAAAAATAACATGTTCTCAATCAGATTAGATGAGGGATTCCAATATTGTTTATCAATCAGGTAAAACCTCCTTGTACCATGGTCTGGGTGAATACTTGATTCTGATTGGCTGCAGGGTGTCAGTTAAAAGGTGATAATGGACACCTTGAACAGAAGTTCTGGTCAAATAGTCTGATTGTTCTAAATTACTCTGCTGGATCAAACAGTAGTTGGTAACCGCAGCAACGGAAACTTAACATCGCCTAGCTCATAAACAGTAGACAAAATGAACGATAATCAGAGTGAATGGTGGATATTTATAAAAACGATGTAGGATGAACTGACTTTCTTGATTGCACATTTAATGATCAGAGTGAATGGTGGACAATATTTCTTGCAATAAAAACAATTTAGTAAACTATCTGTTGACTTTGATTCTTTGCAAAAAAAATTGCATTATTCTCTGGATACACAAATGATAAGAGGTGCACTCGCCCTCTGAAATCACACTTTTTCATGTAACAGGGCTCATTGTAGACAAACCGAGTTATAACAACCTACAGAGCACAGAAAAGATTCATGATGGATGATGTTTGACCGCCAAAAGACAACAGATTCATCAGCAGATTAAATCCTGATCAACCAAGCAGTGAAATTATCTGTGTCCAGAGGGGGCGCCAAAAACAATGCAAACCAGAAGTTCCTCACAGGAGCTTTAAATAGATCAAAGGAAAAAAAAACATTTATTCAAAAATGTTGATTCTTTATAAATTTTATAACAGTATTTTAATAACTTTTATTGTAGTATCATAATATCAAATGTAGTGTGTTTGGTCCAAAAGGGCTGAGAGAATCTGTAGATTTGTGCTGAAGTCAGTGCCCCTTATGATAAAAATTATAGATAATATTAAATGTTGAAGGACTTTTCAACACACGGTTTTGCAAAATAAAAGAGGAAAAAACTACAAAAGTTAAAAAACCAAAACAATTCAAATAAAGGAAATTATATATTCTGCCTGTGATTTGGTCTGAGAAGGAATAAAAGCAGCTTTATGTAAAAGTATTGACAAAGTGTGTCTGTATGTGGATCAGGTTAATCTAAAAACACTCAGGACTAATAGGATGTAGATTTCTAAATCTGAATTAAATTGACTCACATTAAGTCATTTAAACAGCTGGATCTAACGGTTATATTTTATGTACCATATGAACAATAATATTTCTGTGTGTGTGTGGTTCAGGTATCCCAGTCAACTACCAAGACGTGGCATCCATCGATCCAGAGTATGCTAAAAACCTGCAGTGGATCCTGGACAACGACATCAGTGATCTAGGTCTGGAGCTCACCTTCTCAGTGGAGACCGACGTGTTTGGAGCGATGGAGGAAGTGCCGCTCAAACCTGGAGGGATCAGCATTCTGGTTACACAGGACAACAAGGTGAGGAGGCGTGGGCTGAAGGGGAGCTGAGGGCGAGGGGAAAGTCATGGGAAACATCACAACTCAAATGGTTTTCTTGTTGGGAGTCATAGCTGAACACAAAACATGCCAGGTTAACAGATGATCAACTCAGGATCTACTTTATTTAGAGCCATATCTGTACGCCTGACTTAAATTAGTCATGGATAAAAACTTCTTGACTTATTTAATTTTTGCTCTTCAGCCATTAAAAGTCACTTATTAAAGTTTTTACCTGTTAGGAGTCAGGAGAGAGCTTGGAGTTGTAGATTTAAAGTTTGCACTGTTTATGTGTCTGAAGGTGTCGTTAATGACCAGCTGAAGTTCTCCTGCAGTATTTTCCCCCTCAGTTTGTCTCCTGTGAGCGATTGATTTTTCTCCTGCAGCTCATCGTCTGGAAGCTCCTAATTAGAGCGCGCAGTACCACAGAGATCCTGCAGAGGGCACTGTGATCTTACAACAGCATGAGCTCTCTCTCCTGTTTTATCACACTCTGATCTGTGTGTGTGTGTGTGTGTGTGTGTGTGTGTGTGTGTGTGTGTGTGTGTGTGTGTGTGTGTGTGTGTGTGTGTGTGTGTGTCAGGCGGAGTACGTCCAGCTGGTGACAGAGCTGAGGATGACTCGGGCCATCCAGCCTCAGATAAACGCCTTCCTGATGGGCTTCCACACCTTCATCCCCCCATCACTCATCCAGCTCTTTGACGAGTATGAACTGGTGAGACTTACTGCTCCTCCTCATCCTCCTCCTTTTCCCTCTCCCTTCTTTTTCTTCACTTTATCCCTCTTCTCCCTTTCCACTTACTTCTTTCTCTTCCTTTCCATCTCATTGTCTCCTTTCTCCTTTACTTCCACCTCTTCAGCCATGTCTTGTCTTCATTTTCTCTCCCTTTTTTGACTTCCTGTCTTCCTTCCCCTCTTCTTCTCCATCCTTTCTTCCTCTTCTTGATTTTTTCCCCACCTCCCCAGTCTCCTTCTCCCCACCCTCTCACCTCAGACTGCTCCTTTTCATCACCTCTCTCCTTGTCCTCTCTCATTTTTTCGGTCATCGTTTCTCCTCCTCTCCTCCTCCTTCCCCTTTTTCTACTTTTCCTCACATCAACTTCCACAGGCCTTGCCCTTTACCTCCTGTACTTTCTTATTCTTCTTTACCTCCTTCTTCTCCCCCTCTCCTCCTTTTTCTCCTCAAAGCTTGGTTCCTTTTCCTCCTCACCTCTGTCATCACTCCTCTTCCTCATCTGTCACCTGCTCTAGTTTCCCCTCTTCTTCCTCTCCTCCTCTACCTTTTTACTCTTTCTCTTCCTTTACCATCCTCCTCACCCTCCCACTTTCCTCCTCCATATTTTCTTCCCTCCTCTCCTTCCACCTTTCCTAAACCTCCTCGCACACCTCTTCCTCCACTTCTCTTTTAAGCATTTCCTCCCTTCTCCTCTTATTTTCTTGTCATCTTCTTCTCCTTCTGTCCATCTTCCTCTTCTACCCATCCCACCTTCTGCCCCCCCTTCCCCACGTCCTCTTCTTCTATTCCCACTCATCATTTCCTATTTTTCCTCCACTTTCACCTCCTGCTCTCAATTTCCTTGTTTCCTCACCTCCTTTTATTCCTTCCTGTCATTTTCTTTTCCTTCTTCTTCTGTTTTTATTGCTTCCTCTCTTTCTTCTCTGTTGACATCCTAGACTTTAACTCCTTCTCCTCCTTCTCCGCCGCCTTCTTCCTTTTCTTCCTTCTTGCCTCATTCTTCTCTTTTTCTTCCTTCACCTCTTCTTCCACTCATTCCTCTGTTCTCTAACTCTTTAATAATGCTTCTTTTCACAAACTTCCTCTCCATCCCTACTTTTCACCTCCTGTTCCTACTTTTCTTTCACCCATTCTTCCCCTCCTCAGTTTCCTTCTCTTCCTCTTTTTTGCCTCCTTCAGCTTCACCTTTACCTCCTCCTCTCATCCTTCCTGATCTCTTTCCTCTCACTCTTCCCTCCCCTCTGGCTCCGCCCCCTCTGGGCTGTGGATTGATTCGCCGTGTTTTGGCGTGTTGGGCTGTGCTGACCTTGAAGCCCCTCCCTCTCGTCTGACTCCATTAGATTTTTTTTTTCTGTGTGTGTCGGCAGATTTCCCGTCCTGGCTGCGTGAGGATCGATAGTGTAGCATGATGATTATCCCGTCCTGGATTTGTTGGACATGTCTCGGTCATTCTGTCATTGCAGCAGGACAGCTGTTTGTCTCTGATCAGCTGCTGTCAGCACAGCCACACTCTGAAGGATAAAGAGGAGGACGCACTTTATACTGTACTGTTCGTGTGTCATAACACCCCAGGTTCAGACTGAGACTAACCGGGTATCTCATGAACCAACAGAGGAGACACAGTTTGAGCACATTTTTTTCTGTGTCTTGAGGAAAATGGCACAGCAGGAAATAAAAGAGATGACGTTGAGTCATTCTGTAGATCGTATACCAGACTGTAAATATTTCAAGCTTTGCACAACAATGCAAGCTTTGACTTCAAAGTCAAGATCAAAGCAATGATTAAACAAGTTTCTGAAAGCATGCTTTGGATGAAACCGTAAAGATGACGTCAAATTTCATCTTTTCTGGAACGTGTTAGTGTTTTTTCTTTCATTTGATAGGATTGCACAAGATAGCACAAGATAAACAACAAAAGATAGAAAAATAAGAATAAGAAGAATAAAAATAAGAAAAATATTAAAAGGGAGAAGAAGAACAACAATTATCATGATAATAATAATAATAATAAGAAGAAGAAGAAGAAGAAGAAGAAGAAAAAGAAAAAGAAAATAAAAAGAAAAAGAAAAAAAAAAGAAGAAAAAAACAGAAACAGAAAAAGAAAAAGAAAGGAGTGGGGCCTGTGGCTTTATTCGACTCAACATGGAGAACCTCACCCCGTCCAGGGTCTGGATAAGTGGTTGCTGCCACAGGGGGGCTGGTTATCAGCTCCAGGTTACCCAGAATCACCAAAAAAACACAAACTGGAGCATAAAAACCCCAAAAGGTTCGTTTTTTCTGGCCTCAGTTTCATGTGAAGGTCAGGTTAAAGAAGACTCTGTTAGCAGCAGAATGTCAAAATAAGAAAGATGCAGTTATCATCGTTTGATTGGCTAGTGCTTTAGGCTTCACATCCCAAAAGGTTAGCCCTGGTTCAGAGTTAACCTACTGTCATACCCTGCTCTCATCCTGACTCCAGCTGACCAACTCCTAACTGTGCTGTTACTCGTTTTGACATGTTTTTAGCAGGATTATTTCCTCAAACTGTGTGTATGTGTGTGTATGTGTGTGTTTGTGTGTTCTCAGGAGCTCCTGCTTTCAGGGATGCCAGAGATCGATGTTCAGGATTGGTGCAAGAACACAGAGTACACCAGCGGCTACGATCCTCAGGAGCCGGTCATCAAGGTGAGACTTTCTCCTGTTAGACTGTCGATGATCCTCTCAGGTGAAATCATCATGTTTCAGTTTCAAATCTGGATTTACAGTTTACATTGTCCAAATGTTAGATGGTGTTTGTTCGATTCTTGCAGCTCATCGAAATCTTTTAATGTCAGACCACAGAGATAAGTTCATTCAGACTTTTCTGAATCCTCCTGTGCGTCAAGAGTGTTGATTTTTTAATGTTGTCCAGAAAACAAAGTGTCATTAAAAGCTGAAGCGCTGGTTCAGTGTTCAGAGTCTGTCAGAAGGTGTTTGTGTTTATTCAGGGAGTGAGATCTACCTGCAGGGTTGATACTTACACTCTTATAAGACTTTAGCAAAGTTTACACTCTTTTATTTTTATTCATTTTCATTTTTTTTTTAGTGTGGGTGTGAAAGGGATTAACGAGGTGTATAAGAAGCCTGACAAAAACTTGAACAGAGGCTCATCCATCAACTTCTGAAACGGTTCACCACACGGATCGAGTTATTGATTTATTTTATTGCATATACAGAAAATGAAACAGTAAGTTCGGGAGATCTACAGGAAAGGCCATCCTAGACTTCATGGAGATCATTTGAGAAAATCTGACCCTAACACCAGTTTTGTTTTACTTTGTCTTCAGAGAGCCCATTCCTTTGGTAATATTCTTTGACATACGTGTGGTGTTGGGTGTATTTCTTTCTTTACAACATGGCCCAACATCTGCCCCTTGTTTTCTGCTTCTCTGAAGTGAGCTCAGTGAGATTTGGGTCTACCCCAGTAAGACAAACCTGAAGGACCTTTAAAGAAAGGCATTCATTACACATCTTCATCAAAAGACTCTTCACTCTTCACTGAGTCTTTTTGAGTGGAAGGACAGTATCTCTACTCTGAGCTCCTGATCTTTGCCTTCAGGCCCAGCCCCCTCCTCTACACAACAGTGCTCTTTTAACCATGTTGCTCTCTATAAAGACACAGGATCGCACATACAATAAATTAATGAAAGAGTGGGTATTCTGCCTTCTTATATTTTAAACAGGGATGTAAGGTTACAATGGTGGATGTTCAGACTTAAGAAGTGCAGATTTTGTAACCTCTACATGTTCATTTGTTGTAGAAAACCCTCAATCTGTCTGTAAACTGATCAAAACACTCCTTTCTGAAAGTAGATCTCCATAAGACTTGCTGAACTGTTAAGGTCATCATATAAGTATCTCATAATTGGTTCATGACAAGTTTGAGGGTTGGGCCTCAAACACCAAGGTCTGCCCTTAGTCCCTCCCCTTGACAGGCCTTCAGTGGGATGGCCAATCAGAGGGAAGGGGTTTGTCGAGCTGAGAGAAATTGGGATTTTTTTGAGCTGTGAAAAATGTAAAGCTACTACAAGAGTATCAGAGGGACAGAATAAAGCCCTTAAAAAAACAAAATACCCCCTATTTAAACACCACAGAGAATAGTGTATTTAGAACAAGGGATGAGTGGTGCACCAGATTCAGTAATAGCATCACGTTCAGTCATAACTTTGGGTTTTGCTTGTGATCAGCATGCATTGTACTTTTTGTAAACACAATGGGGAGTATCTTCTCTTACCACAGAAGCAGCTGTGACAGGTAACAGAGTGATTTGTGACACCTCTCTCCTCATTCACCTACATCTTTTCTTTCAGTGGTTCTGGGAGGTGGTGAAGAGCCTGACTCAGGAGGAACGAGTCCTGCTGCTCCAGTTTGTCACAGGAAGGTGAGTTTTTTTTTTAATTTTCACTGTTTCTTCATCTGGAAAAAAAGTGTGTTTTAGGAACCGTCCTTCTCTATCAGTTCCAGAGTTCCTCACGGGGGCTTTGCCTTCCTGATGGGGGGAAGTGGTTTACAGAAGTTCACTGTTGCTGCAGTGCCGTACACCTCCAACCTGCTGCCTACCTCCAGTACATGGTAACTACTCCTTCAGTTTTTTTTTTTTTTTTACATCTGTGCGGATATAAAGCTATAATTCAAGATCCAGACAGTTATTAATAAATTATTGTTAGCATCTGACAGTTTAACACCGAGGTTATTACATTTTTCAGCTGGTGTTATTCTCAGAAGAAACAAAATGAAATGACCCCGATAAGCAAAAGTCGTGATGTTGCTCTGGACTTATCCAGATTTTTAACCTCAAGTCTTGTGAGCCGTAGATATGTGTGGTGACATAATTTGAATTAAGGGGGGGTGATAAACTACAAAATGAAGCTATAAAACATTCGAACATGGACAGGCTGTTTTTGTGCTGATGTTTGTGTTGAGTTTGATCCATGTCAGCTGTCTGTGTTTACTAGTTCAGACTGTGCATGTGCTCCTAAGTACTTTTCCACTTTAGCCCCCGGCTAATGTTACAGCCAACAGTGTTGTGCTCATATATTTTCATCTCGTCCCTTGATGTGATGACAGGATGCTCTGTGTCTGTCACTGACACGTTGTGATCCCTCAGTTTATCAAAATTAAGCTTCTATCAAGAAATGGAGAGACAAAAACATTAAAGACAGGCTGACGTCTTTGCTGTGTACACTTGTGTCTGTTTCACAGAAAGTTTTGAAATGTGCCTTTCTGTATTATATCTAAGTCTGTTTTTTTCTTGTAATAATGTTATAATAAACAAAACAGTAAGCATGAACCATATTCATCAAAAACATTCAAAGCCCCCACAGACTGCCTGTGTGCAGACTCCAACTGCTCTGCAGTGTTGAAATGTTGCAAAAGTTTAATTCATTAAAATAATGTGAACATGAACTACAGGCAGATTCAAAGTGGTTTATAGAGAAGACTGTTATTTCACATTACCTTCAACTATAGGTTAAGTGTTGATCAGTGAATACAGTCAGGTAGAGTCGGGAGTGAAAGCTTTTTAATCTGATGTTAATTTCTTTTGAAAACAAAGAGATGAAACTACTATACAGCTCACTAACACTGCTGATAAAGAGAAAAAAGATTTGTTGAAAACTTTTTAGAAATTATCTTCTGGAGGTCTAGAAAACATTGTACATCGGCTGTTTTATATTTGTTGTCAGATACCACTAAAACAAAGTTTAAAGAAATAAGGTAAGGTTTTTACTTTTCATTTTTAGATCCAGGAGCTTTTTTATTCTTGTATATTCCGATTTTTTAACCTGTGGCTGTACTTGAGAAGATACAGGAAAGCGTTTAAAAAATATGCCATTGGCACAGCCTAATATGTTAAAACATGCTCTTGTGGGCTGTTTCTTCTGGTAAACAAAACTGTTTAAACTTCAGCCAGATCTGTATAAACACTTATTTCTCTTGGTGTTTTTTCCACCTTTGTCACCAGTTAACAAAAAAAAACAAAAACAAAAAAAACACTGCTACAGTTCAGTTTCAGCTGCTCCGTGGTGTCAGATTTTAGTAATTTCCTGGATTAAGGAAACAAAGGGGTTGTGGAAAATATTTTCATTTTAGTCATACCTCTCTTCTACTGTCTGAAGTATTTCCGTACTGTTTCTGAACAGTCGATGAAATCAGCTGTTTTCTTTATGCAGCTGGAGCACTGAGCTCCCAAAATATTAACCACAGTGTGAGATTCCCTCAAAAAGCTCCACACCAAAATAAATCCACCGTGACCAAAAGACTGAAGCAGCAAGAAAATATATATATTTAATGTTTTTATTTGCCCTACAAACCTCCAGTTTATTACACTCTGATGTTAGATTTAGTTGAAAAGAGGTCAGAAAAATCATCTTTTATTTGCAAACTTATTCCAATTTATAAAACTGACAGAGCATTTCTGGACATGTGAAATAATCTGTCCTGACACAGACTCTCAGTGCTGCCCAAGCTGTAGCTCACCGTCATCCTCACGTATATTTCTGAACACCAGAGGGCAGTGCGTCTCTTCTGTGCAGAGACGGCTCAGTTTGAAATGAGGGACGGGTCTGTGCGTGGCGGAGTGTGCAACAGGTCATTCATCTCTCTGCACGTCTTTCTTCAGGAGACGTTAGAGACATCAGCACTCCTCCTCCCCCCTAACCGTGTCCTCCTCCTCCTCCTTCTGTTCTTTCTCTCCTCTCTGCAGCATCAACATGCTGAAACTCCCAGAGTACCCGAGCCTGGAGGTCCTCAGAGACCGGCTGCTGGTTGCTCTGCATTGTGGGAGCTACGGGTACACCATGGCGTGATTATTACATCACTTCCTGCTGTTGGGAGTGTCTGCAGAGCCATGTGACACTCTGATTCTTCTCCTGCTGACTGAAAAAGGGAAATCCAGATTCATCTGAACACGCTGCTGGATGCAGAGGGACAACAGACTGATCAGGACCTGAATCAGGATCTGGTTCTGGATCTCACCTCATCATACCTGTGCCAAATCTTCTGGTATATGATCGAAGCTGGTATCTGGTAACTTATGCAAAAAAAATCTTAAAGTCTGACAATTTTCATGTATTTACTTATTGAAGAGAAAAGAGCATTTATACCAGGATTCCTCCTCTTACAGAATATTTATCACAATAAATCACCTGAGCAGGATATCTGAATGTACACTACTGATTATCTATGTAAGACCTTTCATTTTCAACCATGCAGTCAATCAAAATGCGTTGCATCCATATCACAGATTCCTTTAAAGGGCCAGTGGCAGATCATCACATGTATAGAAACGTTTCCCGCTTATTTTCCCTGCTTTTGCTTATTTTGGAGCTTTAAAGGTACAGAAAGTACAAAGACTTGTTCCTGCAGCAGCTAGACAGGCTGTAATGTCTGCAACATAATCCTTAATCCACTAAAAGTTCTTGTTGTTGTCATTTACAGATTTAGATTGTTAATCTCAGTGTACAGAAAGAATCTCTACAGAGAGAGGAAGGGACTTTTAGAAAGAGGAAAAGATTTTCAACTCAGACAGCTGTTATGTCTTTCTCCCCATTCATGCTAAACACTGGTGTTAACAGGAACTTTACCTCCTCTCTACCTTTGCCTCAATCGGTTGATTTAATCGTGTTATCATGCCATTAAAGTATCGTTTGAAGCCAAAATGATCTTAAAGAAACAAAGCCACAACATCACTGAGAATACCTGATCATTACTTTTGAATCAGACAGGACAAAACCAACACCTCCTGATTTTAAGGAGGGAAGTCGCTGTTTTTGCGGATAGGGTCTGTTTCCATGAAACAAGTGATGTAACATCTGGTAAAGAAAAAGATCTTTTCCCACAGGAATCCATTCTGTAGGTTTCTTGTGACGCTTGGCTCTGAAGTATCACTTTGCAGCCATTACAGCCTGTTTTCCTGCTGCCAGCTGACACTGACTGAAAGAGCATTTCTGAATATTACTGTACCCTATCCCTTTAAGACCCCAAAATATTTAACAGCACAGTCATCCAGTAGGAATGAATAAACATCAATGATTTAATACTTTTAATACATATATTTATTTTGTCACTTTCTCTTTGTTTGGTTATTTCTTGTTCTTTTGGGGCCAGCAGCTTCCCTCCAAACACTTGTCCAATGTTTATGCCAAAATCTATTTAAGCCCTTGGTTTTCTTTCTTAAAAACTTATTGCACTTATTCAAAAACAACAACATTTTTCTTTATTTTTGTTGAGCCAAACATGTCCAATAGACTAGTGTTTGAAACATAGATCATCTCTGCTTTGTAGAAAAAAACTTTGTACATACTCAATGGTAAAGTAAAGAGCGATGAGAGGACGATGAGAAGAGACTAAACCTTCTGCAGCAGGGCCTGTGTCCACTGGAAGTTCTCATTTTCATTCCTCCGTGCTTCTTTGCTTCTTGTTGCTGGGTTAAGGAAGTTATCACACAGCATTTGGACTTCTTTGACAGTCAGTTCTGTTTTGAATAATTCAGTTTGCTCTGTTTTTTGCTGTTGTTTGAGGGCATATTTTAAAGAGAAGACAAAGAAATTGTGTTTGTTAGCAGCAGCTCTGGAAATTTTTCACCTGGTTATGCAAGTTTGATGATTTCCCCCTCTGTGGTTTTTGACGGTTAATATCCACAGTTCTGTCTTTTCAATGACTGATTATTTGAGTGATCATTTAGATGAAGTGTAGGAAGTGAAAATACTGAACTGCTGAACTTTTTGGGGTTTTGTATCAAGCTACCGCCACTAAAAAGGAAAATGCTGTTAGTGGACACAGGCCCTTACTGTGTTGCTGTGACTTCCTCCTCTTATCTGCTTTCTTCAGACTGCACAAATGTCTGTCGAGACTGCTAGACCAGTGTGTTTCACTACTTTGGAGCTGCAAATTTAGCATTTGAGCCTTCATCATCTTGATTTTGGAACTAAATTTAGGCAAAGGGGGAGGGGCTTGAGAGGAGCATATCAGCATAGCTAACTCAGTTTAAGCTGTATTTCTCAGTAGCTGAGCATTTTTTTTAAGTTGTTCCCTTTTGTTTTAGCAAAAGACAGTTGATTAAGTCTGTGTTCTCTCTCTGAATTTGTTTGTTGGGTTTCTTTCAGACAAACATAAAATGGAACTTTTGTTTTATTACTTTATTAATTTTTAGAGAAAAAAAATCAGAGAAAATGAAACCAATGTGTGAATGGAAAGTAATTGTAAAAGCAGCTTTTAATTTCTAATTCTAACTAGATGAGCAAAGTCAAACACTAGAAAATGAAGTGAAATGTCCAGTTTAATGTACTGAGGATTTTGAGAAGGCATTATAAGTCATATCTTTAAAGAAATGATACAAGTCAGGCTATAGGACTGACGTAAGAAAAAAGTAGAATACAGGTTAAATTATAAGTTTGAAAGTTTGAGGATTGAAAGTTTGATGAAGCAGAAAAGGTGAATCTTATTCTTAATTATTTCAGTTCTGACCCCAACATTAAAAGTTTGGCTTCATTATCAGTGTGTCAGTTTTGTTTTTGTTCTCTTTAGATTTTCACTTCGATACTAAAGATAACTTAGTTTAATGATGGTTATTTTTTTGAATCCTAGTCCTGAAACTCTGGGCTGAAAGAAGAGGGGTCCAAATGTGTCTCATTCTTTTAAAATCCTGATTAAATACGTGAGCATTAAAGCTGAGGCCCAGTTAACGTGTTTTTGTACGTCCAGACTGAAGTTGGACTTTACTGTATCAGAACAAAAGAGAAGGGGAAACAAAAGAAAGGATGGACATTTGGTTTTGGACCCTCAGCTTTTCATTCATTTGCAGTTCCTCCCTGCAGCATCTGATGCACGCACCATGTGCTTTACTGTATGAGATATTTCTTTTATTTGTAGCATTTTGCTGTAATCTGTATCTGTGCTTCATGAATGAACATCAGTCTCCCTCTGTCACGATTACACCTGTTGAGTTAACCAGAGGCCATAAAAGGTTTCTATGTGACACGTTTGGCGTGCTGTGCCAAACATTAAACGCTGGATTCGTTTTGAATTGATTTGTATTTCTGCCAACAAAAGCATGCTGAAAATCTGTATTTGTTCCAAAAGAGACAAGATGTTTGTGTTTTACTCTTTGGTTTGTAAAGGAAGTGTACATATTGGTCTCATGTGATCTATCAGTATTGTTTTCAAAGCCCGGACTGAACTGCTTTTGTAAACTGCCTTTATACATATTTCTGTAAATGTCTTCAGTATCAAATGACGTATTTTACCATGAATAAATGTTGTACTTCAAAATTAATCCAATAAGGATGTGTTTTTTGACAGACCTGCTGTTCAGTGATGTGAAGAGAGGAGAAAGAAATGGCCTCATGTTTGTGTGAGGAGAGGTTATGAGCAGCTGTGTGTGTGTATGTGTGTGTGTGTGCAGACAGACATATGTGTCCGCAGCGTGAGTGCTGTGTTGGGTCACCAGTGAAGAGCAGCAGGTCTTCTGGTGCTAAATGGCCCCTGACGGTCTCTCAGAGTGTGGGGCAGCTGCTGCAGGTCTGCTCTGACATCACATTACACCCACTGAACCTCTGCTGCTGCTCCCGCTGCACACTCTGACCAGCACGGCTCACTGAGGACCAGGAAAATACAACCACCACCACCATTGCTTTTGTTTCAAACCATGCTTCACAGGCTTACATAAAGATATTTTTCTTGAGCTTCTAATTTAGTCATCTGATTTGAAAACTTCTAGGAGTACTTAAATATTGCAAGAAAATGGAGAAATATGGCTTTTAAGAGTTCAGTTATTTTCCTGCATCTTTAACCTGCTGAAAATCTGAAACTATCTATCAGATTCAGTCTTTTTTTCTGTTAGTCATGACAGAGAATCAGTAAAATAGGAAAAATTGAGTTGAGATTAAGAGGGAAAAGTACAACCCCAACCTCAAAAGTTGGCATGTTGTGGCAGATGTTAAAAAAGTTTGTTGTTTTTTTTCTAACAGTTTGTAAATCATTTGGAGCTTATATTTCATTAAAACAGTGCATAAACAATGAATCAATTGTTGAAACTTAAAATGTTTTGATTTTTGCCTAATGGTTCATCAAACAGTATGAACTAAATGTAAAAAAAAAAAAAAAAAAAAGTGTTTTTTTGGTATTTCCATGAATATTTATTGCTTTTCATACTTAAAAAAACATTTTAACTTTGCATAGGCCTGATGTTTGGACCTGAATAGGTCAACAAAGAACGCTCATCATTGTGAGACTTAAAGCCAAGTCTGTATTTCAAAACATCTCCAACAAGAAAAACATAATTATTGTGAGTCTCTTTAGCTCTTCAAGATTGCAGGACTGATATGAACATGCTTAAATGTTTGACTTCTTAACATGTTAATTGTTATTTTTTATGCTTTGCAAAACATTTAAACATATTTTTCACATATTTTAACGTTGTGTTGGAAAAATGCTTGGTGTTTCATGATATCCACTTTGGTGGACACATGGTTAATCATGCTCTTCTGATTTCCTAAAATCATAAAATAATACTTGTACTTCGATGGTACCAGAGGCATGCACAGACATTCAAAGGGGCAAAAAAGAATAAAAAAATAAAAAAACAAAACAAAACAAAACAAAACAGAAGGGCTCTTTAGTGCACATTTTTGCAACAAGAGGGCAGTTTATCATGTTTTAACCAACCAAAGGGGGCGGCTTAAGCTGCGTTTCCACCAAGCAGTACGGGTCGGTTCAGTACGGTTTGGGACGGTTTGGGACAGTAAAGTCTCATCCCGTTTGTGTTTCCACAGCAAACTGTGCCCTCTCGTGGTGGGCGGCGTGTAAGCCGCATGCCGGAAGCCACAGCTGGTAAACAATAGCGCGACGCCGTAGCAGCTTACCCCGCGATTAAATCCAACAAAGAAGAAAACGCGACACAGTAAACAAAGAGCACGGATGGAAGACATGGAGCATTTCGTCCTCTCTGTGATTATCATGTAACTCTCTGTTACAAAGTGTCATCAAGCTTCGTTTCAGAGAAGTCTGTGTGCCGCAAGGAGAAATGCAGCTGCTGTCAGGGTAAGTAACGATTCTTTTGACCAATCAACAGTCTGCAGTGTGTTGCTCCACCTCCCGAGAGCGGATCGGTTCAGTCTGGCACCCATACGAAAGGGTCCCAAAAAAGTGGGACGGCTCGTCTCGGTTTTTAGGGATCTGTCCGGGGATGAGTCTGTGGAAACGCCGCTAAAAGCGCACCGTACCGAGACGAACCGACCCGGACTGCTTGGTGGAAACGCGGCTTTAGTGTGTTTTGGCTCTTTAGCTCATGTTTATCAACAATTCAGCCATGTATGTTTTTAACCTCTAAAATTCTTTTGGAAGACAAAGATTGAAAGGATATGCTAGCAAGGGTCCATAAGTGTGGCTGTCTGTCAGACATCTTGGAGTCAAAGAAAATTTAGTTGCAGTTACAACAACTGACCACTGAGTGGAGTTCTAAAGAATGGAGCAGCAGAGAGCACCACAGAGGCTGACATGCAGCTCCACCATAGAGACCATTGTATTTAGGAGAAAATGACTTTAAATAGCTGTTCACTGCAGTCACTCCTATGAGTCAGAGGGATAAAGCAGGCGGCCTGGCTTTGATTCCAGCCTTTTCTTTGAATGTCACTCCACACTATATCTCTTGATTTCTGGCTCCATGCACTGTCCTATCCTCTCTCAATGAAAATATAAAAGCTGAATAATATGAAAAATACCTGCCAGCAGCAGGTTTCAGTCAAGTTGGGCAGGGACAATGAAGTTGTGTAATACCAAGTTTGGACTGGCTAAGAGACTGAGAGACTGTGTGAGCAAATAGTTCAACAATTTCAGAACAATGTTCCTCAAGGTACAATGAGAATCTAGAGAAACCTCTGCACAGAAGGGACTGGGCTGAAAGACAGTACTGGATGGATATGATCTTCAGGCAACACTACATTAAAACACGCCATGACTGCAATAGAAATGACCCCATGGACTCAGAATCACTAAGACACATCACTTCCTGTGTGGGCGCTAAGTAACATAAGAGTTTAAGCAGTAGTGTGCTCAGGAGGGGGACAGGAGGGGGTGTTGCCTCCCCCTCAGGGCCTGTTTGTTGAAAAACATGCTACAAAGTGCCCTCTCTGGAGTCAAAACACATGCTAAAGCGCCCTCTCTGAAGCCAAAACACACACTAGAATGTCTTTTTTGGGTTCAAAACGTACTTAAGCGCCCCCTTGACCCAAACTTTTGCTAGAATACCCTCTTAAGAGCCAAATTGCACACTAATTTGTCCTCCCAGGAACCAAAATGTGCACAAAAGTGCTTAAGCCATAATCTGTGATATGGTACCCTCTTAGGAGCCACAATGCATGCTAATGGGCTCTCTTTGGAGCCAAAAATGCTCTGAAGTGCACTCTTGGGAGCCAAAACATACATTCAAGTGCTCTCTTGAGCTAAAACATGCGCTATACTGCCCTCTTAGGAGCCAAAATGCAGGCTAAAGTGCCCTCCGGAGAGTCAAATGTTAGCTTAAGTCCTCTCTTAGGGACCATAACCTTGCCAAAGGGCTCCTTTCGGAGGCAAAACCAATCTAAAGTGCCTTCTTGGTAGCTGAGACGCACTCTAAACCGCCCTCTTGAGTTGTTAAAACACACGCTACAGTGCCCTTGGACACAAGCAGAATTTATTGCCCTCTTCAGTGGTGAGAACATGTCCATGCCCCTGTTCTGTTTTTTTCTGCCCCTGCCTTTCAGAAATTTTGTGCACACCACTGGGTTAAAGGCCCAGCCTCATACACAGAGTCTGTCGTCTTTGTTGCTGAAGTTGCTGGTTTGACCTCTGGCCACTTCCCCATTGCAGCATGTCCTCGCCCTCTCTCTACTCCCCCAAAATACTATGAATTAATGACAATAATTGATTGCAGTTTCTTTGCATGCAAGTTTAAACTGTCCGGACAGACTGAAGACTTTTCTGCTCCAAGGCCCGTTAAAAGAGAAATGTCCCATGGTCCAAAAACTCAAAATTTGACATTCTTTAAGAAAATTTCAGATGCTGCTTCACCCACTCTAAAGAAGAGTTTAAAATCCGGCATCCCAGATGCTCTGGTGAGGGCATGGGTCACTCAGACATCTGTGAAGGCTCCTTATCAGATGTCTGAGCTGTCAGTGAACAACACTGTAGCAACTTGTGCTTCTATCCATACAAAGCCTGCATCAGGGAAGAGCTCGCACCATTCATCTTGGATCCACACATAAAACAGGGAAATAATTAGGGATCAAACAACAACAACATAAAAACACAAACATAAAAACCCATTAGAAGTCTCACTTCTCTTTTCTTCATTCTTCCGGTATCTTGTGTTTGGCTGTTGTTCTTTGAAGCTTTCTCTCCTGTAAACCCATCAGTCTCACCTTATTCCTCACCTCAGCACCTGTTTCCCATGGCAACACTTTCCCTTCAACAATAAACGCCTGCACTCCTCTTTAAAAAAGGAGGCTCGCCATGGCAACAAATTCCTGACAGCATTAGTTTGTAACGTCATGGTGACAGTTTTATAAAGCCTTTGGAGACACACAGCAGTCACCTGTGACAGAAGGAACACCTGAATCTTCATCAGCTGTCAGTCAAAAGTGTGGAGGAACACATGCAAGAAAAGAAAAACTCTTAAAACTTTATTTCAATCAGTTTTGCCTGATCTTTGCCTCTCTTTTTTCTTTTAAGGATTCTACATCTTCTCAATATTTCAGTCTAAACTAAATACACAAAAGTTTATTTTTGTTATTTTATTGAAGTCACATAAACAATTAAACAAAGTCAGAAAATAAAAAATGACTTGTTTTAACATGGCTTAAAGGTTTTTAAAACAAGTCATACCCGTCAAAAAACTTAGTTTTCCCGAAAATTGGACCCGAAACCCGGTTCTGAGAAAACCCATTGGAGACACTCCTAGGCACCTTACGGACGCACCGTAGAAGTTTCAGAGCCCTGGGGCTATGATTTGTGGAGTTACGGCCCATTTAGTGAGAGGCTAAAAACAGGCCTAATTTCCCCCGAAAAACAGCGCGCGAAAAACTGCGTTTCCTGAAAATTGGACTCGAAACCCTGTTCTGAGAAAACCCACTGGGGACGCTCCTAGGGACCTCACGGACCCACCCTAGAAGTTTCGGAGCCCTGGGGCTAACTTTTGTGGAGTTATGGCCCAGGTTTTTGCGGGCTGTTTTTCGAGGCAAATTAGGCCTGTTTTTAGACTCTTACCAAATGGGCCATAACTCCACAAAACGTAGCCCGAGGGCTCCAACACTTCAAGGGTGCGTCGGTAAGGTCCCTAGGAGCGTCCCCAGTGGGTTTTCTCAGAACAGGGTTTCGAGTCCAATTTTCAGGAAACGCAGTTTTTCGCGCGCTGTTTTTCGGGGGAAATTAGGCCTGTTTTTAGACTCTTACCAAATGGGCCATAACTCCACAAAACGTAGCCCAAGGGCTCTAACACTTCAAGGGTGCATCGGTAAAGTCCCTAGGAGCGTCCCCAATGGGTTTTCTCAGAACTGGGTTCTGGGTGAAATTTTCGGGAAAACACGATTTCTTGTGGGAGGGTTTCGAGTCCAATTTTCAGGAAACGCAGTTTTTCGCGCGCTGTTTTTCGGGGGATATTAGGCCTGATTTTAGCCTCTCACCAAATGGGCCGTAACGCCACAAAACGTAGCCGAGGGCTCCGAAACTTCTAGGGTGCGTCAGTGAAGTGCCTGGGAGCGTCCCCAGTGGGTTTTCTCAGAACTGGGTTCAGGGTCCAATTTTCAGGGAATTGCAGTTTTTCACGCGCTGTTTTTAGGGGCAAATTAGGCCTTCTTTTAGCCTCTCACCATAAGGGCCATAACTCCACAAAACGTAGCCCGAGGGCTCCAAAACTTCTAGGGTCCGTTGGTGAGGTCCCTAGGAGTGTCCCCAGTGGGTTTTCTCAGAACCGGGTTCGGGTTCCAATTTTCAGGAAAAAGCAGTTTTTTACGGGCTGTTTGTCGGGGCAAATTAGGCCTGCTTTTAGACTCTCACCAAATGAGCAACTCCACAAAAGGTAGTCCCAGGGCTCCGAAACTTCTAGGGTGCGTCAGTTAGGTCCCTAGGAGCGTCCCCAGTGGGTTTTCTCAGAACCAGGTTCTGGGTGAAATTTTGGTGAAAACAGTTTTTTTGTGAGATGTTTTTCAGGACAAATTAGGCCTGCTTTAAGACTACTACCAAATGGGCCATAACTCCACAAAATGTAGCCCAAGGGCTCCGAAACTTCTAGGGTGTGTCGGTGAGGTCCCTAGGAGCGTCCCCAGTGGGTTTTCTCAGAACCAATTTTTCGGGAAAACGCAATTTTCAGCAAATAAGACTGCAGTCACGGAATACATTCTGGGTCTTCACCAGTGTCTCCAGTTCATCCTTTTTGTTGGGCAGAGAGTTGACATTCCCCATGAAGACTGATGGAAGAAAGGGGAATCTGAATACAGGGATCTGATAAAGGCTTTCTGTGACTGAGAAATTGTCTCCTACTGAACACCTCAAAAACAAAGGAAATGATTGTTGATTTCCGAAGGTCTGGGCTCTGCCATCAGCCAGTTAACATCCATGGGGTGGACGTGGAGGTGGTGCCATCCTACAAATATCTTGGTGTTCATCTAGACAACAAGTTGGACTGGTCCCTTAATACAGACGCACTCGTTAAGAAGGGGCAGAGCCGTCTTTTTTTCTTAAGGAAGCTCAGATCTATTGACGTCTGTGGAAAGCTGCTGCAGATGTTTTATCAGTCTGTGGTAGCCAGTGCTTTGTTTTATGGTGCAGTCTCATGGGGAAATAGTTAAAAGCAGAAGGACAAGAGGCGACTGGACAAACTGGTGAAGAGAGCTAGCTCTGTGGTTGCATCCAGTTTGGACTCACTGGAGGCTGTGGTGGAAAGGTATACATAGAAGAAAGTCATTTTATTCTTTGTTCTTGTTGCCAAACTACGTGAATTTCCCTTTGGGGATTAATAAAGTATTTTATCTATCTATCTATCTATCTATCTATCTATCTATATATCTATCTATCTATCTATCTATCTATCTATCTATCTATCTATCTATCTATCTATCTATCTATCTATCTATCTATCTATCTTCTTTAGCTGTGGTCAGGAACAGCGTGGATAATAACTGGAGCAGACTAAGCCTCTTTCTCTCCCTCTTACTGAAGAATGGGGCTTTCCTTGTTCTATTTCTCCGCCTCTCTGCTCCACCTTCCCTTTCCTGCCTTTACCTTTCACCTGGTGGTTTCAGGATTTTAGTTTCTGTCTCATTTCACTCAAAAGGCAGCGAGGAGACAGGTGCTCAGTGCATCATGAATGATGCTGTGATGTCACATTTTGTAGCTGATTCTATTTTAGCTCCAAAACCCAATAAGGTGGTCAAAATGGTGAAGTTATTGGTTTCCAGTCACAGCGAACTATCCAGAAGGTGGCATCGAGATGGCTGTGTGTAAAGCACAGTCAGACTGTAAATCCTCTCCAGTGATCGTCTCTCTGAGCTCAACTCCAAACTGCTGCTTCTCTGTCTGCGGGCCCAGGTTTCTCCTGATTGCTCCATGTCTCTGTGACAGAGACAGATTCACTTCTGCAGCTTTCCCCCTGTGGAGTTATTACCTCTGCATCCACACACGCTGATTACATCTGTTCAACCCCGCGCTCACACACACAGGAACACACTCAGGCTGCTGCTCTGCTGTTCAACAACACCCTGCTTCATCCAGCAAAACATCACATTTTCCTCCTCCTCATCCTCACCCACCATCAACTGGCTTTCCCTTACACACACACACACACACACACACACACACACACACACACACACACACACACACACACACACACACACACACACACACACACACACACACACAAGTTTACCTTATCAACAGTGAATGATCTTAGTGTACCTGTCTGTGGTCATATGAAAAATAATAAACTGAATACCAAATTGACGGTAGGGTCTTAAGCTGAAGGTCAGTGAGTACGGTGTGCAGATTGTGACACAAGACTGTAACCTCAACAGGATGAGAAGGACCACAACAGGGATTCCTCCACAGAAACAACCCAAGTGCAACCTCTGGTCTGTTTAAAGGAGCCGGTGCAGAAGTGCTAAAAACTGGAGTTCATCGAGCCTCCACTAGAGGCTGGCTGCAGAAACATCAAAAACCACATACACAACCGTTCAAAAAACTATGTTTTACAGAACATTTACAGCCTGGTTAAAATAAAAACAAACAAAAAATACAGCTCGTGTGTGAATACCTGTTTTTCTTTTTTTTTCGTTTTTTTGACACACTCTGTATGAGGATAAATTTTGACACCATATACTGTTTTTTTAAAGGTATACATCATACAGCATGTTTGGCCTAAATATGAGTGTGGCAGAGAGGCAGAGTTCAGGCTGGCTTTGAGCTCCTGACAAACAGCTATCGCAGGGGTCCCCAAACTTTTTCCCATCAGGGCCAAACAATTTTTCCCTTCTCTGATGGGGGGCCAGGGTCAGTTTGTAAAAACAAATCGTGTGACAATCGCAGAGGTGTCCAAACGCAAATATTTATTGTTTCCTAGAAATCCACGCATAACCAAATATTAACAACCCTTGCTGGGATCTTGACAGGAAAAAACAAAACAAAACAGAAAATAAATAATAACACTATTAATGAAATATATAACACTATTTATGAAATAAAAAATAACTCTTTGCAGCTCTCTCTCATTAACTTCACTGTGAAAACCAGAAAGCAAGCAGGCTAAGAAACCAAACTAAGTGATAGAACACCTACCAGCACAATACATTTCACTACCAGTTGCTTGTATGACAGGATTTTTTTTAAGGGAGGGGTTTCAGATCGGGCACAAACTGCAGAAGGGTGGTATAGAAAGTTACGTTCTTTGCATGTGTAAGTCTCGATTACGTAGCCAAACAGAAAAAAAAAATCATAATGCTCCTCTGGAATTGTTCAGGGGGCCGGGCAAAATGTGGAGGTGGGCCGTATACGGCCCCCGGGCCATAGTTTGGGGACCACTGAGCTATCGGGTCTCTAGCACCTGTCAGTCAGGTAAACTGTGCCCCTTATTGGGGAACTCATGATCTCAATATCTTCTAAACTGCTGAGTTATTGAGAAATTCAACCCCCCTTTACAGAAACTACCAGTCATTTGGTAATAATAAAAATAATAATACATTTTATTTCAAGGCACTTTTCAAGACATCCAAGGACAGTGTACAAAACATAGTTAAAAAGCATTTCAACAGAAATTAAACCAAGAAAATGGATAAAAGTTTAAAAAGAAAAATGATTTAAAAATAAGATGGATGGGGGACAGTCAGGTTGAGTAGGCCAGGTGGAATAGATGGGTTTTGAGGCAGGATTTGAAAACAGTCAAAGAGTTAATATCTCGGATGTCTGGTGGGAGGGAGTGCCAGGGACGGGGAGCAGAGCAACTTAAAGGGATAGTTCAGTTTTTTTGAAGTGGGGTTGTATGAGCTCTATGTGACCACTAAGGACATTAGATACAGTAGAAAGGTGTCTCCTCTCCCTCAGTAAGACACAAACTGTAATTGATGGTGACGAGGAAATAGACGCTAACAGGGAGAGATGGTACCAAATTCAAAGGCTATTTTCTCTGCCAACAAGAACTAAAATCAAAAAGTAATACCACACTGTAAGAGTACGCTAAATAAAATATTTTTTAAGTGCATTAAGTCTTCGGAAATATAAACATTTATCCGGACCTAACCAACTGGTCATGTGTCCTTCCGCGCAGCACTAGTGCGCTCCGTCCCCCCTCCTCCTTTCAGCTGTAGGGAATGTAAACAAGCTATGGTTGTAGCCTCGTGTAAGTTTGATCAAGCATCGTAATTCTTTTTGTACTCTAAGGATTTTGAGGCAGCGTAGGAAATTCAAAATGAGTGACTACGACAGCGACGATGAAGTTTCATTCACTTTGGAACCAAAAGGATACCTGTATGAACCGGAGCACACAGAAGAAGAGCTGCTACAGATAGCGACTGAAAGGAAAACAGAGGAAACATCCACATGTCCGTGGATGTTTCCTCTGTTTTCCTCTGTATTGCTTTGGTTGGTTAGGTCCGGATAAATGTTTATATTTCCGAAGACTTAATGCATTTAAAAAATATTCTATGTAGCGTACTCTTAAACTGTGGTATTACTTTTTGATTTTAGTTCTTGTAGGCAGAGAAAATAGCCTTTGAATTTGGTACCGTCTGTCCCTGTTAGCGTCTATTTCCTCGTCACCATCAATTACAGTTTGTGTCTTACTGAGGGAGAGGAGACAACTTTCTACTGTATCTAATGTCCTTAGTGGTCACATAGAGCTCATACAACCCCACTTCAAAAAAACTGAACTATCCCTTTAAGGCTCTGGATCCCATGGTGGACAAGCGGGCTGGGGGAATGTTGAGGGTGAGGGAGGATGAAGATCTGAGACACTGGTACACAAATAGCTATGAGAGTATTTTTTGTAACAGGCTTCAGACATGTCTATTATTGCTGTCTAAATTACCTTTAATTAATTCGTCTGTATGTAGTCAGCCAACTATGGACGAAACCTCAACGAACTGCACTTTTCAGCATGTCCTCATCAGCTTCATTTCTTATGATGGAGGTTGGTCCTAACATGTCTCTGATCTATTTTTCACTAAGTATAGGCTTTGAGTCGCAGAGCATCAACCTGTATTGAATTGGGGTGGAACACCCTCTCATGCTGACATTATCATCAGTGTTATATTGGCTATACCTTAATCATTGAAAACATTTCTAAAACATTAGTCATAGTCATAGTTATTATTTTAAAATCTTTTGGTCACATAAGGTGTTCTCACATTCAGCCCTCTGATGGAATCAGGGTAATGTACGTTGAACTGCAGTGATTACATGATGAGGGTCAGAGGTCATTTAACTCAAAAACAGAACTGACACCCATCAACGTCGACTTATACTTTACTTTTGACTCACAATGTCAATGAAGCAGACTATTTTCCAGTCTGTAAAACAGCCATTGGGATCATAATAAAGAAAATATTTAATGCTGTGAAGAAGCTTCAGTTTCTTAGTAAAATCAGGGCAGTATCTCCAAACTTTTCAGATCAGCAGCTCAGACAGAGACTGTTTCTGATAGGACGTCTCAATCCATCACACTCCAGCTGCCTGAGTGATTATCTCTGCAGACAGCTCAGCTCTCATTAGAGACGACTGAACGGACTCCCTCCGTCTCTCTGGTACGTTTGATTGGACTGTGGGTGAAAGACACTGAAATGAGAGAGAGAGTGTGTGTATGTGTGTGTGTGTGTGTGTGTGTGTGTGTGTTTTCATGGAAGCTTAGTGAATATTTAGGAGAATAAGATCCACAAAGAAAGTCAGCAGGAAATAAAACAGAGGGTTCACATTTACATGGAAACATGAGGCATTGATAAAAAGATGACACTAAGATAAATGATAAAATAAACCTACCTCTAATTTAGAGGATTAACTGTTTGGAGTTTGACTTTACAAACCCTGAAACCTGTCTGCAGCCATCCAACAACAATCATGCTCTT
Organism: Halichoeres trimaculatus; assembly: GCF_033239565.1. NCBI lineage: Eukaryota > Metazoa > Chordata > Actinopteri > Labriformes > Labridae > Halichoeres > Halichoeres trimaculatus. The sequence continues at coordinate 7,302,839 of NW_027437190.1, read as the reverse complement.
ATTAGTGTCCATAAACAGATATATGCATACGACAGCAGCTAAAAACTGATCTTATGATGCTTTGGTTGATCTATGACTCCACCAAAAGGAATGTAAACAAAGGCAACACACTCAAAGAGAAGTCTTGGTTGGATGGTCTTTATCACAGGCTCACAGGATGTATCCCCCTCAGATGATGGCCTGCTGGTTCCAGGAATGAAAGGCTTCATACCAACAGTGGTTTTCAAATCAAACCAGAGCAGGACATCTTTCTGACAGTCATCCATCCTTCATCCATCCTTCATCCATCCATTTTCTTCTGCTTATCCAGGGTATGATGAAGGAGGCAGCAGCCTGCACAGGTCGACACTGACATCGCTCTCTCCAGACAGTATCCAGCTCCTCCTGGGGGATTCTGAGGTGTTCCAGGGTCAATGGGATGAGTTCTGGGACTATCCCCAGGGTTTCCTGGAGAATCGCTGTAGGGAGGAATCAGGCGCCTGAACCATCTCAACAGGCTTCTTCCAGTGTGAAGGAAAACTACTGTAGTTTGCTCCAGGGCTGAGCTCAGCCAGTGTTTTGGTGATCACTCAGACATATCTGCTTCATTCTTCCGTGCAACGTCTGCATTGCTGCTGACGCTGCACTGCCATGTCAGTCAATCTCTGGATCAATTTCACCCTCCTCCTCAGAGGGACCCACGCACCATCTTCTAACAGGGAACCACAGCCTTGACTTAGAGGCCCTAACTCACATCCACCCCGCTCTGCACTTAGCTTCAAACTGTTCCAGTTCTTACTGGACTTCATAGCTGGGATGATACTTTGATGCGCCAAGTCTCAGTCGTTTGTTTTGAAACAATGAATGAATGATTGAACCTTTATTTCATTCCTGTAGATGACAACTTAAACAGTGAAAAATACAAATAAGTGAAACTCAGAAAAAAAATGAAAACAAAACAAGACAATCCCTTATTTAAGGTTCTCAGTTTACACAAGTAAAAAGGAATAGGAAGAAATATCAACTTATCTAATCCTAACCCTTTGAAATTTGCTGAACTAAAACTATAACAGCCTTAGATTTGCCAAATTTTTTAAACATGCACAGTGAACAGTGAATATACAACATATCATTTATAGAAAACAAACAAACAAACAAACATAAACAATCATACCCATGCCATCTTCACAAATATATTTACTATATCTTGTAATAATTTGTTACAACAACAAGCTAACACCTTGTAATTTTTATCCATTAATGTACTTCTGAAGAGCTTTCTTGGTTTTACTAGCTTAGGATTTTTGTTGTTGTTTATATTTTGATATACACACTGAAACAGGAAATTTGACTTAATGAGAAGTATTTTTGTTCAAAGTTACTTATAAAAATCAGGTGATCATCGTCATAAAGAAGGCTCAGGCCAACCCTCCCGATTTTCCTGGGAGAGTCCCAAATTTCAGTGCCCCTCCCGACAATCTCCAAGGCCCACAATTCTCACGAATTTCTCCTGATTTCCACCCGGACAACAATATTGCTACACCATCCTTCTCTTCTGACTGGACGCCGTTTCCGGCCGGACATTAATAACAGTTACACCTCAGCTCGAAGTCAAGCGTGGCAAACAGAACAGAACAGAAGAAGAAGAAGCAGAAGAAGATATGAGTAAGAAGAGAAAGTACTCGTGTAAATTCCAGAATGAGTGGAAGAGAGAATTCCTGTTTGTCCGGGACAGCGTGAAGGGAACGGGATATGCTGCGTGCACATTTTGTAGATCTGACTTTTCAATCAAACTCGGTGACCGAATGGATATCACAACACATCAATATGACCCCCCCTTGTCCTTTTGAAAATCTCCCGAGTTCTGAGGTCTCAAGGTTGGCAAGTATGCCCCCCCTCCTCTGGGTGTTCCTCATCGAAGCAGACTGCAGCCCTCACTGCTGCTCCTCGCCATCGTCCTGCAGCCTTAACCTGCTGTGGCATCCTCGTTACTGGAGCTGCTTTCACTCGTTAATTCACCCTGAGCTGAGCCAGCCAGGACTCTCAGATAGGATCTGTGTGTGTGTGTGTGTGTGTGTGTGTGTGTGTGTGTGTAGGGGGCAGGTGTGGCACACTTCTAATATAAAAACACACTCTGCCTCAGCACAGCCCTGTCATTGCCCTGACTATCATGGACACATCACTCTGCCTGCTTATGGTCTACACAGTTTCACAGTTTTTACACAGGACCCAAACACACACACACACACACACACACACACACACACACACACACACACATACACACACACACACACACACACACACACACACACACACACACACACACACACACACACACACACACACACACACACACACACTCTTTCTCCCTCTTGTCCTGATGAGCCTGTTCTTCCCGTGTAAAATGGACTTAATGCTTCATCAAACACTGAGTGAAGAGTTAAATGTTGAATTGAAGCCATGCGCTCCTTTCTGTGTTCCAGGAGCCTCTTGGTGCTCACCTGCAGCCGGTTAAAGCTGGGATATTTACACACTGACTAACACACGGAGGCGTAATGGTGGAGCAAAGTTGTTCCGCCTCTGATCCTCCCTCAGATGTAGTGACAGAACCAGAATGGGGCGGAGAGAGTGGGGGTGTGTAGCGTTGGATTCAGCAGGGTGGAAAAATGTGTTTGTGTGTGTCTTCTACCATGTGTTTAGATACCAGGCTTCAGCACTGCTGTAATGGCACATGATACCACACAGCAAAACACAAATATGAGCCATTCAGGGTTTGAATCATCATCAGTTTGTTCATTTGAAGGTGTAAAGGCAGAACTGCATTCTGGGGCCTTAGAGGAGGGGCAGTGATTAAGGGGCTGTTGCTTAAAGGGGGTTCCCCATGGAGAGCCCTACCCTGGATCCTGGAGTACATTTGACCCAAATTCTGATTTATTGATCAGTATAAAGACAGGACCAAGAGATGTGTACACCAGCACAGTCCACAGGAGATGTACAACCCTGCTGTACTCTCATGAGGCTGCCAAGATGGAGTCATAACTATTAAATCTGTCACTTCAGAAGCCTGAGTCCTCACCAAGCAGAAAACCACGGCTGCAAGAAATGAAACCAATGTGTAGGTGCTAAAAACTGCAGTTCCTCAAGTGTCCACTTGAGGCTGGTTCTGGGAGTGCCTGACATCACATACACACCAAGCCACAAAGCCATTTTCACAGCAGGAATAAACATGTTTACAGCCTGGTACAAAAAAATCACTTTAACCTGAAGAATTCATATCTCTGAAAGCCCATGCTGCACAGGGGGTGATTTTTTTCTGACTCAGCAGTTAAAAGACATAAAGATTACAAGTCTTCCTAATTACAGGCTCAGCTCACCTCACACTACCTCTTAAGAAGTCAGGTTCAACGTTTCCAATATGGCCTCTAATGACAATAGGCTTCAAAACTCTGTATCAGAAACCAACAGATGATGTCACAGAGACTAACCATTTTCAGTCCATTGCCCTGACACACGATCTAATGATCCAGTGAGTACACACGAAGAGCAGTGCAACATGTTTTCATGTAGGATGAATTCTACTGGAGTAACTTTATCTAATGGAGAGATGTTTCTTTCAAGACTTCTGCAGATGTAAATAGAATATGCTGAAAAGTTAACTTGTTAACGAGTTAAGATGTTTTTCAGTGACCCTCAGAAACAGGTCTGGTTACATGGTCATAGTGACACTAAGGGTTTGTAACTCATTTATTTTTGTGCGAGTGTGTGTGTTTGCCACAAGCTAAATTCTAGAGTACAGTATGAAAGTAGTTCAGAAGCCTTTTTAGTAAAACAGATTAAACTACTTGAGCACTGCTGCTCATTAATGTCACTTTACCTTCAAACAGTCACTACAAAAACTCAGAATTCAGAACGTGCTGGTGTCGTCTCATGCAGTGGTTACCAAAGCTGGGGTCGCAAAACACCTTCAAAACTCATAAAATGACTCACAATTACACATTTTATCTGGTCCCAGAATAATATATCCACAACTAGTAAAAAACAAACAGAAAAACTTTATCCCCCCACATTTCTTTGTTGCCAGAAGGCCCCCATGGTGACTAAACCAGGATAAAATACATATCAGTGGCAGCAGGTGCATATAGAATAGAATAGAATAGAATAGAAAATACTTTATTTATCCCCGAGGGGAAATTCAGGAGTCACCGCAGCATTTAAGAAAACAAAAGTAAGAAAGAGTATAGAAAGTGCAAAAAATGTCCATAAGAAATTAGATGACGACATCCCGTCCACCACTCGTCCACCACTCTCCAGCCCAGCCAGTCTGCACCTCCACAGGGTCCAGGACTGAGCCTCCCCAGCAGTCTGTTCAGTCTCTGTCTCCTGGATCCTCTCTGCTCACAGCAGGTGAAGCTCCTCCAATGTGGCGCCGGCGTCCGATGTCAGCTCCGTCAAGCACGTCCGTGAACAGCACGATGCCGCTGGGTTAGCACAGCTAGCTCATCCATCCCCCGGGGCTAGATCCCACGTTCCCAACAACGATGGATGGAAGAACAGGTCCACGTCGTCACCTCCCAGCTCACATCCGAGAACCAGCACGTCGTCCTCACCGCCTCCTCCTCAGCTCGAGGGAAATCATCAAGCCCTACACTAGTTAGCATTGACATGCTACAGGCTGCTAACAGCTAATTTTGCATGTAAACAATGCAGCCATGGTTACATGTAGGATCTCCAGACAAACACAGGAGAAAAGTAGTAAAAAATATCGCCGAAGCCACAAAAAGTTTGGAGTCCGTGACCGACAATGAACCATACAAAGTGATGATCCACTCCAAATACAAAGATTACGAAAAAGAGACGAAGAAATTACAAGAAACTGACAAAGACGAGAGAGCTGCTGCAACAGGCAGCTACTTGGGTAGCGCCTAGCAACGGAATTAGATATATATATAGATTATATGGATTAGCTTGTTGGTGTATTGGCAGTGTTGCTTTTGTGGATGCAGTATGAAAGTTTAGGAGCCCCTTTTATATTTAGCACATGCTGAAACCTGGACTTAGTTATATTTTTGTAAACACAGGTAAGAAAAGGGGCAGCCTGATGCATACTCATTCTTACAAAAGGGAACTCTACTCCAGAAAAAATTGCAGACAGTTTAAACTTAAGACTTTAGAAAGGAAAAAAAGTGTCTGAGCTTTTTGTTGTAATGGTTTCTGGCGTGTTCTGTAACACTTGCAGCTGATAAAAGATGCTCAGTTTGTAGAAATTAAATCTGTCATAATTCAAAGTAACAATCTAATGACTCCCTGTGAGACCGAGCGGAGGAAAAGGTTCCCAGGGCCAAGCTCTGGCATCTCCAGGTGGCAGCCTTGACTCAGAGGATCTGATGTTCACATCAGAGGGCGCAGAGGTTGTTTCCTTATGCACGAAACCTCCTCCTCTGGCCTCTTCCTCCCCCTTCTCTCCTCCTCCACCTCCTCCTCTGGTCTCTGAGGAGGGGTCAGGGTCAAGCTCAGGGTCACCCTCCTTGTGTTTTTTCCTCTCTGCCTGCAGCTGGATGAGGGGTCAGCCCATCAAAGCGTGGATTAACTACTGTGTAATGTGTGTGCGTGGATTCTCCCACACCCTGGCCTTGCCTCTCTCTGCTCTGCAGTCATGAATACACATTAGAGCCTCGGCGTTGGAGGGGTCGCCGGTTCATAGCAGTAATCATGTTTCCATATTTGAACTCTCTCCACCTCTGTTTGACATTGGCTCTCATGTTGTTTCTCATGCTGGGAGCCGGGCTGTAGATTGATGCTGCCATGCTTACCACTAACCTTAATCTGTGGATCTGGGCCCTGGGGCGTCTGTGTCAGGCCTGCAGGCCACTGACATGCTGTATTGATCTAACAACTTCCTTTTTCAAAGACCTCTGAAAGCAAATATCCACCCTGCCATGTGACTGGCACAGGTCCAGCTTAAATATGATCACTGCCTGCTACTTATACATCTCTCATCACGCCCTCTTTAGCAGCGTGATGAGGAGTTTGAAACTGGTTCTTAGTGAAAGTTTCAAACTTCAATCTGACTTTAGCTTGGCTTTCCTGGAGATAAAGGAAAGTAAAACAGGAGGCAGGGAGCAGGGGAATGGATTAGCATTAGCATATGTAAGAAAATGACTGAGCCTCGGTGCTCTGAGAAAGATAACAGCAGCAACCTTTGACACTTGTTTCCGAGCTGAGGAAAGGAGTATGAGCTCCTTTCTTTCTTGTTTTCTGCACAGGAATATGCTCACACTCCTGCAGAACAGGGGGAGACGTATTGTCCCATGCAGAGCGGCGAATATCTGGCGGAGCGCTTTTGATCCGCGGAGATTGTAACCGAGCTCTGATAAATCTCCCTGCTGCCCGACGTCCTTGGCTGTGCTGAAAACTCCGGATTAAAACATCCTCCTCGCGCCAAGGTGATGAGTGGATGGAGGGTGTAATTGGGCCTCAGAAAGCAGAGACACCCTCTCCTGCTGCTTCACTTTCCCTCCCCCTCTCCTCCTCTTCCTCTTCCTCTCTCGGGGCTCCAGGCAAGATAAAAACAAAATGGATGGCTGCAATAGTAATGAAACAACTGGCTGCAAAGACTCAAGATGGGCTGAAGATGGACGTGAGAGCAAACGAACGACAGAGTAAGTGAATCCCGTGGAGTTAAATCACCTCTGGATTGTCTTATTTTCAGCTTCTCAGGGTTTTTAGCTTTGCTCATTACCTTATCATCAGTCTCACCCAGAGAAAAAGTAAAATATGCTGATGACTTCTCGGAGGTTGGGGAGTTTTCGGCGGTCTCAGGAGTTTCGCGCCGATCGTTTACCACGTGAAGTCATTATACAGCGAGCGGCTCTTTTGTTATCTTGGCGAGGCAGTCTGTTGTAAATAGCTCTGAAGTTATCTGGGCGGCACAGTCACTCGGAAAGGAGTAATTGGATAATTAATTTAGTCGCGGACAGGTCAAACGGATTTTTGTCTCCTCTGCCTTTCTGTGAGTGGAAGGTCTCATGGACACATGATTGATGTGTGTCAGGGTAATTAAAGCACCTCTGTGCCACTGCTGTGCTCATAATAAGAAGACATGAACGGTGACTCAAGTGGGATCTGGGGATGTTGACCATAAATCAAGTATCGATTCATTGATAGATTCGCACTTTAAATGCATGTTTTTGTTTTCGATTTTCTGTCACATGTATCCAACAACCTGTAGTCTCATATTTTAAGGTGTTTTAAGTCCAAAGGATGTTACAATGTGAAGTTACTGGTTGGAGATGTTGTGTCTGGTTACCAGGAGCAACACGGAAACACAGGTTAAAGGGATAGTTCAGTTATTTTGAAGTGGGGTTGTATGAGCTCTATGTGACCACTAAGGACATTAGATACAGTAGAAAGTTGTCTCCTTTCCCTCAGTAAGACACAGACTGTAATCGATGGTGACGAGGAAATAGACGCTAACAGGGAGAGACCGTACCAAATTCAAAGGCTACTTTCTCTGCCTACAAGAACTAAAATCAAAAAGTAATACCACAGTTTAAGAGTACGATACATAAAATATTTTTTAAGTGCATTAAGTCTTCGGAAATATAAACATTTATCTGGACCTAACTAACTGGTCATGTGTCCTTCCGCCCAGCGCTAGTGTGCTCCGTCCCCCCTCCTCCTTTCAGCTGTAGGGAATGTAAACAAGCTATGCTTCGGGCGCTGGTTTTAGCCTCATGTAAGTTTGATCAAGTATCGTAATTCTTTTGTTTGTACTCTAAGGATTGTGAGGCAGCGTGGGAAATTAAAAATGAGTGACTATGACAGCGACAAAGAAGTTTCATTCACTTTGGAACCAAAAGGATACCTGTATGAACCGGAGCACACAGAGCTGCTACAGATGGCGACTGAAAGGAATACAGAGGAGACATCTGCGGACACTGGATTTTAAACATTTAGGTTCATTCTAAATATTTAGCTAAGACTAAATATTTATCATAGATTTATAACCTTTTGCAACAATTTCTAAATATCTGCTCAAAATTTATAAATCTTGAAGTATGATTTCTACATATTTAGCTAACATGTAAATCCACACTCCCACCCGCCAGAAGTACCAAAATAAAAGTTCGAGGAAGCGATCCAGCCTAGCAGCTTTTGAGAAAGTCAAACACAGTAGAATCATAAGAATCTCTTTACTAGTTTGTGACACGTTAGAGGGGTGGACCTTGAACACCAAGGTCTGCCCCTAGCTCTACTTCCAACAGATAGCCAATCAGGGGACAGGGGGTTTCTGGGGCATGGCCTAAGGCCCTGTTTACATGACAATGTTTTATCTGAAAATGCTAAAACATAGCGAAAACAATCTGGTTTACATGGAAACGCTAAAGGACTGAAAATGCTGTAGTAAGCATGCCACATCATTAGTTGGCGCTATAACTGTCTTGTCCAGAAAAAAATGGCTAAAGAAAACAAAACAAAACAGTTTCTCAGCCTTTTATGTACATTAGATCAAGATAAAAATACATTATGTTAAATTCAAACCTCAACAGGGGCCAAAGCAAAATATGAAGCAAAAAGACTTTTATTGATCAATTCTTGCATTTGACTCTCATCCTGCCTTCACCATCTCCTACATCGTTCACATGCCAACCTGTCTCACCTCTACCTGTTCCTCCCTCACTGTGTGTCTTCTTTGATAAGCTTCTCATCACACCTCAAACACTCTGATATTTCTCTCTACCTGTGCTCTGTTTTTACAGCTGAGCTGTGTCCCCTGAATCATCAGAGGATTTACAGGAGGACCAGGTTAAGACACTGTTTGTGTGTGTGTGTGTGTGTGTGTGTGTGTGTGTGTGTGTGTGTGTGTGTGTGTGTGTGTGTGTGTGTGTGTGTGTGTGTGTGTGTGTGTGTATGTGTGTGTGTGTGTGTGTGTGTGTGTGTGTGTGTGTGTGTGTGTGTGTGTGTGTCTATGACAGTGGTCAGGAGTGTGAGTGTGAGGGCAGAATAGATGCACAGTATAGCTGAAAAAACTGAGTGTAAAACATGTAAAGAAATTCAGTCACGTGGAAAAAATCAAACTAAGATGGGAGGCTAGTTAGTAGCCCTGGTATAAAGTCTCTATTTTGGTGCAGCGGGTGCTGATGACCTTTGTGTTAGGTGGCTGGGGTTCCTCTGTGGTTATTATTTGTGAACATGAGTGTTTTTGTTCCTCAGAAGGAGTACCTGAGGAGTCAGAGAAAGACGCTGCAGGAGCATCAAAATCTAAAATTCAGCACAGTTATTTCTAATTACGTGACTATTTTGGTTGTGATCCAATCTGCAGGTATTCTCTGAATCATGTCCTGCTCACTTCAGAGTGCTGTGCCGTCCTGAGTGGCTCTCCACTGTGACGAGGTTAAGCCTCCTAAATTTGCACCCAAATGCTCTCAAAGCTCTCAAAGATAATAATTTCACTGCTGCCTCAGTTCGTCTCCAAAGAGGATTTTTAAAAATAAAAGGTTAAATGTGTCTCCAGAAACTCCTTGTTCCAGTCCATGACTCATTCATTTCTGAATATCTTTTTTATTTTCTCATGTTGGGGATTTATTTTCTATTAATAAGGCTTCATGTGTTTTGTTTTGTTTTTGTCTCTTCCACTTCTTCTAACTGATACAAGGTCCCAGTACAACTGTCAGGCGTCTCGATGCTCCTATAAAATAGCATGCAAGTTTTTTTTTGTTTTGTTTTTTTTTGTTTGGTGTTTTAAAATTAACCAAAGCCTAAAATTAAAGCTTTGACACAAAAACTCAACTTCATTTTTTCCAGACCTTAAACCCTGAAAATGTTCAGAGTTTACTTTTTTTTTTAAATGAAATGTTGGGTCAAGGACTACAAGTAAAACTCTTTATATGGGGTGTGGGATTTAAACATGGTAGCTGAACCAGTCTCTGCTTATGGCACAAACTTAACTGTCCCTGTGGTACCTCTGTACTGTCACATGATCTGTTGACCAAAATAAAATCTCTATTTTTTTCATACTGCTGTTTTAGAACACAGAAACTAGGTGAAACTACAACAGCGGTCCTCTAACTTTTTTACACCATAGACCCATTTAAGGTGAGACGTTTTTCCAAGGACACTCTCATTATTGTAGCATTGATAAGCATAATATTGATACTATGTAATAATGTAATAATTTCTACTTTGTAACAAAAGAATTAGGCTAAATTTGTACTTTACAAGTAATTGATGTTGTAAGCTTTGAGAAAATGTTGGAACTGATCTCAAAACAAAAAAAGATTTTATTGGGCCAAGAGATCCCAGTTTGTTGGTATCGTTTTTTGATGATACATTACACTTTTACAATCATTTTTTAATTATTCCATGGACCTCTTCGCTATGGTTTGCAGACCCATGGGGGTCCTGGGACCCCACTTTGAAAACTACTGTTTTAGAAAACCCTTGTTTCTGTTAAGCTTATGCTCCAGGCTAGAATAGGACCCTCAAACAGACCAGACTGAGTGATTGAACAAAGGTTTTATTTCTGTATCCAAAAAAACAAGAATGCAGGAGGGCTGGGCACAGTGGCAGACTGGCGGTGAAAAATGGCGAGGCTAGAGGCAAAACAGACAAAAAACAAGGTGGTTAGTAAGAGCCAAAAAAAGTCAGACAAATCTTGAAACGCTCTTCTAAAGGTTACCAACAAGGTAGCTGACGAACTGGCGGCGAGTGAAGATTCAGACTGGTTTTCATACTGCAGAGGAGAGTGGTGGCTGATGAGCTGATGACTGACAGGTGAGCAGATGGCACAGGTGAGGTGATAGGAGGTGGTGCCCAGCCCACAGTGACAAATACAGAGGGAAACAGACAAACACAGACAAGAGGGGAGGGGCAACAGAGGAGAAACAAAGGGGAAGACACTGCAGATCCTAACAGTTTCAGCCTCTGTCTAAAGCTCCGTTTCCACCAATTCAGTTCGTATCGGCACGCACACATTTTATGGCGTTTCCACTGACTAATCCTGGGACAGACCTCCAAATAACTGAGAGGCCATCCCACTTCTTGGCATCCTTCCCTAGGGATACTGGACTAAACTGATACAACCTCGGAAAGTGGAGCTACAACATTGCAAACCGTCGATTGGTTGAAGGAATTGTCACGTTTTTCTTCTTCATTGGATTCATTAGCGGGGTAAACTGTGTGACGCTGCTATGGCATCACGTTATTATGTTACTAATGTGGCTGTCAGCATCCAGCTTACCACAACAGTGCATGGTTGGCTGTGGAAACGCAAACAGGACCAAGCTTAGCTTAACTAAGCTTAACCAAACCGTGATGATCTAAACCAGACTGCTTGGTGGAAACAGGGCTTAACACACTTCATGTTAGCTGCTGTCTCTTGAGGGCAAACCCCCTTCACTCTGATTGGTCAGTCATCTGGAAGCCTGCTGGGAGCAGGGCTATGAGAAGACCTTGCCCCATGAGGCCCAGCCCTCTAACATGTCACAAACCAGTAAGGTAATCCTTATGTGATGACCTCATCATTTCAGTCTTACAAGGATCTTGTGGTATTGTCAGAACTGACCATTTTGATCAGTTTTCAGATAGATTCAGGGATTTCTACAACAAAGAAATATGTAAAAGTTTGAAAATCTGCAAGAGTTCAGTCTGAACATCCAGCATCTTTTATATGTTTGCTTTGATTTGTTACTTTATATTCATGCCTGAAATATTGAAAAGTAAAGAAAGGCCTTCAGAATATCAGGGAATATGACTGGATTGTATCCTTCATCATCATCCTGTCTAAATATTTAAAAACAAACAAACACATAACTCAACTTAGGCGACCAGGCTAGTTTGGTTTGATTTGGTTTAGGCACCAAATAAACTTCCAGTTGAAGCACACTAGTTTAGAAACCTCTGCAGACTTAAAACCACAAAACAGAACCCAGGCTCTGGTCTCTGTGGATATTGTAATTTTTACTGTTTCAAAACCAACTTTGAGACTGTTGGAATACAGTTCTCTTCCTGATTATCCAATAATTCGAAGAAGATAGAATTTTGAGCTGAGCAGCAGTAGAGTAGAGACAGGTACTGATGAACAACACATGCAAAACCCGTCAATCTGATGCAACTCCAAAGGCCTGAGTCTATCAGAGCATCTCAGAAACTCTCTGCACGTCTGGTTTCGTCCCACTCTCATCTCATTACCAGAATAATAAAACTGGACCACACAGGAGGTCGTGATGCTCCCCTGTGCTCTGTGGCGTGGCTTCCAAAGAGGCCTCATTAAAGTGATTATTCTGATTAGTCTGTGAATGCATCCTGCGGTGAAAAGCTCTAATCATCACACGCTGCTACATCCAGCCCTGATTGACATCTAACCTCACGGTTTACACAGAGACACTACCTGCATCGACGCTGAATTTGGGAAATTAGCCAAACAGGCTGGTCATTAAATCCCTCTATTGAAGGAGACACAATGCAGAGGAAGCGAAGGTGCAGTGCTTCAAAGCGGAGCTGCTTCATCACCATGTTTGTCATGTCGTTTTAATGATTTCACGCTGCGAGGAAAAGCCAAAAGCTCATCCTGCAGGAGTGTGAAAGCTTTGCAAAACAGAAGTTTGGTGTTGAGTATCTGAGGAATGAAACAATATCCCAACATGAAGTTAGATAATGTGCTAGATTTTGAAATGAACAGACACAGTTTGAAAAGAAACACATCTGAATACCCTGTGGCAAATACCAGGTTGAATCCATAAACAATGATCATCAGCGTGCAAAGTTTGTGAAATTCAACTCAGGATTAAAGTCTCAGAAGCAGAGGAGGCCGATAGAGCTGTAGCATGGGCTGGTGTTTCTGTGAGGCATGCGACAAATGCTGGCACTGGTGTGCTGGTATTCCTCTTGTACAGCAGGTAAAGTGTTTAACCTGTTTCACATTTCGAAAGGACAAAAACGTTTGCAATGCCCCAAACATCTCGCAAGTATTCAGAGAGGAGGAAGAATGTTGCCAAGCTGTGACTGTATTAATCCTGTCAGTTACCTTACGCACTCTTTATCAGTGTGAAGATGTATCAAGGAAATCTGAAGCAGAAGAAGCTGGCACCAGCTCAAAAAACAAACAAGCAAACAAAAAAACATGTGTCACGCTGTTTCAATGGACTTCTGAGAACTGCCTCAGGTTTATCAGAGATCACCCAAAACAAGAGCAGTTCATGAGAAAACCACTACGTTCACACACTTACACTGGCTGCAAAACAAATCTAACTTCAGGTACAAATAAAGTAACCTGAACCTGAACCTAAACCTGATCTTTTTCCAGGATGAAGAACCAAGATTTCAGCAGCTAATGTTGTAATTAGAACAGATCCTGAGTCTCTGTACCTGCTCTGCATGATGTGATCACTTGACATTCAAAATCTGATTCACAACAGCTTCACAGAGTTTGACAACAGACGTGAACTTCTGATATTAGTCTGGTGAGTATGCTGAGTCTGACAACCAAGCAGCTGGATAAATATAGAGCCAAAACAATGACTTTAGTTTTTGGTATTGAAAGAAATATCTGGCATTGAAAAATATATCTTGGGACTGAAAAAAGAAACACTGGCATTAAATAACCTGTGTTAAAATACATCATAATGAAATCAAAACAGGTAATGGCATTTATAACATTTTGCAGAATAAAAAAAACGTGGACAAACAATGTTTTAGATTTTTTCATTTTTATCAACTTTTGCATTTTGATGATGGTCAAAAGTCTGATCTCTTTTCATCACACTTTTTTTTACTGTCTTTTTTTAATGACAACTTTCAGTCACTCTTTTGGTGTGGATGGGAGGGTTTGGGGGGAAGGGCTATGAAGATATGATTTGCATATGATTTGCATATTGTTGGCAAATAACGCAGCACTCAGCTGGACCACTGTATCAACAGCCTATGGCTTCACAGGACTTATATGACACCAAAGCATTAGACATCCACAAGTTCACCTGAAACTCCACAAGTAAGTCTGTTAGAATGGATTTAAGTTTTAAAGTTTTAAATGATATAGTAATCCTACTCCTGCTGATGTGACTACGCTAACGAATGATGCAGCTAAATATTTGTCCTGTCAGCAGTGACCCTGGCCTCAAACTCCTAGAGCAATAAAAGAAATTGCAGAGGTAGACTCTTTCTTGGACATGATTAGCCACAGGTTAGCTAGAAAATGCCTATTAGCTAATATTGGCTTGCTTGTTTCATGGAGCTCCGTAGACCTGTTTCAAATTCATTTTAAAACATACTTCAATCCATTCCACTACTTGATGAGTAACAGCAGAATAACAGGCTTACCTGTGGTTTTGGAGCTCCAGGTGAACTGAAGAGTCTTACACTCAAGGGTCTTGTAGGTCTGTGGGATCCAGCCGAGCTTTGTTATTCGCCAACAGTATGCAAATAATATGCAAATCAAATCCTCCCAGCCCTTTCCTCAAACCCTCCCCTCCGTGCCAAAAGAGTGACAGGAAGTTGAAACTGAGATCAAACAGTAAGAAAAAAAAGTGTGATCAAAAAAGAAGAACATTATTGAAATTATAAACCATCATTAACAAAACTGTGAAATTCAACAAATTAAATATGATGATATGATTCAAAAACATCAATTTACAAACAAACAAAAAAAAAGAAATAATAGAAAAAACGTCATTTTTGTGTTTCTAACTACAGCAAAACGTTATCAGTGCTGTTACCTTTTGATTCCATTATATAATAATAATTTTTTTGATTTACATTTTTCAGTGCTATTGTTTCTTTTTTCAGTTTAGGATATGTTTTTCAATGCCAAATTCTATTTTTAACACCAAACATTAAAGTCATTGTTTTGGCTCCATGGATAAAGACTCTGACACACGGATAATGCTGCACAGGAGTGATCTGGTTTACAGTGACATAATAAATGAAGAGCAGACTAGACCTCTGTTTTTGTGTTTTACTAAGAGTGATTGAGTCTCAGCCTATTAGCCTATGTGCAAAGACAACACATTTTGAAAACAACATCAAAAAAGAAATATACTGCTTATCATAGTCAAATCAACCACCAGGAGCAGGCTTACAAAAAGCCACTTAGTCCTCCTAACAATCACTGTGTATACTGTAATGTACTATTCTGGGATGTCTGAAAACAAAAGGACAAAAAACACATGTACATTTTTTTACAGCTTGTATGAATAATAAAAAAAACCTACATAGCCATAGCCCCAATAAGCCTACTGACAACACACACACACACACACACACACACACACACACACACACACACACACACACACACACACACACACACACACACGCACGCACGCACACACACACACACACACACACACACACACACACACACACACACGCGTGCGTACAGTCAGGGTCTGAAAGCATGTGCGTCTCTATGCTGTGATGGAGGAAAATGACCCTCCATCAGAGAGCAGCCTTGATGAGAGCTGCAGTCAGAGCTTTTAGAGTGTGTTGGTCAGATGTGTGTGTGTGTGTCTGCATGTGTGTGTGTGTCCGTGTGTGTGTGAAGCAGTTGGAGGTAAGCACAGGTACGCTGAGCTGTGCAGGGCTGAGACGCTGAGAGCTTTTAATCTCCATCAAGGCTGCATAATGCCACATTTCAGATATGATTTGATTTGACGTCTCTCGCCTGGGCCTTAATCACCTGCCTACGACCGCCGCCCGCCGCGAGTGCTGACATTACTCCCCCTCCTTTACCTCCCCTCACCTTCCTGAACTCCACAGCCAGAGCTCTTAAATGCAGGAGCAGTTTTCTGTTGAACTGACTGGATTTATTCTGAGAAGTGTTACAAACCTGACGGGCGCATTTATCAGAAACTTCTCTGAGAAAAAGAAAAATATCTTCAGATGACTGAACAAGCATAAATACTGGAGGAATGTATGCATGTTTGTTTTAGATATCTATAAGGGTATGTGTTAAAGTCTTCCAGAAAATATTGTGGAATTTGGCAAAAAAATGGGGAATAGTTGGACTGGACATTGAATCATTAAAGCTTTCAAAGAACAAGGAGTCCAAGAACATCGACATGTGGCCAGAAATCATATCCTCACATTTTTATGTACCTGATTTTAATGCCAGGAAAACACAATGCAAAGCCTGAAAGCTACAAAAGGTTCTTTATTGTATTTAACAGACTGTGTAATTAATGGATGTATATAGTCTCCCCTATGATATTTAGTTAAAGGTAATATCAAATACTTTATATGACATAGCTACAACTGCTTTGTGCTGGAACAGGGGTCTGCAACCTGTACTCCTATAGGAGCTATTTGGCCTCAGCTCACCTAGATTGAAGTTATTCTGGAGCCACAAAATCTACTTGATCTTCACAATAAAGACTATAAAGTCTATAAAATTATAAACATTGTTAAAATCAAGTGAACAATAATTTAAACAAGAAGTTTTTAAGATCTATGAAAATGTACACACAGTGTCTTAGTTTTTCAGTTTTGAATCAATCTGCAAAAATGTAAAGAAATTTGAAATTTCGTTTTTTTCAGCTCACAGAATTTTCAAAAATTTCTGTTTTTTTTATTCAAAAGTTAGCGAAAATTTGAAATTAAATATGTATGCAAAAATGTAAAAACAAAGAATTTAAGAATTGCAAAAATTTCAAAAATATGTGAATTTTTGAAAAATGCAATCAAAAATGAGAAATTTCTAAAATTTAAACACATTAATGAATTGTTAAAATTCCAAAAAAAAGTAAAAAAAAAAAGAAAATAAACTACAAACTTTATCCATCTCTGCCACTTTCTTTATTTCTCTTTTTTGTCACTTGCTCAAACACAGTCTAAGCAGATGTCTGTCTTACAAAAGTCTGGTTCTGTTCAAAGGTTCTGTCTATTAAGGCAGTGCCTCCCAACTCCTCGGGCGGACCGGTACCGGTGCGTGGGTCAAATAGTTCCAGGTGGCACATAAAAATATACTCAATTTACATTATCTCAGTTTGATTTATTATCTGATTCTGAACAATCTTTTATTTGGAAAGGTGACCACATTCTCTCTGTCATACCCGTCTATGACTCAATCTTGACGCCAAACCCCCCAAGCTAGCAAAATGGACAAAAAACAAACATTTTTGGAAAGTTTTTTTAGGCAGGGTAAAAGAAGAGCCGGTCTGTGAAAATATTGTCTGATAAAAAACTAGTCCGTGGCGCAAAAAAGTAAAAGGAGTTTGTTGTTACTAATGGAACTCGTTAAATGCTGCAGAAAAATCTATGGTTGGTATTTTAAGATGCATCAGACTGAGTCTTGTCTTCATGTGGGGTCTCTGTTAATAATAAGACATTAGAAGAAGGGGAAGGTGAAGATTTATGACCAGTGGACATAGAAATAAAACAGAAAGCTGTGAAAACTTTGACCTGATCCAAAAAAAAAAAAAAAAAACCAACAAGAAAAAAAAAAAACAACACTGAGAATTTGTTTTTCTTTCAAGACCTTCTTGAGGATGAATAAGACAAAAATCAACCATATTAATGTTCATGTTTAGTGAAATTAATAAATAGAAATAATGTTTTCTCCCCAGCTTATCCTGTAACTGATGGACATGAATAAAAGACTAAAAGAAGACAAAGCAGAGACATATATAAACTATTCCTCACTTTAGTTCTTTATATGTATAGATCAGAGAGAGAATAACAGCAGGAATGTTGGAGGACAGCGCTTTGTGATGAACTGCTGTCGATCTTACTGTAAACAACCGAGGTACACTCAGAGCAGAGAGTTATTGAAGAGTATTGAATGTGTGCAGGTCGGACACAGAAAGGAGACCTGTTTCAGTCCTGTCCTTGTTAACAATCAAAACTAGAGATTAGATACACAGCAACACACACGATCGAAGCCTGAGAGGATGAGAGGGAGGTAGAAGGGGAGGAGGAGGAGACGGTGCTTGTCCTTGGGAGAATAAACACAAAGACTACATCTGAAGAAGCAATACTGCTGCTGTGAGCAGGAGAGTGGATACAGAAAACACGTCTGAGACTGAGAGATGGGCAGAGAGAGAAAGAGTGGTGAATACTGTGATCAGGCTCAGTTTATTAGATAAACACGTTAAAGTGATCCCCTGGAGTTTTCTACATGGAAAAAGACTTTGGATCAGAGCCAGTCCACTGTAAAAGATTAGTAAAGCATGTCTGGTCTTTAACCAGTTCAAAACAGCACATGTCACCCAGCTGTTAATCTCCCTTCACTGGCTTTCAGTGGCAGCTCCAATCAAATTCAAAGCTCTTCTTCTGGCTAACAAAACATTAACAAGAATGGTTCCTGCCTACCTGAGGTCCCTCATCCAGGTCTACTCTCCTTCTGGTCCACTACGCTCTGCTTGTGAAAGACGCCTGGTGCTCCCAGCCCAGCGCGGCTCCAAATCTCTAGCCAGACTCTTCTCCGTTGTTGTTCCCAAATGGTGAATGAATTACCTAACTCTATATGATCCCCAGAGTCCCTTTCTACTTTTAGAGATGTCTGAAGACTCATCCGTTCAGGGAACACTAAGGCCTTAATCTGACCCTTCTCCTCTTTGTCCTCAGGGGCAGAATGAGTCAGGGGGTCTCAGACCCAGCTCTTAGTCAATATTTGACACTAATTACTTTTTAATTTTACTTTTCAAATTGATTTTAACCATATATATATGGTGTGTGCTCTGTGGGCGGGAGAACAGGAACTTTTTGCAGTTTTGCTCCACTGCTGTTTGCTACCATACTGTGTTGCTTTATCACTGCCTGCTATATAGCTGTTAGCGCCACATGGCTGTGTGCTAACACTGCCTTTTGCTTGCAACTGCTACACTGTCTATTTGCCTGCATTGCCTGTGTGAGCACAGCTTTGCCCTGTGTGGGTGTCTTAGCTGCTAGGTGGCTAACGCGGCTCAGCCTGTATCTCTGCTCACTCTGCTACTCACCAGCTACTTTGTTAGGTCTACCCTGCTCGTACCGGGTTGGACACCTTTTTGCCTTCAGAGCTGCCTTAATTCTGGTGGTATAGATTCAATAAGGTGCTAAAAACATTCCTCGGTGAGTTTGGTCCAGAGTTCTATCAACATGATAGCATCACACAGTTGCTGCAGATTTGTCGGCTGAACATCCATGATGAGAATCTCCTGTTCCACCACATCCCAAAGGTGCTCTATTGGATTGAGATCTGGGGACTGTGGAGGACATTTGAGTACAGTGAACTCATTGTCATGTTGAAGGAACCACTCTGAGATGATTCCAGCTTTATGACATGGAGCGTTATCCTGCTGGAAGTAGCCATCAGAAGATGGGTACACTGTGCTCATAAAGGGATGGACATGGTCAGCAACAATACTCAGGTAGGCTGTGGACTTTAAACCATGCTCAGTTGGTACTAAGGGGCCCAAAGTGAGCCAAGAAAATATCCCCCACACCATTACACCAGCAGCAGCAGCCTGAACCGTTGGTACAAGGCAGGATGGATCCATGCTTTCATGTTGTTTCCTCCAAATTCTGACCCTACCATCTGAATGTGGAGCAGAAATCCAGACTCATCAGACCAGGCAACGTTTTTCCAATCTTCTATTGTCCAGTTCTGGTGTTGCTGTGTGAATTGTAGCCTCAGTTTCCTGTTCTTAGCTGACAGGAGGGTCACCAGGTGTGGTCTTCTGCTGCTGTAGCCCATCTGCCTCAAGGTTGGACGTGTTGTGTGTTCAGAGATGCTCTTCTGCAGACCTCAGTTGTAACCAGTGGTTATTTGAGTTACTGTTGTCTTTCTATAAGCTCTAACCAGTCTGTCCATTCTCCTCTGACCTCTGGCATCAACAAGGCATTTTGTCCCACAGAACTGCCGCTCACTGGATATTTTCTCTTTTTCGGACCATTCTCTGTAAACCCTAGAGATGGTTGATGGTGAAATTCCCAGCAGATCAGTAGTTTCTGAAATACTCAGACCAACAACCATGCCATGTTCAGAGTCACTTAAATCACCTTTCTTCTCCATTCTGGCTCTTGGTTTGAACTGCAGCAGATCATCTTGACCATGTCCACATGCCTAAATGCATTGAGTTGCTGCCATGTGATTGGCTGATTAGAAATTTGCATTAACGAGCAGTTGGACAGGTATGCCTAATAATGTGGCAGGTGAGCGTATATTTAAGTTTTGGGGGTTTCGTTTACTGTTTTAAAAAATTAAAAATGTCAGTGACCCATACACAGATATTACAGTGTAGATTTCGATACTTGGTACAATTCTGATACACATCTCTAATTGGCTAAATGCACAAGATGAGACAGAGAAAACAATTTGACCATGGTTTGTTGTAGCATGATGCACATCCATGACTGGCTGCATGTTGTTTAATGTTCAGTCAGACAAAGAGAGGAGCCTGTGTCTGTGGAGCCCTGCAGCACCAGCAACACATTTATGTGCAAATGCATCATGAGAGAGCTCCCCCCGTGATTTTATTCATTGAAAAGTGAATCCTCCGAGGTTTGTGGCAGCTCTCGTCAGCGCCGACCCTCTGAGTTATTCATAGGCCCTTTAGAAAGCTTGGCACTATCAAAAAACAGTTTGTTCATGATGTGCAGAAACATCAGACATGTGGCCACCGTCATCCTCTCCTCTCCTCTCCTCTCCCTGTCTCTGTCTCTGCTCTGGCCCAGTCTTAAGGCTCTGTCGATAAGCCACCACATAAAGCAATTAATGTGAATAGTTTAACCTTTCATTTCAGCTTCCTAGAGAAATCATTGTGACTTCATAACCCAGGTCATCAATAAAGACTCAGCTCATGAGTCGTTTCTCAAAGGTTAATAAGCGTAACCCTCTTTTCTCTGCTCTCCCTGCTGAAATCATGAGCCCATCACACCCCTCCTCCCCTATCCCTCCATCCCCATCTATTTGTGTTTTCATTAAACACACGTCTTTTATGAGCCCTCTGCTGCTCGTTCACATTGATCAGTCTGCTCAGACGTCGGGCAGGGAGAGTCTGACGGGATCAGATATATTCTCTTTAATGAGGCTGCAGGGGAGCACTGAGGGTGACTGACAGTCTGACATCAGTACTTACCTGTTTCCACCTCTGATGACTGACGTTGAAAATATTTGTTCTTGACAAAACATCTGTTAGGAGAATGTGGCAACAAACTCACTCCAGAGGAGTTTTTAAACTTCTTTAAAATCAGAAACTTTTTCTGTTTGAAACATTGCTGCACAGAACACTGTGTGATTTTTAAGCTCTTTGATCAATTTTTGTGCAATTTTTTTTTCTTGGAACGATTGGCATATTCAAAGAAAGCTGTAAAACTTCTCTGGATCTTGCAGAGTTTTACAGGGTCTTTTAAAGTTTCCCATGAGAAACTGAAAGCTCTCAGTATCTAAAATTTATGTGAATCATGTGAAATTTCCTTGAACCATGGAAAACGTACACTTTTTTTGTTTTGAAAATATGAAATATGAAATAAATGAGGTGCTGTGTTATTGGAAACTTCTATGGAAAAAGATTGCAGAATTCATACATGAGGAACATTAATGACGGCCTGACGGCACTGCGCGCTGATGGTGGCTCTGCATCTGTGGTTTGGACAACCCGACAGCTCCGGGTTTTTAGCGTCTGACAATATAATTTAGAGAAATAAAAGTTCACTTGCCTCTTCTCCTCTCTCTGTTGTAGACAGTTTTTCAGGATTTGAATCACAAACTCGTGTCAAAACTCCGGTAACTTAGAAAAGTGAGCAAAGTGATTAAGAGTGGCACCTACAGAAAAGAGAAACTGAAACTTAACTATGGTCACAGATATGAGGTGCTGTAGGAAAAAAAAAAAAACAAGCCTCCTAATATACAAATACTCGCTTGCCAAAGTTGTGTTTAAATAATTTTCTCTGGAAGTAGTGTAAACATACCAAACCATTCTAAATGAATGCAACTTACAGTCTGGAACATCTTACAAATGTTTTCTTCCTCTCCATTTTGACTAATGCGACTTATACTCTGGAGCACCTTATAGTCCAGGATATATGGTATACACTTTACTACCAAAAAGGAGAACATGTCCAGGTGAAAGAGGACGTATGGTCACCAATTCTGTCTACCTTGACGGTAATTCACTGGTGTGATGATTTTATCCAGGTTTGGTGTGAATGTAACATGAAAGCAATGTTCTAGCATCATTCTCATTTCATGGTGCCATGTTCCTCTGAGTTTATCTCATCTAAACTCTAATAACTTGATGGGACCATTTCCTCTCTGATGTTTGCACTCATGTTCATTTTCCCCCTCTGCAATCATTACAAGATCATCATGTCGTTTCCTCAACAAAGCTTGTTTCTGTGTTGATGGGAACACAGTGGCCCAGCGTCCACCTGTTAGAGAATATTCTTCCTCTTTCTTCTTAATGACGCTGTGTCTCAGAGAAATACCCGGACGCTTTGGCTGGAGGTAATTTATGGCGTCCATGCAGGAGCAAACAGTAGCATCAAGGCGAAGCAGGCAGCTGATCATTATTCATCTCTCTGCTCCTTCTCAAACTCGTCCCCACAGATTGCTGATACAGATACAGCCGGCTTCGTTTTGCTGAGCTTTCAACTTAAGTGGAGCAAAGCAGAAAGATTAATACTGTGAAAACAAAGATTTCTCCTCTTTTTTTTTTTAAATTAAATGACAAGATGCAATTTTCCACCCTGCTGGCTCGGAGCTGCAGCGGGGGAGGAGGCAGACGGTGGGGAAGGGGGGGTTTGAGGGGGGGCGTCTTGAGAGATTTTACTTTTCCCTCAGTGTCGTCTGGCAGGGGGTGGCAGCGCTCCATATGAACAGTCAGCATGCACCATCTGATGAGCTGTCGTCAGGGGGAACAGCATGTTGAAAACAGACGACACAAAGAAACTGGATACTGAAGAAAGTAAAGAACAAAACACTGCTCTGGTTTTCTGTCAGAGTGGATTGATACATGGCCGTGGGAGCTGAAGGCTGCTGCTCACAAGAGACGTCAGTAAGAGTCAAGGAGACACAAGTGTATGAAAAAAAAGTAGCTGAAGCTATCTGAGGTTAATATTCTCTCTGAGGCATGAAGAAAATAAGGCTTGGCATGGTGCTGTACCTAAACAACAGCATGCATCCACCCTCCTCCTGCTGCACCCAGAGGCTCCTGCAGTGACTCAGAGAGGCTGAGGTGTCTCACTCTGGGTCATGTTTGTTGTCTTTGTGGACTCATAATGAGAAAACTGTAATGAGACCGTCTCTGGTGCAGCTTAGTCCTGGTGGGGGTCAGGAGGAGTGAGCAACACCAACCAGAGGGCAGAGAAACAGCTTTGAGGGAGAGGAGGAATGAGGATGAGGAGCAGGCCACCTGAAGTGGACTGAAGCACTGCAGTATTTTAAGGCTGTAGCAATCATCAAGAAGTATCATTTGTTATAATCCACACTATTTACCTCCCAGTTACTCAATCTTGCTCAGTTACTCACTCACATAGTTACAGTTACTTACTCACACTCAGTTACTCACTCACATAGTACATACTCACACATCAGTGAATGATGCTTTTCTTCCAATTGGAGAAGCCTGATTTTGATGCAAAGACAGAGTCTGGTGCATTGGGAAAGGAAAAACGTCTACCTGACAAAACAGTGGGAAGAGCCTTGAAGGATGCAGTATTCAAGCCAAGAATTGTCTCTTTACCAGGAGCTGTTGAATGACCTCCTCCTTGTTCCATGCTGGGTTCTGGGGAATTTTTTAAGACACGACTGAACAGGACCCTCTGCTTTGGATCTTGAAATATCTGGAATACAAATAAAATGGTAAGGGACACACAGTTAAGGGATCCAGATGGTTATTAGACAATAACTGCAGCCACCCAGTAGGTTTCAGGTAAGTAGACCTACTACCTGGTCCTCTTGGGAGAAAATAAAAACAGTGCTAGAGAAAACGAGCTGTAGGCCTGGCTCATCATCATCCTCGTCAGAAGCAGAGGCCTCTGTGTCCTCCCTTAATGGATCTACATTGTACAAAAAATATGAGCACAAACAAAATAAAATTGCAACTACTATTAAAAAAACAACACACGTCATCAGTAATATATAATTCAAAATATCAAAATCTTAACCTAAAAGTATGAAGTGAGCATGAAACTGCTCCTGTAGGTGCTCTGACCTGGGGATGGTGGGCTGGCTTTTGCCTGAAATTCCCTCTCCTGACTAGTCCCAGGATGGGAGTTTCCACAACTGCTGCTGCCAAAGCCGAGTGGGAACAATGAACATCCACACTACATAACGAATAGCAGAGCGGTTACAGTAGATGCCACATACCTGAACAGGTAAACCTCTCTGTCTGTAGGCCCTCAGCAGCAGCAGTAACACAGGAGGAGAACAAAGACCAGTTTGCAGAACTTCACACAGTTTTCAGGACGTTTTCACAACAGTTAGGTTGTTCACGTTGTATCTGACTAACATTTTTAACATTTGGTCGACTAAAACTAAACTAAGGCTAAAAGGTTTCAGATGACTAAAATATGACTAAACTAAATATTGTGTGATTCAAAAGACTAAGACTAAATCATAATTTTCTGTCAAAATTAACACTGGTTGGGGCCATATCTTCAATTCCCTTATCTGATCACGTACATACCCTGTGAGAAAGACGGCATATAGACACTTTTTGATGATGTCATCCTAATTAGCTCCAGCTGTAGTGCTTCAGGATGCAAGGCAACTAAACAGAGTTTGGGTGCATTTGTTTTTTATAAATTATTTGATCATTGAGAAAATCATGCATGAATGTAACACTCGAATGCCAGCACCCCATCCCTCGATCATTACGGCATGCAGGAAGATATCATGTTGCGAGTAGTGGCAGAGTGAACCTAAAACAACAGAACAAAGCTGTGTCACATACAGTGCTCTCTGAGAAGTCTCTAAGTTAGAGATAATTTGGAAAGAAGACATGAGTTTGTTATTGCTTCAGTTTGAATGTGATTAAGGTCCAAATAAACAACCAACAACTATGATGGTAAATTAGCATTTTGCTGGGCCTTTAAATCATTTATTTTCCTTTTAAAACCCAGACAGACCAGGTGACACTTCTTGGTTCTTTTTACATCTCACTCCACAACATGAAAACCCTCCTTAATATAAATAAACCATTTAATGCCTTTTTATTTTATTTTTTCTAAGTTTTTTTTTTTTTTTTATTTATTTATTGTCTTAATGCATGTTCATGTTCATATGTGCAGTGAAAGAGGTCTGGGGAGAAGCACAGGGATTTGGAAGGGTGGAGAGCAGGAGGGGAAGGGTCCTCTGCAGCTGTGTCACTCGCAGGACATCCCAGGGTTGCCTCCGGATTGATTTGCCACTGCAGTTTATCTGAGCTGGGATTTGTTGAGTGCAGTCTGCTGAGTTTACAAGAGTCAATATATGGGACAACTGAGGTCCCGTATGTGACAAACCAATTTAGCCCAAAATACGGGATGTCCCGGCTAATACAGGACAGTTAGCAACCATACACAGAATCTTACTTCTTTTGTTATAAATAAAAGAAATAATTCATTCAGTTGAGTTTCTGCTGTATTTTTTTCTTTATTCTGTTGAACAGATATCTGAATTCTGTGTCTTAAGGCGCTGCTGGTCTTAGATCTCATTAATAACTGCTTTTGTAACTCATGCTTTAGAGGTGATGACTCAAGTACTAACTAATACTTCTGTAGTTAAAAGTGTGTTACCTAAGGGATATATGTGTTATACTTTCCAATAAGGGCCCAAACAGCATTTAGTAATCATTACCTGTGGTTAAGTAATGCTTATAAGAGATTCCTATACATTTATTGAGGTTTATGTCAGGAAAACCAAATACACAGTATAATTTTTAATGCTTCAAAATGTGTCGATTATCTCTGAACATTAGACATTAAATAACTGCTTATTAATGCTTAAAGGTATAATTGGTAGTTTGATTTAGATTCACTTTTTGTTATGCTGGTTAAAATGATCTATATGTACCGATGGCAAGAAATACATGATGTGTTTTTAAAGTGGAGCGGGAAATACCCGCTATCTACAGCAGGAGTAAAATAGGGAAAACACCAACCAATCGTCTTCCAGGGACACCTTTTTTGTAAGCCAATCAAATCCCGTCGCCGTTCTGCCTGCCTCCTGGGCGTACATTTCCCTGGCGTGCACATGATTCAGTGTGCGTGGCCGAGCTGAGCAGGAAGGAGCAGCGCTGCAGAATGGCGGAGAAGCTACCTATACCTCGATTGCCTGTTGCCCCTCCTCCAGCTAAACAGAGCAAGAAAAGAAAGACTGAGGCTTTCTTTTCTTGCTCTGTTCCCCTGCCTCTAACTACTGCCCCTCTCGCTCGACCTCGGGCCTGTCCCCTGACCTGATGGGGTACTTGTCTCTGGGCTGTAGTTCGGATCAGAGTCTAATAAACTGTCACCACAGGGGCTCTGACAAGCAAAAAAACAAACAAAACAAAACTCTGATATTTGGTAAGTCCTAGAGAAAATGTACATGTACTGTTTGTATTATAGCTTTACTCCTGATATCATGTCACAGGTAAAAGTGGAAGATTCTAACATGACAGTCGTGAGTACTGACAAAAGCCACGTTTGTTTTTTTGTTTTTTATAGCTTTACGTTTAAAAGTTTTGGTGTTTCCTTACCTCTAAATGAGACGTGACTCGACATAGTGCTAAACATAAAATGATGTGCTGAGTCCGTCTTTCAGTCATTCACAATCAGAGTCGCGAATCAGCGGCATCTGTGCATGTGAGCGGGGGGGGGGGGGGGCTAGGCGGAGTCCTGATGAGATGCTACATTCAAATTCATGCTAGTTTTTCAGGACTGCCAACCCTGCCTTTAACTGATATGTTAATTAATGTCCGATTACAAGCTATATTGCTTATTTAACTTAAGATTAATGCTAAATAAATCCTTAACTTACATTAATTAAGGGGCCGTTATTGTAAAGTGTTAGCCAAATAACAACAATCTCAATGCTGCTGTTCTAACTACAGTACTTCAAAAAGGGCTCTGCCTACAAAAAAAGGACATCCCCATTTTGATTCTCTGTGTTGGGTTTCACCCTGCATGGACTGACTCTCCTTATTTGTATGAGTATAGTCAATTTCATTTGGTTATCTTTGCATTTAACGTATTTCAAAAGAGACCCCAGAGAAAACAAACATGAGAGGTGATGGGATGGTCGGCTAGCTAACTGTTGCTAGCTGCCCATCCAACCAGTTCACCTATTAAGGTAATGATTTCTGCACAGCTCCTCTCCTAAGTGTGAATGCAGTTTTGGTTATATTGGTGGTTATGTGTTTATATTATTTGCTGTGGTTCCTTCTTTAGTTAGCTCGTTCTCTGATTGGCTGTTGTTTTGTTCCTTGTGATAGCCCTCTGAGTGCGTGCTCTGTTGTCCAAGGAGTTCCCTCCACACCACAGGATATAGGATCATATTTATTGAACAATAGTTATGATTTTTTAATGGTCTTCCTGGGCGCTGTTAGGATCATAACAGCGGGAGAAAAATCACTCTCAATCTCTTGAACCAACAAAGGTCAGGACTTCTGGCTTTTGTTGACCTGTGTGCAATTCCACCACATAAACAAATATCACAGGATCATATGGAAGTTTTTCCTTTGTGTAGTGTGTCGATGGAAGTGGAAAAGTGAATAGATTCCTCCACTTCACCGAATATGATCCCATACTTTTGTCCCCAAAGACTTTTTAAAACAAGGATTAAGTGGACAAAGTGTCTCAGACATTAAAATGACAACAGTGATCTTTGAGGCATGTCTCAGATATAAATATTAGCAGGTGTTCAGGTGTTCACCAATTACTCTAATCTCATCCCTTTGTCCTCCTCTTCCTCTTCATCCTAACACAGAGACACGACACGGCCCACAGAACTGAGGGAAATTGGTCCCTTGGAGGCTGGCGTGGCCTCGTTACTGAAGAAAACTCCCACAAACACTCGCTCCATCACAGGCCTTGAACTAACCACCACATTCATTCTGCTCTCCCAGAGCTGCTGCCAGATCTGTCTCAGGTTTGTTCCCATTACTGGACACCTAATATCTTCCTCTGTTGTCGAGTCGGTGAGCCTGATGTTCTCTCCAGACACACAGTGTGACGATGAAGGCTCAATATCAGTCGAGTCACAGGGCCACAGATTCGACAGACCGGCCTGGGAGCAGGAGATAGCAGAACTCACTGACACTGACAGAAACAAACTTTATTCTTTGTTCAGTTCAACACTCTGCTCTCCGTGGTGGTTATCAGGTGTGTTTCAGGACCCCACTCAACCCTGTTCCTTTGCAGATCCTGGTATGTGTGCCTCAGTCAGCTGACTGATGGTTTAAAGACAGAGGCCCTGATCCAGTACAGGACAGGGAGCTGCATTTTGGGCATTAAAATGAGTCAGATGCATTCAAGTGCAGCAAAGTTGGTCTTTTCTACACAAATAAATCTCATTGCTCAAAGTGTCTAATGTCATGATTGAGGAGTCTGTTGATTGTTGGCTGTGACCACACTACAGTATTAACAGGATGTTACTCTCAAACTCAGATCAAAACTGCAAATATCCTGGATGCTGTCAGCACATCATCACTGAGCTGTCACCTACTTCCTTCAGAAACCTTCAATGTCAATCAGTCCAGATGTTTAAGGCCCCGTTTACACAACAATGTTTCATATTTCAACGTTTCCTGAATTTCCCCTTGGGGATAAATGAAGTACTTTCTATTCTATTCTATTCTATTCTATTCTAAAAACGCTGAAACGCAGTTAAAAAAATCAGCGTTTACACAGAAATACAGAGGGACTGAAAACACTGTAGTAGGCATGCCAGGCTGATGGTCGGTGCTATAATGGTCTTGTCCAGAAGCTGCTTTTGGAAGATCTCCACGGAAGTAGACTTGGGCCGATCATCTGGTGTTTTGGGGAATACTAAGATCAAAAGTGGAGCAACAAATGCTTATTTCATTGAAAGACAGTCAGCAGATACAGCAGATCGAGCAGCATAAGCACAACACGGTAGTTTGCGACGATCGTAACAACATTACTGTTGTACTGTTGTATGCGCTCGCGCAAAGCAAAGTGTGACGTCAGAATTTCCACTAAAAAACGCTGGCGTGCTGTTTACATGGCAACGGTGTTGGCAACTTTTAAAAAAAATCCCACTCAGGAAACCCTTTTAAAAAGTTTGAGTTTTAGGTCGGCCGAAACACCGTTTCCGGGTAAACGTGAGGCTGAAGCGCAACAAAACTCTTGCGTTTCACCCTAAAACCGTTGTCGTGTAAATGGCCCCTAAAGCTGGAGATACACTTCTTGACTTAAATGACTTACATATTTTCTTGTGTATGTTGGCTGCCCTATGCCCCCTATGATGTTGCAAGGTGTCTC
The DNA here is from genome assembly GCF_033239565.1 of Halichoeres trimaculatus. NCBI lineage: Eukaryota > Metazoa > Chordata > Actinopteri > Labriformes > Labridae > Halichoeres > Halichoeres trimaculatus. The sequence continues at coordinate 7,273,481 of NW_027437190.1, read as the reverse complement.
TAAATAATCAAACTAGCCTGCAGATGTGAAAAAACCAAGGGGTAACATCCAGTTAGTGAAAATGAAGCCTATGTGGAAGTGCTAAAAGCCGCTGTTCGTCAGGAATCCTCTTGAGGCTGGCTGCAGAAAGACCGGAAGTCACATACACACCCAGCCATAAAAACAAATGCTAACGACATTAAAAAGCATATTTACAGACTGGTTCAAAAAATGGCTTGGGTCTAAAACCTGATTTCACTATCTGTGATTTTTTTTTCCTATCTCTGTGGTTTGGAAGTCATAAGGATTGTTTGATTGACCAATCAGAGGCACAGCTCAGGTCACGTGACCGCCGGGCGCCCTGGCGTCATAGAGAATGTAGCTGCGTCTGCGGATTGGCTTCATTTTACAGTTTCAGAAACAGACGGGTGACGTTGCAGAGGCTTCATCCATGTTTTATACAGTCTATGGAAAAAACACAAAAAAATGAGTTTTGTCGGGAGTGTTTTAACATGGCTGACATGAGGTGGGATTGAATTTCTTTTTAAATGTGGGTCAGTTTTGAACGGAAAAAATCCATCATATTTCAGTTCTGCAATCTTCTCAGGCTTTGAAGGCTGGGTCCTCTAAAAGCTGCTTCCCATGGATTAGGGTAGAATTTATGGTTCTGTCATGTTTCTTGTAGTTACCCAAGTTTAATACAGCCTGAATTCTCGGGCATGCCCACTAGAGGTACACTGCAGTAAGACACCTGGTGCATGATCAAGTATGAGAACAATCCTTGTCACTGCGTGAATGTTTGTGTGGGCTAATGCAGGGGAAAAGCAGGACTATCTATGGCCTAATCCTCTGACTGTCAACTTTCCTGAAACCTGCCCTCCCATTCTTAAGGATCTCTGGCCACCAACTCAGCCTAACTACTTCACCCTCCTGTTTCTGCCTTATCAGTTAGCAACATACCCTGGCCCAGAACCTTCACCTGCCACCCTGAAACTCACCTTCCTGTATCAGGGCTCAGACAAAACTAATGACAACAGGAGGAATTATCCTTTATTCAAAGTTTATGAAAGTTGTATACAGAGAATTTTTCAGAAAAATACTTTGTGTTGTCCTGTCTCTTCACAATGTAAGAAAATACCTTCCGTTAAAACTTTCCCTGTTTCTAATGTAGACCGTGATCTCTCTCTGACCCCATCAGACTCTGAGGGCTCAAACACAACCATAAAATGTTAATAACACTGTCAACGCCATGAGAGGATGCTGTATTAAAATTTCACTACAAACTAATGTAAAACCCTGTAAGAAGATATTTTACTAATGCACTGTGTGTTGACGGTATGTTAACAAATATAACAACATAAAGCGTCCTCTAACACACTCTATATTACAGCCACAGTGAAACATAACAGCTCCACTCGGCTGCTTTTATAGCCACATGAGAATGATTATTCATTTCAGAGCAGGAGTTAGTAATGTGTGTGTGTGTACACTGTCGTAGAAAAACCATAACACTTTCCCTCCAGACTCCATAAAACACACACAGGAGCAGCAGCAGTGCTTTTTTACAGCGTGCAGCTCCGATTGAAGCTCGTAACAGAGTAGGTTTCTTCAACAGGTCCTCTGCCTTGGCCTCGCTCGATAAAAACATGATGAGGACATTTCAGCTGCCAACATTTCCTGCACACACACACACACACACACACACACACACACACACACACACACACACACACACACACACACACACACACACACACACACACACACACACACACACACCCCATCAGCTCTACCTCAACCCGACCTCTCTGCAGAACCCTCCTCCCCTCCTTCCTCCTGCAGCACCATCCCTGACCCCTCTCTGCCCTCCCCGCCTCCCTCGTCCTCTGTCTTACCTCCTGGGAAGGTGTCCACACATCAAAACGTCCCGCCTCTGTCCATTTTAGGACAATCAGCAAACACGGGATAATTGGGTGGTGGTGCAGGCTCCCCTCCAGCCCACGGTGCCTTTCTGACAGGAAAAGAGCATCAATAAAAGAAGAGATGAGTGACAGACGGGTAGCCCGCAGCAGAGGAAGGGCAATGAGAGGCAGAATGGAGAGCGATGACATGCATATCAATGCTGCCCCTGCAAGGTAAACAAAGACTCTTAATTAGCAGGCCAACTTTTAATTAAGATGAAGGCAGAGTAATTATTGCCCCTGACAGGGATGATTGAGCCAGGGAGTCCATGTTCTGATTAGGCCGCTCCTCTGGATGCTCCCCGTCCTACAGGGAGGCAGTAATGACGCGACCTCTTGTTGTCAGAGGACGGCTGGGTGTCTCGGGGAGGGAGCCTTCAGATGCTTTCAGGTCTTCTATTTTCCTCACACGGCTGAGTGCACTCCAGAATAAAACCTTCACACAGATACCAGCCAGAACAGAGCGGGTCAGAGGGTCAAAAAGATAAACTCTGAAAACTCCTCGGGAGGCTTGTTTTCACTCTCTGTTGTGTTGAGACCAGAGAAGCTACAGAAATTCTTCATCTGTGTACCACGCTCAAACACAAATATCAGAAATCATCTTTCAGATTTATTCGTGCCCGTGTTGGCTAAACACTTCCATTCCAGTGTTTCTGTCTGGTTTCTATTCAAAGTACTTCAGTACAGTTAGTATAAGGCAGATTAATCCAACCCAGCTCATAAATCTTACTTCAAACTTGTTGCTCAGTCAGCTCTTCTTCTCCTTACAGCAACACAGGCCTGGTTTTTGACTGTGATATCAGGGAATAAGATTTTGTAAAGCTAACTTAAAAAAGTAAAAAAAGACACTTTGATGAAACACGAGACAAATAAACTTGCAGAATTAGACATTTTGCTGTGCTCATGGAGGATAAGAGTGACTGAAACTCCTCTATCTTCACTTACAGCTGTCAGGGTTGTAAGCAGTCTCTTAGACAGGAAAAGACTCTGAAGGGATGAGTTTCCACATGCTCTGTGAGGCAGGGAAACATTAATACAGCACAAGCACAGACACATCTTTAAGGGACCTCAAAACAAAGTAAGTCCTCATTCATCACTTTGCCTCACTGACGTGTTTGTAAACTGTAAAAGTTTGTGTTTACAGGTAGCACTTTTCATTCAACTTTTACTACTATCCCTGTTTAAGTATTCTGTAGATAAGATCACAATGAGGTGTAACTGTGGTTGATCAAATAATTTTATCAATCATATTTTAATTCACATCTGAAATGACCTTACTTTGCATTTCATATACAAGGGTTGAAGTCTGTTTGAAGGTAAGATAACAAACATAAATAACTCTTTTGTCCATCTCACAAAAACCATCCCATCTTACTTTAAGAATATATCAAATAGAATATGATAAGTGAAACCTAGGGACATACAGTCTATCAGAGACAACAGCTTTGCCATCATTCTCCTGTAAACCTACGCCTCCATAGGGTCCACAGAGTCCACAGAGTCCAGAGTGCAGCCCAGGACTGAGATCACTTTCTTCACCAGTCTGTTCAGTCATGCTGTCCTTTGTCCTTCCAATGTAGTGTTTATGTCTGGTGTTAGGAGCGGTAGCCATGTCTCTGTGAATAGCATGACGCTACTCTGCCAGTGGTGCTGGGTGAGTAAGGCTAGCTCATCCAACTTATTGATGATAGATTTTACATCCCCCATATCGATGGATGAAAGGACAGATCAGTGTTGTCTCTTAGCTTAGCTTGCACCGCAATGCTAGCACATCGTCTTTCCTCCTGCTCATCAGCTCACGGAGAACATTGGGCCTAGCACTGGTTAGCATCAACATGCAACAGGATGATTTATTCTGTTTACACACTGACATCCAGTAACCCCTTGGGATGAAAAGCTTATGCAATTTTCAGGAGTTCCAGTTTGGTTGCTTTCTCTGTTGCAGTAGTTAATGTCTTTGGTTTAGTTTTTGTGATTTGAGTTCTACACACACTTAAAACAGTGCTCTGTTGACTTTTGCGTTGCGGTTGATGACCAGCATCAGTTAAGTTAGCTGCACCTGTATGATAAACTCATGCAGAAACTTAAAAGTCATTCAGATATTTTAGGACAGTTCGAGACAACATGCAGACTTCTTTGGACTTGTATGTTCAGCTGTCGGGTTTGTTAAATTGAAATGTGTAATTTAGAAGCACAGGGATTTTGTCAGTATAATAAAAAAGAAATGAGGAAGAGGCTGCAGCAGCTTAAAACAAGATAACACATTAATTTAAAAAGTTACGCATTAAATACTGATCTCCACCATACAGGGGTTAACATTTTGCTGCGGACAGCTCAAATATTTTACACAATAAGTTTATGACAGACAAAGCTGATAAAAAAGGATGATTGTAGTGGTTTACTGTAATGATTGTTTGGTTCTGACACACTTTGTCCTCATTAATGATATGACTTTAGTACAATCGTACAAATAAACTAAGACAGAGCTGGCCAAGCCTCCATGGGGCCCTGAACAAAATTTCATTCGGGGCCTTCTATTTCTGCCAATATTAGTGATTGCTGATCATATTAAAGGTCCCATATTGTGCAAAAATCACTTTATTAAGTCTTTCAGTGAAATTTGTAGGTCTTTGGCTTTCCTCCCAGTCCACAAAATGTGATATTTAATGACAAAACCTGTATTTAGTAGTACTTGTGTATGTAAAATCCTGACCTAAAACAAGCTGTTTGGAATTTCTGGGATTTGCCGACGTCAGCGATTCCCTTTTTTGACCTATCAGGAGCAAGTCTGACCTGATTGGTCCACTGGAGCAGATACCCCCGAACCCCCTCCCCTCTGCTGAAGAGAAATCTCTCTCCAGCAACTATGTGGCTGTAAACAACCACATAGTTCAATGCACAAGCTTCCCATCTCAGAAGAAGACAAGACTAAGTGTCTAGAGTTCATTTATCGATGAATGTTCCAGCTACACTCAGTGAAACTGTGCATGTGTGTGCTAGTCACTTCACGGCTGACTGCTTTTCCAACTTTGGACAGTACAACAGAGGGCTAGTGAATAGACTGGTCCTGAATCCAGGCACATTACCAACCATCCGCCAACAAACCTCGGACCCTGGAAATGTGAGTATTTTAAATGCTGTGTGCTGTGGAGCAGATGGAAGAGCTTTTCCTCAGTGTCCCCCCTGTCTCTGTGTTAGCTTCAGGATGCTAACTTTAGCTGCTGTTAGCCTGTTGTTTTAGCCTGTAATGTTACGGTAAATGAGCTAGGCTGTTTTCTAATCATTGTGCACTCGGAGCTCGTGGCACCACTCTCAGTGACGCTGAAGAGCGGGGCGGTATCAGCGGTGGCTCATTTACATATGAAGGTCACGCCCACTAAATCAGAGCGTTGTGAACAGAGGGGCAATGAGAGCCTGGAAACAATGCTGCTGTGATTGATTTATTGGCTTTTCGGACCTAAACATGTTACTACCATTTTATGAAGACATCAATGATCCATATTAAACTGAAGAAAAGGTGCAGAATATGGGACCTTTAAGCAATTTAACTGGCCACTTAAAAGATAATTTTCTCTCATACTTTCAACTAGCTAGCTAATTAGCTATTAATGACTTCACAAATCTCTTTGATAAACATTCCATTACCAAGACTTTGTCTTGGCGTTTGTTTATTCCCTCTTCCTCTTTTGTTTTCTCTGTCCCTGAAGGATAAATCCCTTTTTTTTTGCTACATTGTTTTCCTTTAACTACCTGCACTTTGGATGTGCAGCGTGCTCTGGGAGCAGAGGACTCAGGAAACACACATTACTAGAGCAGTAGAGCTTTGACATATTAGAGACAGTAAGAATCCCTGGGTTGTTTGAGGTAAGACATATTTTTTTTTGTTTTTGTTTTAAATCTTACCTAATTTAACATCTCTTGTATTAAGTTTTTTTGTGTTGCTAGTGTAAATAAACTCTAATTCAATTCAATTCAGTTCTACACAGTTTTATTCCATCAGGAAAAAAAATATTATTGCGAAGACTACAGGGTCACAGTCAAAACATAAAGAATAATCTTGGGTTAAAGATAAAAAACAAACAAAAACCCTAAAACTGAATGTTCTAAAAGGAAAACCAAACAATGGTGAAAAAGAGCCTTGCTTAGGAGGGTTCTTTATGTTGTCTGTTCACTGAGTTGAGAATAAATATGTATGATATATTTCCAAGCTTTCCAAGGGGTTAAAGCTGATTGTGGGGAAGTCTGGAGGTTTTGAGAGACGGTTTGAGTCTTAATGAGATTTGTTGACAATAATAAAAATATGGACTAATACCAGCCTATAATCTCTCAGAAAGGTAATAGACTTTCCCCTTTAGCACTGAACTCAACGTACTTTTATTGCTTTATGTTAATTTCCTGTTTCAGAGAAATATTGGGGATGAGATCGGGGAGTCGAGTCAGATTAATCAAATTGCAAATACCTGCAAGAAAACAAAAGCATATCAGGAATTTCATCAAACTCCAGGAGATAAATCTTCACCATTTCTTATTCAGAGTTGACTTTTAGTTCCTGTTGATGCCTGGCAGACAGCTAGTCAGAGGACCGGGCCTCTGCTGCTGATTTCCACCTCTTGGTTGTATCGATCAGCTTTAATTGAAGTCAGAGGCTGGTTTCTGCATTTGAAGTCTGACGGGACTGCTGATGCTGCCCTTTTTAAAAGTTCGGAGCTCGGCACAGGTGGATGAATTATTCACGGCTGTTGACGGCACCAGTCCGCTGCTCTTTACTAATGAATGACTGGGATGTGGCATGAAACCCGGGCCTCGACTTTCAGCACACCTCACATTAACTGATAAGGAGTTCACACTGTTTGACATTACGGGAGGTAAGTAGAAGTTTCTGGTTCCTGTTATCTTACTCAGTGCACGCTGAGCCTTCCTAAATGTACCAAGTTATTTATGCAGGAGCTGAAGAGACATCCTGACAGCTATCACGTCCATAACTGAGTAACATTGATCAGCCTCACAGAGCTGTCACAGCAGCAGTCATTACGCTGTTTGACAGACTGACGTCTTTGATTGAACATCTTTAATAAAGTCTAAAAACAATTCTTGATTAACAAACTGACCTTTTCAACCAGATCCTCTCCATAAGCAAACCTCATTTACTTTATATCTAACTCCTTATGGGTGAAATGAGATCAAAAGTAATCATTATTCTACACTTCTTAGCACAGCTATATGATCATATCAGTGTAACTGTTTGCCCTATCTGCAGCTTTGAATCCAAGAGGTAGAGTGATGCTGTAAGGGGTGTAAAGTTTACCTTTGGTACCTGGTTTTGGTAGAGTCAGAACAGTCCATACCTGAGAAGACCCAGCTCCCCTCTGAAGGTGTGCTTGGGTATTTGGTACCAAGACCGTAAGGGCAGATGCTCCTGGAAGCACTGTCTTTGCTTCCCACATGCATCAGAGAGCATTTGTCATGTGGAGGAATGTGTGGTCATATTATGTCATTTATTTTGTTTGTATTTTTTTGTTAAACATAGTTGTTAATGAGGACTACATTATTGTAACTCGTACAAAAACCAAACTAAGAAGTTCAGTTTGAATTTATGCCATACGGGGGCTCAGCCTCAGGGTGAAACGGCTTGATGTGGTCGCCAGCTTACATCCTCAAAATGACCAAAATCAGAGCAGGGGACACACTCCCTCCACTCTCACTTTCCTGTTGTTTACAGGTTTGTACATGTAAAAAATCCTACATGTGGTTCGCATAATATTTTTGTTATATGGAAAAAAAACTTCACGATTGAATCTGGATCAGTGTTTTGTTTATTTCAGAAGTTTTTGACGTAATTTTCCACAATGCTAATATGTGCTAGTTTAACCCATTCAGACTGGATGCAAAAATTACAATTTTACTGGTAGGGCCACAAGGGTTGTGTGAGTCATTTAGGAAGATGCTATCATTTTCAAGACATGTGACTCATAAATTTTGCTAAGAAATACATTTGGGAATAATGACATGCATGTTTTGTAGTAAGTGGACAGTTTGCAAATAATTTCTTTTTAAAACCATACATTTGATATCTAAGGTGGGTGACACCTAGTGTGCGAAATATTGGGATTTGGGGGAGTCTGAGACACAAGAGACCCTGTGAAAGCCATTTTGGGGGTGTCTTGAGAAGTCTTTTTTACACCTTTGTTTTTTAAAACTTGCTTCCATCATTGCAAATGCCATTTGAAAGCATGTCATGTTTGTCTTGATTAAGTTCATTGTAAATAATTAAATCACACATAAGAATACAGAAAAATATTCTCTCTGAAAAAGCTTGTAGCATGTATGTATGAGTACTTGTGAGCATGCGCTCTCTATGAGAAGGAAACACAAGGGTCCGATTTAGTTGTAGAGCAGAGCTGTTTGGTGTTCCTGTGGCTGTCTGCAGCTTTGTTAATAACAGCGCTGGACTGTTTGATGTGTGTTTAAAGTGTGTATATGCTTCTACACTACATGCTGTTTAAGACTTAAGCCTAATACTGGTTGTTAGGCACTAGTTAGGCTGAACCCCCTGATTACTGCTGGGAATTTCACACACTGATGACACCATCTGAAATAATCTGCACATTACATCCAGCCTGAAAAAGGTGACAAGTACATTTGAAGCATCCAGCCTGAAAGACATGTAGCTGTTGTATCTGTTCTGAATGGGTTAACTGATACTTTTAACTGTTATGAGCATCACTTTATGTCCAACATACTTTTCCCCTGAGCTCCTCTGTTATTTTGTGTTTTTTTTCTTGATGTCATAACAATATGTTCATACAGATGATTTGCTGACATATTTTGAACTAAATTAGATGTAAAACAGTGAAACGCTAACACCTAAATTCCACTGCACTGCGCCATGGTCTTTTGATCTGTCAGTCCACACCTTGTCCTTTTTGCCTGTATCCTTATAAAAAGGATGTTTGGGATCATACAGAATGTTGAACTTCTCCACTTCCAAGATCAGCTTCTCTTCATCCATGGCGTCATGTTGCGTCTGGGACCCTCTGATCGACTGTTTACCTTATGCACGTGCCTCCAGATGTGACGTATTAATGACATGTTGGGGAAAATCAAGTTCCAGAGTTCATGCATTGTGTTTTATTTTGAATCCCCTAGATACTTTACACGGTGACTTCCTGTCTAGTGCTTTTTTGTCGACAGTGAATTTACAAGGTTTGGAAGCGGCTACGCAGAAAATAGACCTGAAACGTATTTCTCGCGCCTGGGCGCACACTGGTGCTTCAGCAGCGCGTGCTGTGGGATTTGCTTGATAGACTACAATGGAAGCGAAGTGCTCCGCAGTACTTTTCAAGGGCGCAGCGCAGCACGTGTGCTGGAATTTAGGGGTAACTCTGCAAGCTTGGCAGTTTTCAATGGGATCCCTATTAGACACAGCTAGCACCATGCTAAGTGAGGATTTTTGGTCTTTAGCTAGCTGACTGGAAACCTGTTTACAGATACAGTTCAATGACAGGTTAAAAAAGTAGCTTTTAAATGTGTATTTTTCTGTTTTAATGTGTTAAAATTCTGGTCTTACGAAGCTTGAATGGCTGTTGAAGAGCAACTAAAACATATGAGTGTTCAAAAATAAGGACTGGCTGAAGAGACGAGAGACACTCTCTGTTGTCTATCCCATTAGCATCCTGTAGCTTGCAGACAAAAAAAATCTGGTAGAAGTCCTCGTGTCCAGAATCTGTAACACCTTGATGGCTCCTTGGTTTTCCTTTCACGGACCCTTGGTGGAGGAACAGAAACCTGACAACAATCAAATTGTGGCGGCAACATCAGAGCATCTCTACCACTAAAATCTTGTGACTGTGTTCAGGCTGCGGGGTTGTCAAACTGAAAAAGGGGATTTTTATCTATCTATGGACATTAACAGCAGCATTTAACCCCTATGCTAATGCTGGCGCCATAACAGCCTGTTTTACTGCTTCAGGCTGGTGCAACCTAAGTAAAACACCTGTCGTCCTTTGATTTCAGTCATTTTGCCTTGGATATCTTAAAAGGGACAACAAGTGTCTGAAGAGGACAAGGTATTGGACTATGATAATCTTCCAGGGTTTGGGTGACAGCTGTAAAGGTGGGGATTAACGGATGATCACGATGCATTTTAAAAGCATTGTTTGTCTGCTGCTGTGCCTTCTTCCAGTCTGTCGCCATCTGCCTGTTGTTCCTGCAGGCCCTCTTTTCCTTCAGCCCTCCCTCCATCCCAGACCAGGCTGACCTCAGAGCTGAACCTGAGTCCGTTCTGAAAGCACCAGACGAACAGATTCTTTATTCTAATGCGCTCCTGCTGCTTATGTGCCCTGGGTGTGGGGCCAAAATTACAGCCATTACCACCATCACTGTTTCGCCTTGAAGGCCTCAGCTATTTCACCCTCCTTCTCCTCTTTTCTCTGTGTTACCCCCCTCACCTCTCCCACCTCGCTGCTGCCGCTGCTGTAATATGAAACTGTAACTGAATTCTAAATAAGCTCTAAGCCGCGGCGGGATGAAATTGATGTGTTGAATGCTAAGCTCGGCATTAAAGCATGACGATAATGGCCTGGTGTTTTACGAGTCGTCTCAGCGGTCCCACTACCCTGTGACCCCCCCTCAGACACAACACCCTCACATTCCTTTAATCTTACCTTGGCCTGGGGCTAACATCATCCCTGTAAACTCTGTGGAAACATAACTGATTTTCTGAGTATTGATCATTTTTAAAATGTCATTCAGCGCTGCCTCTTGCATTTTACTGACTTCTTTGCTGAGAAAACAGCAGCCATGAGAGCTGCAGACACTGACAGGGTTTTGAAGGACTCAATGGGTATTCAGCCTTAAAATAGTGCTCTGTGAAGCCACACAGCTTGTGTCAGTGGCTGTGTGCTGCTTCAGGCAGATGAAAGGCCGTTTTGGGTTACAGAAATCTATTAATTTTTGTTTCCGATTTAGAAACCTTTGAGACGACCAGGACAGGGTCTGCTCAAGGTGATGGTGTGGGAGAACAAGGTTGTCTTTTCAGGATCTCAGTGAACTCTGGGGGTCCTATGATTGAGATGTTGTTAAACGGTTTCAAGCTATGAGGTCTGTGGCTTTGCCTTGAGCTCATGGTTGATATCTTCTAGTTTGGAGAGTGTAGCTTTACGGGTCAACAGCCTTCACCTTGGGTTCAGATCAGTGCAAGTTTAAGAGAGATAAATGTTTTTGGTGTCACACTCAACCCTAAATGTGTGGTCAGATGAAAGAGACTCTTAAAGGGATAGTTCCGTTTTTTTGAGGTGGGGTTGTATGAGCTCTATGTGACCACTAAGGACATCAGATACAGTAGAAAGTTGTCTCCTCTCCCTCAGTAAGACACAAACCGTAATCGATGGTGACGAGGAAATAGATGCTAACAGGGAGAGATGGTACCAAATTCAAAGGCTACTTTCTCTGCCTACAAGAACTAAAATCAAAAAGTAATACCAAAAGTAGTCAAAAAGTAGTACCACAGCACGCTACATAAAATATTTTTTAAGTGCATTAAGTCTTCGGAAATATAAACATTTATCCGGACCTAACTAACTGGTCATGTGTCCTTCCGCGCAGTGCTAGTGCGCTCCGTCCCCCCTCCTCCTTTCAGCTTTAGGGAATGTAAACAAGCTATGCTTCCGGCGCCGGTTTTAGCCTCATGTAAGTTTGATCAAGTATCGTAATTCTTTTGTTTGTACTCTAAGGATTGTGAGGCAGCGTAGGAAATTCAAAATGAGTGACTATGACAGTGACAAAGTTTCATTCACTTTGGAACCAAAAGGATACCTGTATGAACCGGAGCACACAGAGCTGCTACAGATGGAGACTGAAAGGAATACAGAGGAGACATCCGCGGACACTGGACATCAAGATGCTGAGTGTTATTGCTGCCACAACGGTTGTTGTTGCTGCTGTTACAGGACACTCCAGATTTCAGAAGAGCAGTGAAATCTGTGTGATGAGTTATTCAGACGGCTTGAGAGCCAGCAGTGTCCTCAGACAAATCCTGAAGAGTGTCTGTAACCAAGTTCCACTCATGACAGCAGAAACACTCAGCATCCGTGGGCATTGAGTCACAGCTCAGACATTTACACCACTGAGTATTTCCGACTCTATCTTGATGTCCAGTGTCCGCGGATGTCTCCTCTATTCCTTTCAGTCGCCATCTGTAGCAGCTCTGTGTAGCTACTCCGGTTCATACAGGTATCCTTTTGGTTCCAAAGTGAATGGAACTTCATCGTCGCTGTCATAGTCACTTATTTTGAATTTCCTACGCTCCCTCACAATCCTTAGAGTACAAACAAAAGAATTACGATACTTGATCAAACGTACACGAGGCTACAACCGGCGCCGGAAGCATAGCTTGTTTACATTCCCTACAGCTGAAAGGAGGAGGGGGGACAAAGCGCACTAGCGCTGCGCGGAAGGACACATGACCAGTTAGTTAGGTCCAGATAAATGTTTATATTTCCGAAGACTTAATGCACTTAAAAAATATTTTATGTAGCTTACTCTTAAACTGTGGTATTACTTTTTGATTTTAGTTCTTGTAGGGAGAGAAAATAGCCTTTGAATTTGGTACCGTCTGTCCCTGTTAGCGTCTATTTCCTCGTCACCATTGATTACAGTCTGTGTCTTACTGAGGGAGAGGAGACAACTTTCTACTGTATCTAATGTCCTTAGTGGTCACATAGAGCTCATACAACCCCACTTCAAAAAAACTGAACTATCCTTTTAAGGGACTTTTAGGAGTTTCAAAGTGACCTAGAAAAAAAACTCCGCTCTGGATATTTGCCTGATCGTAATCCACAATTTGAAATGAGATTATCAGTGTCTCTATAGGTTATTTACAAGTTATTTTTATTCCTAACTTAGCCTCAGCATTTTAGAAGATTTTAGGACCACAAGTCTGTACAATTGAAGACACAGCTCAGCTCATGTGATTAATTGACGCCCTATAGCTGTCAAAAAGGAAGCTCAAAGCCTGTGTCATATCCAATATGGCCCCAGCCAGCGATCTACTTCATTACTCTGCATCAGAAATAGATGAGTAACGTAGCGTAGACTACATCCATATTTTACACAGTCTAGAATCTCAATCCACAGTCAGCAGTTATTCTGCAGTGGTCTGTTCAAACTTGAGAGTCTATCAGTAAAATGAAGAGTGAGGTTACGTTAGCTCTGGTTGGTAGATGACTGGCAGGACATAGCCAGGATTCACTAATGTTACATGTTACAGACATTTCTTAGAGCAGCAGGCTGTGAAGAAAACTAAATATACTATAACTAAATTATGGTACAAACTGACAATATTTGCATGTTTGTTTGTTGTATCTGGTAAAAAATCGCCTTGAACAAAGAAAAGAAGTGTTAAAAAGACGATCTGCTCTCCATTCATTTCCAAAACAAACACACACCTTGTTAAGAGTCATGACATCACAACAGTGTGTGCTTGATTCAGGCCAAAAATAAAACTTAAAGAGGGGTATTGTGATTTTTAATTTAATTTTTTGTCTTTGTTGTACTGCTCCGGTACCTTTGTAGCAGCTTTGATTGATCTACAGCTAAAATAAAATGTCCCTGTTTTTACCTACCTGGTCTTTTAAAAAACCCTTATTTCAGTCTTTGTCTGAAACACTTCCGGTTTACGTCCTGTCTCTTTAAGGCTCCCGTCTCCACAAACCTTTTGGTGGCAGAGCTTTTAGAAGACCTTATTCTTTGAGGTCGGCCCCTCCAACGTGTCATAAGCCATCTGAGAGATTCTTCTGTGATGATCTCATCACTTAAGCAAGTTTTGTGAAGATCTTTTATAGCTTTTTATAGAAAGAGCCATTTTGATAAGTTTACAGATTCAAAAAAATTCTACAACATATGAATACATTGAATATTTGTAAATCTGCACATTTAGAATGAACATCTATCATAGTTATTTTACATCCCTGTTTAAAATATAGGAAAGCAGATCATCCACTCTTTAAGTTGATAAATTTACCACACAGGAGGGGTGACTGTAATCACAGACTGCTCAGGAAACCCACAGAAACACCTTTGACAGCCACAGAACACCTGCAAAGGAAACATTCAGAAGTTCTCATTACGTCATGCGGACATTCAAGGAAAAAGGGATGAAAACAGGACACAACTTTGCTTTATTTCTGAGATTTACAGTAAACTGTGCTATAACAGACAGAGACAAAAGCCTCAGTAGGAGAGTGGGCACAATAAATCAACTCTGTAAAAGTCCCAAAATGGAGGCAGAGCAGGAATATGAGGGCATTTAATTCACTGAGACACCTGTGTGAGTAGAGGAATACTTCATATGACCTGCAGAGGTACACAAACCTGCACTGGAGACAGCATAGAGGGGTTAGTAGATTACTGATTTGAGTTGTAATCAGAGTGGTCTGCATCGATTAATTTTATTTGCCCCATGCTGCAGCAACAATGACCAGGCTAGCAGCATCACTTTCTGGCAACTCTTTTTCCTGACTGGGTCAAAATCATGCAGTTAAAAAGATGTACAGTGGTTCAGTCCCTTCAGTGATTGACTTTACTGAAAGCTGAGCTCAACCCTCAACAGGTTGCTGATGAAACACTGATTTGTTTGGTTGATAAATCCACCATACTCATATTGATAGATCAAACACTCTTTGAATGTGGAAAGTCTTATTTTGAATATGCATCTTGTTATGTTTTAACCACCTTGACCAATTTAACTTAAGAGCCTGAGCAGGTTTTCACGGATTACTTCCGAATGGGCCCATGCATGAGCAGCACTGGAGCTAATTTGAAGCAAATAATCACAGTTTCCATTGAGCCAAGCTGCTCTGTCTTTACTTACTCGTTGATACACTGAATAAAGAACATGTTGCCTGGAGCTTATTCTGTTTCCCAATCCTGGACCTGTGGCTGTAGCAATATCTAGTATAGATGTGTTTTTTTATGCTACACTAGAAATTCCTAGGTTGGGCCTGGCCCAAGTAAAAAAGCAAAACAGAACCTTCTCAATTGGGCCTAGCCCAAATCATTGATCAAAGGGAGAAAGAAAGGAGACAGCAAACAAGTGTTTGGTTTAGTCCTCTGACTCTCTCAACTCTATCCAGGTTAACAGGGTCCATAGTGACAGTGTGACCGACTAGACAGCATAATTGTGACCATAAAGATTGCCTCTGAGACCATCAGCTGTAAGTATTGCAGAGTATATGGTGGAGTCACATATTGATAAGTCATGTTAAAGGTGAACCTTGAGAGAAGAGACCCTCTTCTTACATAGTACCTGCCAGGGGCAGACTGGCCATCGGGACGATCTGGAGAAGTCCAGAACGGCCGGTCCGCTGACGGCCAGTTCGGCCGTTGACAGACCTGCAGCAACGGCCGTCGTCAGGCTGAACTGGACGTTCATACACTGAGAGCCCCCCCCAAACCGACAGCAACAGCCGGTTCTAATCGACGACGCCGGCCAGGGGGTGGTGCTATCGGTGTATGAACAGCCGATGGGGACGCTTTAAGTCCAGGGCTGTTTTTCAGTCCCAGTCTGCCACTGGTACCTGCTGATGTGGCAGGTAAACCTTGAGATCCCCTCTTCACATTGGGTCTATTCTAAGCACATCTACGTGATTTAATTACACCATTTAAGACAGAAAACGTTGGTACTGTGAGAAAATGTATCAATCTGTTAAACCAGAGATTCTGTCACACTATGGGGTAATGGTGGCAGCTGCTTCCTTTTCTGTACTGGATGTAAGGTCAACTTTAACTCAAGACATGAGAATGAAATGAATGAAAATGAAAAAATGCGGCATGTGAAAACAGATTTTTGTTTTAAGAATAATAAGAAGGTTACATTACCATTGATGGGAGTTTGAACGAGAATAAGAATCAGATTATTTATAAAGTATCTTCAAAAAGAATAGAACGAATTTTGACTCTCTGTATTAACATGTATGAATTAACACTAGCTATCACAAATAGAAAATAGAAATTAGGTCGTAAAAAATAATAATCAAGACTTTGTACAAAAAATAATTAAAATTTGTACACATTTAAGTTAGATAGTGTACTGAATAAGGACATTCAGAAAAAATGTGCTATTTGCGATGGAAAAATAATGTGCAAAGAAGAAACAGACAGGCTGTGGTCGTACATGAGGGATATGAACTATTGTTCATGGCAAGGTTAGCTGTTTATCAGTGTGATGGCCTGTAGGAGGAGAACTGGAGGAGGAGTTTAAACAGTTTGTGTCCAGGGTGCGAGGAGTCAGCAGAGATGTTACCAGCTCACTTCCGGGTCCTGGACCAGTATAAGTCCTGGATGGGGGGGCATGCTGGCCTCCAGTAATAACTGCATTCTGCCTTTGTTGATCTCTACACACACACATTTGCTGCAGCTTAAACTTGCTGAAACACTTGTGAAGGAAACTGCAGTAAATGTAGATTATTTTAGCCTTTGAGTGTAGCTTAAAACAAAAAAAAATAACAAAAAAACATAAAACAAAAACAAAGAAAAAACAAAAAAAAGATCTTGGAGAGAAAACTGTCCAACTATTAGAGGCTGATCTGCTCCTGGAAAATAAAGGTACGATGTGGATTTTGCACAGAGCATACGTTTGTGAAACCAGAACAGTAAAGAGAGACTGGATGATTTCTACATTCATTAATGAAACCTGTAAATCTGCAGCAGCCATAAAAATGATGTTTTGAGGCTGATTTTTTTTCTGCATGCAGTGCGAGAACAGTACAACAAAAGCCGTCAGCAGCTTTGCACACATTTGTATGCATTGAATTTCTTTGGTTGATATTCTGAGCGTGTTGGCGCCGCCAGTACACCAGCACTTCCACCCTTCATATCCCCCCCACTTCCTCTCACCGCAGCCTGTCCTCATGCCACCCTCTGTGAACGTGTTACTGCATTATCACTTCATTAGGGTTGATTCTGGGTGATAAATGATCCGGCCTCAGGGGGAGCATGTGGGCTGATGGTGGTTAGAGGCCCTGTTGGTGTCCCTGGGGTGCCGGTGATGGTTGTGGGTGATACTGTATAGCAGCTATTACACAGCCCTTTATCCCCAATGTCACCTGGCTGTGCGCTGTCTCAGTGTGGTGCAGGATAATCCCCCACCCTCCTGCCTCTCCTCTGGACGACCTGATTTCCTCAGACATTGTAATCAATCCTCCTCCCTGTGGAGCCCGATCACTCACTGGGTTGTTCAGGACCTGAGCGGCTCCACCCGATGAGCTGATGCTGCTCCAGAGAGACCAGGAAACATTTGACAGAGGCTGCTCTCTGCAGCATGAAACCTGAGAGTAAATACCTTTCACTAACTTCCTTTAAGTTTCCCACCTGAGTGACCAAGTGTTCACAGTGAGCATGCATACTGCTGTAGCCTTTCAGGTTCTTTGGACTCAGTTCTGATGCTTTCACAGGGTTTCTGTTGTTTGAGTTTTAATCTGGGTAATACTGGCATGCAAATTTCTGCAAGATCACAAAAAAAAACTTTAAAAATAATAATCATCAAAACTTTTACTGTGATTAAAATTACAATTTTCCAAGATCATCTCAAAGATCCTGAGATCCAGGAAACTTTCGTGAGACTAGTGAGTTTTGTAGGAAAAGTTTACTTTGCGAGATTCTCAATGATTTACAAGATCCTAAGTATTTATTGAAGGATACAAGGTAACTTGTGTGAAATCTTTTAAGGACAACAGAGCGTTACAAAATCCCAGGGAGCTTATGGAGTATCCTCAAACGTGCATGCCCCAGGGGTACTTTAGCAGCCTCCTGTAAAAGTTTGAGAGATCCAACAGAAATCAGGCAGAGCTCCCAAAAAATGTTATGATAAAAAATACTTTAAGATCTTGAGCATCTTTTTGCAGCTTCCTGTAAAACTATTGCATGAAGCCAAAAATGTTTTGCATGATTTGGAGAAACTTTGAGAAGAGCCTGAAAATTTTTCCTTGATCCCAAGTTGCTAAAGAAGGGGTATTCTGTCCCTGGTCCCCTGACTAGTGTTTTATTAATCTCTCATTTCAGCCTCTGTCTGAAGAGCTTTGTTTTAGCTGCTGTCTCTTTAAGGCACCCCATTCAGCAAACTCCCTTTTCTCTGATTGGCCAGCTCTTTGGAGGCCTGTCAAGGGTAGAGCTATGGGCAGACCTTGGTGTTTGAGGCCCATCAGTTAACAGATCCTTTTGTGATGACCTCATAATTTCAGCAAGTGTTAGGGAGATCTCATGACGATATCATCAAGATCTTGTGTTACTCTTTGAATGGACTGCATGCAGTGCTTTTTATCCATTTAGATTGTGGCGTAGAATAATACCACCTCTTTAAAATGATCTTCTTCTTAGTCTTCCTGTAGCTATTTTTGTAAGATGTGTGTTAAACATAGACTGTATAGTCAATGGATGTAGTCTCCCTGATGTCACCTGTCTGTTCCTAAACCGATTTTTGAAGCATATCAGCAATCGCTGCCATACTGGAAATGCCTGAGTTTTGAGAACAGCCATAGGGCGCCTGCCAGTCACATGGCCTGAGCTGTGCTTTTGATTGGGCGAGCTCAGAATCTTAAAGGGATAGTTCAGTTTTTTTGAAGTGGGGTTGTATGAGCTCTATGTGACCACTAAGGACATTAGATACAGTAGAAAGGTGTCTCCTCTCCCTCAGTAAGACACAAACTGTAATCGATGGTGACGAGGAAATAGACGCTAACATGGACAGACGGTACCAAATTCAAAGGCTATTTTCTCTGCCTACAAGAACTAAAATCAAAAAGTAATACCACAGTTTAAGAGTACGATACATAAAATATTTTTAAGTGCATTAATTCTTCGGAAATATAAACATTTATCCGGTCCTAGCTAACTGGTCATGTGTCCTTCCTGGCAGCGCTAGTGCGCTCCGTCCCCCCTCCTCCTTTCAGCTGTAGGGAATGTAAACAAGCTACGCTTCGAGCGCTGGTTTTAGCCTCGTGTAAGTTTGATCAAGCATCGTAATTCTTTTGTTTGTACTCTAAGGATTGTGAGGCAACGTAAGAAATTCAAAATGAGTGACTATTACAGCGACGATGAAGTTTCATTCATTGTGGAACCAAAAGGATACCTGTATGAACCGGAGCACACAGAAGAAGAGCTGCTACAGATGGCGACTGAAAGGAATACAGAGGAGACATCGACCCCACTTAAAAAAAAAAAAGAACTATCCCTTTAATGTCCTTTAAAGTGCCGAGTTAGAAAAAAAATCAACCCCCGTATAGTGTGTACCAATAGTGAAATTTGTGATTCAGACGGTAGACGTTTTTTTGAACCAGGCTGTAAATAAGTTTATTTCTGCTTTGAATACAGCTTTTTTGCCTCCTGGTACTTCCAGAGTCAGCCTTAAAAGACAAATGATTCCCAAACAGCTTCAGTGGGATTGATTCCTGATATATCAACTTTTTGACTACAGCAACAATTTAAGTGTGGTCAAATAAATAGTCACAACTGGGGGTGGGTGTGTGATGGAGGTGTGCATGAGTGGCAGGACAGAAGTATTAACACTCAGTTTATCAGTTAGCGATATGAGAGTTGCAGAGTAGTAAAACAGTTTTAGCTCAGATTCATGCAGACTCAGTTACCTGTACTACATATACACAGCACATGTGTGTGTGCACTGACAGCTACATACAGTTAGTGAAGGAATCACAGTAAAACACTGTTTGTCCTAACAGTAGCAGGGATCCCTCTGGGTTCAAACATGCATCAACAGGTCTGCATAATCAGTCAGTGAATGTCATAAAAGTATTTCTCTGGAGAAGAGGTGTGTTAACAGGTGCTATGTAATAAAAGAGGTGTGAGCAGCAATGCTTTGAGAAATCTCAAGCCTGTTCAAATCTGACCTTTCACCCTTAACCAGGAGAACTACAGATAAATCTCTCCTGAGGATCAGCTGACATTTCTATTTACACCTCCAGCAGGTCAAAGATTTCACCGCTTCAGGAAGTAGAACATGTGATCTGTTGCGAGTACAGGGGAAGAATGACGAATGCTTGGAAAGAGTAAAAGAAAACTGCTATCTGGTAAGAAAAAAGTGTTTGTGTAGTTTCTGTTTTTACTCATTACAAACAAATCAGACATTTTTCTTCTTTCAATATCTTGAAACAAGACACTTTCTGGACTTGTAAAGTGAATGTGGCTCAAATGAAGTCTAAAATGACAATTTTCACTGAAACGAACTCATGAATAAGACAGACTTGTTATGAAGGCCAGCTAACAGCTTCAGGTGCTTAGAATAGGACTACAAATTAACATAAGTATCATTAAACTCCCATAAGGCCAAGTTAATAGTGTATTCATAAAGTATTTCTTTATACTCAAGAAATATTTTTATCACGCTCTATGAATCTTTGCAGTGTAAACAAAGTCTGTCTGCAGCATGCTGTCTCAAACTGACCCCGTGGCAGCAGCTGTAGACATTAGTAGAAATAATTTATGAAGACACATAAAAGTCAAGAAAAATCTGTTTTCTTCTGTTGGGCTCTCTTTGAAACAAATATTTCTTTTTTTTATATATAAATATAACCAGACACAAACTACTGACATTAGGAGGAAAACCTCAGAGCTACACTGAGTGATACCCTGACCTACAGATCGATCTTTATTCATGAAGTGAAAAGTCATAAAGTTCACCTAAAGACACTTTGGAGAGACAGCAGGTCTAAATCACACTCTTGGTTATGTTATCTTGATCCTGCCATCAAGATGAAGAAGCGTATACAGAATTGTGAATCTTGGCTTTAGACCTGTCTGTAGTTTTGCTTATGTCCCATCCTTCCTTTGAATTTCTACTCTGCTTTACAACAAGCCCAGAGGTTCAGTTTGGTCATAACAACAACAACAAAAAGTCCTTCCAGGGATCAACTTCCCCTGGTTTCCCGCCTGTACCTTAAAGGGACTTTCTGAGTTTCTAAGTGATCTTGAAAAAGTCTCCTTTCTAGATATATGCCTAATTGTAATCCACCCTTTAAAATGAGATCATCAACACCAATATATGTTATTTCTAAATGCTACTTCTTAGCTCCTGGATTGATTTATGGCACGTCTAGGTCTCTATGACAACACCACGTCGGCTGGAAAAGTTTAGTAGTGAGAAGATAGATCTGTGTTTTTTTCCGCTGAAAACGATTTCTGTGATTAATTTTGTAGTGATGTTTGACACTTAAGCCTAACTGTTAGACAGAAAAGGACAGAAAAGCAGAAGAAAGAAAAACAGTAGAGTGATAGAGCACGAGCTAAAGGCTAACACAGGGGGTTAGCTGTTTGTGCTAATGTTGATTCCAACCCACAGTCAGCAGTTATTCTGCAGTGGTCTGTTCAAACTTGAGAGTCTATCAATAAAATAAAGAGTGAGGTTATTTTAGCTCTGATTGGTAGATGACTGGCAGGACATAACCAGGATTCACTAACGTCACACATTACAGACACGTCTTAGAGCATGCAAGCCAATTTAGTCGTCTACCAGACTACAGTACAAACAGACAAAGTTTGCTAGTTATCAAGTTTCGAACAACAGCTGTCTTAAATAAAAAAGGTTGGTTTAAAACATGAACCAATCTCCATTCATTTCCAAAAATGTGTGTTTGATGTGGACATATCCTGCCTCTTTTGCCTTGTCCATGTATAAAGACTTCATTTTTATTTTTCTGCTCTGGACTTTGTTTTTTCTTTCCAATCTCCACTTCTAGTTTGACAGATATCAACATTAAAATGATACCACTTGTATCAAAATTCCACCATGTGCATTATCTTGAAAACACTTATGTAAACAGGATTACAGCAGTTGATATCACTAAAAACTGAGCATCTATACCTTCACTATCTGCTCTCTATCAAGGTCTCAATCATGAAGCAAACCACTCTGATGATATAAACCCCCCCACAGATGAACAATTTTCACATGTTTAGGAATTAAACTTTATCTTTATGGCTCATTTCACAGGTTCTGTGGATGCAAAAGCTACACAGTACTTTGGAGAATCAGGCCAAGAGACTGCAATCAGACTTGCGATTGAGGTAACAGAGCCACGTTAGGTCAGTGCATCTTAAATCTCTGCTGGGTTTGAACCGAGGACGAGACAAACTGAAATGACAGGGTGAAGTGGAGGATCTATGCGGCGGTTCAGAGGGCTCTGTTGGACAGGGGATGGGACAGCAACATTGTCATCATTGTTTTCAAACCAACCCTGCAGAAGGGGAAGACCAGCTTTTACTGACCACATGAACAACAGAGCAGCCCAGGTCTATACAATGTGAGAGTTTCTGCTTTTGATTTGATGCCCATGTAATTCACATTTCCCAACATAGAGCCCAGTATGAGTCTCAGAAATGAGGGGAGACTGTGAGCTAGTTCAGGCAGACAACTAGCTGTACAGCTATGCACATGTCACCCGTGTCACTCGTCATAACCATCCTCCAATCATGTGCTCTGCCTCTCAATTTAGGTCTGTTTAAACAGGGAATCTCTCGTCTCTCCCTCTGCCGGGGAATATACTCAGGATGTGTTGCTCATCACTCCTCAGTGTTGCCATGTAAACTTATATGCGTGGTGCCTGGGCGCCAAACATTAAAAAAAAAAAAAAATTGCTACTAAATAAACAATTAAAACGTGAGTTGTCTGACTGAAATGACAATATCGTCAAATTTTTGGCAGTTTTGGAAAAGGAAAACACTCCCTCAGTGACAGGTCCTATTTTACTCTACTACAACAACAAACCTCAATAATGAGCAGAGCCAGGCCAGGAGTCAACAAGTTTAAAGTTTTCAGAGGAAATGAATTAGGAGAGGCTGAAAGCATCAAACATCATGTGACTCTAACTGTCCTGCCATCAGAGGACACAGCCGGTGGGTGCTGACAGATGAGGGAGGGCAAAGCCAAACCGTAATGGA
The DNA here is from genome assembly GCF_033239565.1 of Halichoeres trimaculatus. Lineage (NCBI taxonomy): Eukaryota > Metazoa > Chordata > Actinopteri > Labriformes > Labridae > Halichoeres > Halichoeres trimaculatus. The sequence goes on along the minus strand of NW_027437190.1, from coordinate 7,250,598 downwards.
ACAGACACTGATCAGATTTGGGTCTAGTGGGAGTCTGGCGTCAGACTTCATATAAGCTTTAAATCACTCTGAACAAAGCAGCCTGAGCTAGGGACCAGGGTTCATTTTAAGAGAAATTCAGCTGCCGAAAGTATTATTTGTCATTTTTTTATATTCATATTTTTTCAAATGTTGCTTTAAGTGCATTAATATTTGTACAACATTTAGGTTTAATGTGTTATCATGATGGGAACCAGGTTCTTGGAATTTTGTTCAGGCTAACTTTAGGAGCGCACCTTTTTTGTTTGTTGTTCTTCGCTGACATCATTTCCTCTTGGATTAACACGGCCAGCGAGGTATGTGTTTTAATCATAGATTGTAAAAAAATGGATGTCATCTTGCTCGCCACAAAAACTGCTCCCCCTGGTGGCTGGCAGCAGTATAGGTCAAAAAATCCATCTCTCCAGTCATTCCAGATGTGCTGTGGTTAAACTTGAAAAAAGTTAACACTCCTCGTAGAAATGTTTCTAGCGTGCTGTGGTGATTTGAAGATATTATTTGGCTGCCTTGAATTCAAGTCCTTTCTTTTTTGGAAAGTTTTGTTTTTATTAGTTATACGAGGTTAAAAACTATGATTGACAGCTGTTGTTCTGGTGTATTTTTTCTCGGGGATTGTAAAATATGTCGGGAGGTAGAGTCAAGAAGTGATTAGACTCTCGAAAGAAAAACAATAATTGTTATTTTTGTCACTCAGCTCCACTTAAATTCTCCCAGAATCCCTCATCGTCTCCACTGCCCAGAATCTGGCTCCATACTGCTACAATGGCTGCGCCTATGACGGAGGAATTTTGGCTTCAAAACCGTACAATTGTAAATGGTGGAGCCACGCTGTCCACTCTATATACAGTCCATGGTTATAATGTGTGCGTTTGTGTATGTGTGTATCACACATGATGTGAATTTTGTATTTATTGTCTTTTCACTTTTGTTAATGTAAGTTCGACGGTGGAAGCTCGTGAAATAGCAGGAGAAAGAAAATCAAGACTTCTGTATTGACAACTCAGCTCCTTCAAATTTTTAGAGGGGGTGATATGGATCAAACCGCCTCGTCGTGAGTATGACCTTAATCATCATTCTCTGGGAAATCTGATTCGTATATTTTCTACAGAGAGCTTTACAATTAGGTGATCTCTAACTCCAGCAGGTTTTCCCATCAGGGAGGAACCAACAAGTCATTCAGTCAGATCAGAAGTCTCAGTCCACTTCCCCAGAGGTTTTTCATAAACACACAATCAGCGCTGATCGACTGAGAGGCAGCTCTGCATCCTTCGGCTGCCAGCTTGACTAATTTTTCTCTGATTCCAGAGGGTGTCTTTTTATCTGCATCAAACCTCCATCTGAAGTCTTCAGTGGTAAAGTGCTGGAGGACATTAATCAAGAGGAACAAGCTGCCTCTCACATCTGCTCTGAGCTGAGAGAGGAGCTGGCAGCTTCCTCCACCTGAATGTCTGTCACTGTCAGCCCCCACCAACAACACCTCAAACAGGATATATTTAGTCTAAAGAGCTGTGCATTCACATCTGACTCCATTTAATTACATCCTTCAAGGTGGCAAGTGCCTGTTAAGAGTTTCTATTCAGGGGATTACACCGGGGAGAAAATTGACGGGCAATAAAATGAAAATGAGAAGCTGTTATTTTGGATTTAAAGTGCTGTGCAGCCAGCACCTTGCCTCCTTTCATGACATGTTCCCTGGGGGTGGAGAACACTGACGTGCACCGGAAGGCAGCAAACCTGTGCATTCTGACTCCATCACTGATAATCGCTTCGATAGTTTTATCTGAGCTCACAGACAACAGCTGACAACAGGGAGATGTGTGAGCTGCTGCACTGAGACAAAATAGCCCAGATAATGAACTTAAAGGATCCTGAGCCGGCTGAAGCGAAGTGGACTGCGCGACTGCTGAGACGTTCTTGAAGGTAATTAGTGTAAATGAATCTTCTCACAGGTTTAAAGATATGTCTGTTACAAATGAGCCTGATCTGGGGCAGGGTGAAAACTTTCAGACACTGTCCTTGAAGATAATTTACCTTCAACGCATAAAACCTACAGCTGGTCTGCTTTCACTGTCTTATACACCAATATGGTTTATATTCATTCAGCTAACAAGAGTCAAAAACAAGTGATGCTAAAGCTGGAATCACATCACCATCTTGTTGCGGTTTAGCTCCATCCTTTCCTTGCCTATCAACACACACTGGCTGCATCAACAACAGCAGCCATACCACAGGACAGCAGGAGTAATGTGACCGGCAGGTTGGAGCCATCTGGATCAGAGCCTTTCTATTTCTGTCAGATGCTGGAGCAACCGCACTTAATTACTACAGAGTACTGGCAGGGCAGAAAGTCATGCAATGAAACCACATTTAAAACATCTGGTTGACCTTCAAAATAAAATCCCCTATGTCGTTCCTACATTGAATTTAAATTTACAACAACAAAACAACTTTATAAGCAGAGTTATGCCAGGAGTCAACAGGATTGAGATTTCACAGGCCAACATGAATGATCATGGTGGGAAGTGTGGGAACTTCTCTGTCTTGTGACTGCAGCTGTCTGGTGTCCTGCAACATGCTTGGCCGAACACCCTGCAGGCGTGAGTTGATGTATAAGAGAGAGGATGCATTCAACACACAACGGAGTGGAGAAAAAATGGAAACAGATCTGTTGTGTTCCTGGTCTGATCTGGAGGGCTGGGAGTTACGGGATCTAACACAGAGGAGTTATTGTGAGTCCACATTGGCTTGAATTATAACGTCGAATATCAAGTGCTAAGACTAATCAAACTAGAATCTGCTACAATGTATCACTATAGCTGACTGATAGCAGCCCGATGTTAGTGCCAAAATACACCTGATGTGTCCCTGCTCCCTCATGTCGCCGTCCTGTTGCAACTCAGCTGCTTCCCTGCTCTGACAGGTTGCAGCAGATATGAAAGGCTCTGTTTGGTGGATGCCGGAGTTGTGACACCTCAATTCACAAAAAAGCAAATTGAGCTGGGAAGGCAGTTGTGCACAGAAACCAAAAAATGGCTACTGACGTTCAAAATAAAACAAAGCAGGTCCAAATCACATTTATATAGACTACAACAGCAAACTGACACAATAAGCAGCGTCAGACCAGGAGTCAACGGGTTTTAGGTTTTACAGCCCAACGTGAATGATGAGAGGATCATCAATAGAGTGGGAATTAAGGCAACTCCTCTGTCTCTAGACTTAAGCTGTATTGCAGTCCTGTAACGTATTCGATTTAACACTCAGCCAATGTGAGTTGATGGATGAGACAGAGCACAATGGAGGAAGATCAAATGCATTTTCATTATGAGATGACTGATGATCTTTAAAGATACCAGATAAGATAACTTGAGGCTATCACGTCTCGAGATGCTGAACAATGTATGTTTAAAGGTCACTTGTCCATGTGTCTGTTACATAGACTGTATAAACCATAGACGTAGTCTCCGCAATGTCACCCGTATGTTTCTGAAACAGTGAGATGAAGCCAATCTGCAGACCCAACCACGTTGGTTATGACACTGGCTTTGAGTTTTCCTTTGAACAGCAGGGTGCCCAGCTGTCACATGACCTTAGCTGTGTCTCTGATTGGACAATCAAATGATCCTAGTAACTTCTAAACCGCCAAGTTAGAAAACAATTCACCCACAGTGTAGTGCGTGCCGATTGCGAAATTAGAGTTTCAGACTGTATGCGTAAACTTGTCACACAGTCACACACAAAAAATACATTATCATTTTAAACTCATGAAATAAAAAGCAGTTTTCATCTTACCTGTGTGGGCTCCAGCTTGGGAAAACACTGATGCAGGGCAGTGAGTTTGAACCTATAGTGTGACGAATGCCAGCTCTTAAAGTTGGCATTCCCGCATTTTCCAACAAAGAAATCTGAGTTTACAGAACTAATGCTTGCTGTAATGTACAGTAACTTAAAAAATGAAGTGTCAGTAACTCAGTAAAGTCTCAAGGTCTGGACCACAGGAATAAGGATAAATTCCTATACGCACATTTTCTGTCCAATTGGGCCTCTCAAACACACGAACACTGCGATTTCACCCACATAAATGGAGAATTTTTAAAACATATAGTCTTCAGAGGTGGTTGTTTTCAATTTTGCCTTTGTATGGTCAGAGATATTTCTGTTGTGTGGGGAGAGATTTTTTTTCCAACAAAGACAATCGGTCAAAAAAATATCCGTTTACATGTGTTCCAGGCCTAAAGTAGACAAGTGGCTCAGTTTGTTGGGCTAACTTACAGTCAGGGGCGTTTCTTGGGACTGAGAACATTGGGGGCTGAGCCCAGATCCTATAGGGAGGTTCAGGGGATCCTACCCGGGATGTATGGTCCATCTCTATGCTTTCTTTCGCCCTGTTACTTCTTTGCTACAGCCTGGTACTGCCAACATGTAGCCTACTTAAGAACTAGAGGTAGACTGATATATCGGCCAGACGATATATCGGGCCGATATTTGGACATTTGTCTCTATCGGCCATCGGCCGTATTTTCTTTTAAAAAGCCGATTTTTGATCCGTTGTATAAAATAACACAATTTTTGATCAGGCACAAAAAAGATGAGCACCTCAAACTTGTGGAACCACTTGGACACATTGCATACTTTTGTTCAAATTATATTAATAAGTTTAAATTTCTTTTTTGACATTTTAAGAAGAGTGTGAATGTTTACTACTGCTTGTTACATTGTGTGTTTACTCAGACAAAATATTTAATTGCTTTGAAAGCTGAATAAATGTTCAGAGGACTGGACACGACTTGTTGTAATAGATTTCTTTTAGTTGCTCAGAAATTGCTGCGTTTCACAAAAATGTGATAAATATATATTTATTTAACAATCGGCCTGAATATCAAATTGGAAAAATCGGCTATGCATATCGGCATCAGCTGCCCAAATTTGGAAAGCATCGGCATCGGCATCGGCCCCCAAAAAACCCATATCGGTCGACCTCTATTATGAACGTGTCAAAAGTAAATTATATTGTACTGATAGATCAGGATGATGCACGTATAGATAATACAGGAATTAAAGCCAAAAATATTTTTTTTAATAAATATTTTGACTGAAGCCTCGTCATATTCCCCCTCATTTTTTAAAGTGTTAGAGGTTACATGATTTGTGATTTTTAGTTTGCTTTTGTTTTGTTTTGTTTCACACACCAGACCATGAAAAAAATGTTGAGTGATGATGCACAGACAATATCAGGAGTCATATTTCCCCCCAAAAAGCACAACACATGTGTATATTTAATTAAGATTTATTAAGTATATTACTGTTGAGCCATTTGAACATGAACTTAATTTTTCTTTCCACCCCTATTGTGTTGTGTTGCACCTCTGTTTCAGCTGCCCTTTTCTCTCCATCTGCTCATTCCTTCCATCCTTTGAATCTGCTGCCAGAAAAACAAAAAAAATGGATATTCAATGACAACAGAACATATTAAATGATTTTTGCCTTGCCAAACATGCTGGAGGGAAAGCAGTGATGCTTTATGCGTCTTGGCCCTGTTTCTGCTGCCCCCAAATCACTGACCTCAGTGTCATGATTGTCTTCTTGGTCTCCTTCTACCTCCCTTTGCCTGGGATCTTCCCTTTTATTCTCCTTTCCTGTAGTGTCAATGTCATCTGTAAACAGAATGCAGATTAATTTTATCATAATAGGTGTTATCAAAAAGCAATCATTTAAGGGAACATCTGGCCATTACAACAGGATTAGTTGCATTTCCTTTTTTTTGTTTGTTTGTTTTATTAATAATACAATTCATTTTGAGCAGGATGCAAGAAAGAACTTGAGCATTGAACTCACAAACTGTGAGTGAGTGAGTGAGTGAGTGAGTGAGTGAGTGAGTGAGTGAGTGAAAAATGAGTCCACAGTGAGTAAAAATGTGACAGAAGCAAAAACTGGCCTTAAATTCAAATCAACTTATCTTAGGTACCAGAATGTGTAGATTCTGTAAAGATGGAACCACAACACTTTTTCCCTGTGTTCCTTATGCCTCGGGTACCTAAAAGTGTGTTGTATATACTCCCACCTTATTAAAAAAAAAAATTAAATCAGAAAAAAAACATTTTTTTCGTATCTCTTTTTTTCTAATGAATTACAGCTTTTGAATTTTGTTACACTGCATATAGACATAATTGAGTTACATCAGCCTATAGCCACGGTTGTCCTGAGTCTATAGAGGTGCTGCACTTCACTTCACAGCGAAAAATGAGAGCACAGTGAGTAAAATATGACAGAAGCAAAAAACGCTCAGAGAGTGCTTGGGATTTTAAGGGTTTTAAGCAGGTTTCAACCCCTAAGCATGCTTTGAATGGCCAGTGTGACCGCAACCGTGCCGTGCTTAAGCACAATTCACTTCTCTGCTTTGGCAGGCTTCAGAGAGGTGGACTTCGGCACGGTTTACTTCATGCACAAGCACAAGCACGCGGACAGTGCGTGTTATCCATGACTTATGATCACCGTGAGTGCATCTCCCGACAATCGTTTAAATCAAAGCGGGGTTGTTAGAGGGCTGTGTTGGCTGAAAACAACTTACCATAAGTCTAAAAGTCTCTAAAGTTTTAGCAGTGCTCTCTGTGTCTCATTTTGCTGACTGATGAGACCGCGCTTCATGTAAACAGACGCTTCGCGTACGCGACGGCGCTCTGTCTTCAGAGCAGGAGAGAGTGCATGTGGAGGAGGCAGACTGAGCCAGTGAAAGAGGGCTAATTCAAACCACAATCTCTTGTACAGTGACTGTGATAGAGGAAGTATTAAGATATGTGCACTCGCACGAACGCGACCACATGAAAGAGAGAGACAGACAGACCTTATTTGTGTCAAGTCTTGTAGCTAAAAGGCAGACTAGCCCCGCAGGCTAGCTAAACTTTTCTGTGAGTCTCGTGCTGTGAGAAGCTTAGCGCGGTAATATGCATAGTATTTTACACAGTCAATGGTTGCGACGGTGATGTGCCTTCAGCTTGTCCCGGGAGAGCGAGCGCTATCAATTATCGACGTCCCGTAAGCACGTCTTTACATCTCTGGGACGACTGGACGGCCGAGCCCTGCACCGCGGGTTTTCAGCCTGCCTAAAAACTGCACGTCTAGCCCTGCCGGTACCTTACCACAGCGCCAAGGTACCGGCACACACGCCCGCCTGACACTAGTTTAAGATAATTTTCAAGGGATAAACAAATGAAAATTAAATTTTTCATTTACCTTCGTCCGTTGAATGCTTCCAGGAGACGTGAGCCTCAGCCTCGCTCTGTTTGAAAAATCTTCTTATGTCCATTTTTTCTGTGGCTGTCAGGTGCAGTTTTTTTAATGCCTCGCTGAATCCAGCGCGTCCTTAGCCAATAGAAAACGGATCCTTCACGCAACCCCTCTCTGATTGGTCTTGGCATCAACAAGACGTCATCCTGTGTTGCGTTCATGAAAACGGAAACTACAACTTCTTTGGTGGCTCAATGTTCATTCTGAAGTTGAATTATCCGGGGCTGAGGAAAAAACATCCGGGGCTGAAGCGCCGGATGCCCGGGCCAGGCGACGCCTCTGCTTACAGTGTTACATCAAATGTTGATAATTCATATTTTTTGGTCCTTAATACTGTTTCAGGCCAAAATGTCAGTTGGCTTTTTTTTTTTACAGTGTAAAAGTCTGTTTTTTTTTTTTTTTTTGACTGGGTGTGTACGTGACTTCCAGTCTTTCTGCAGCCAGCCTCAAGCAGATTCTTGTAGAACAGCAACTTTTTAACTGTTCCAGATAGGCTTCAGTTTTGCGTCTGTTAAAACAAGTCATCATCGAGTCGATGACAAACAAGTCATTGATACCCAGGTAGCTAACTAACTATTTCAGTTTCAATTTAACGCGTGTTGGTTGTACCAACATTGCTGTACCCAGCTAGCACACCTTGTCTGAAGCCAGCTGCATGTTTACTGACTTTAAACTGTGCTGTTTCAACCCTTATAAACACTTCTGAGTGAATGTTATAATTATTTCCCCCTTTTCTTCTCTCTTACATTACTCACTGTTATCTAAATACCATATCAGTAAGTCTTTAACAGGGGTATGTTGTGAATTTCCTTCCCAATGAAAATCTAACGTATCTTTAATAAACCTGGTTGTATTTGTTAGAAGCGATAGAATAAGTTGTGTGAAAGACAAAAAAGCAACTTCCTCACCTCCACAGTGAGCGCAAATGTCAGGATTGATAAAGTTAGGAGACTTGTCAGAGACAGTGTCCTTAAACTGTACCACAGGAAAGGTCAGAGGGAGGCTGACTCTAAAAATGTGTGAGAGGATTCATTTAAGGTAAACTCAGAGCCTTATCCTCTAAGAAGGGGACATTTTTTCCTTAATGACACCCTGCTGCTGCAGCTTAATGAATCACCTGGCTGACAAAAATGTTCAGATGTCCCCCTGGCATTCACACCATCCAATCCTTTCACAGCCACGGGCCTGCTGTATCGACCTGCTACCTGCCTGTGCTGCTGCTGCAGCTGCCTCCAAACCCCAGAGCTTCTATTAGTGGGGAACAGGACACACACTGATTGATCAGACCAGAGAGTGTTCCTAAACCTCTGGTGCCTGAAATGTTTGGGTTCTATCATTTTTCTGTCAAAACTAAATAACAGCGGTTGTTAGCTTCCGTTTGCTCAAACTGCTCTGTGACTTGTGTATTCATCTGGGGCTCTGCACAGGGTTGTATACTGTAAACCAGGCCTTAAACTCACAGCACTGCTCCTGGTCTCTATTGTACCAGGAGCAAGAAGAAACTGATGTATCTACCCTGTCCAGCTTCTCTGTCAGGAACATAAACTTTGCAGCTTGTTGTCATTCCCGAGGTGTCGCAGAACAATGCTTTGGAAGGCCCTCACAGTCCCATTCAGACACCAAAGGTATCCTTCAGCCTCTGCAGGAGACACCACATACTTTCAGCTGACTGTAAGGTACAGTTACCAACAGGGGCTGGGGATTTGATCATGTTTTATACAGGGCAGGTTTCTGATAGGAAGTTTACCACAGTCTGCACAGCTTCAGTTTGAAATGAAAGAGAAGGTCAGCAACAGAGCAGGAGGGTTATGTCTAGGGGCAGCCATCTGTGTTGCATATCTAGTTGATGCCAAATCTGTATTAACACTCCTGTTAAAGCATACATTTCAGACCAAAGTTATGAAAAATATCTGCTTATTCTAAAGTTCTGAAGTTTGGAAAGTAAATGTTGTCCTGTCCTTCCCTGACAGAGGATTTCAGCAGCTCAACAGTTCAGGGTCCTTTTTGTTGTCAGGGCTGCAGGCAAACCACATCCCTAAGGTGCTCTATTGGATTGAGATCTGGGGACTGTGGAGGCCATTTGAGTACAGGGAACTCATTGTCATGTTGAAGAAACCAGTCTGAGATGATTCCAGCTTTATGACATGGAGCGTTATCCTGCTGGAAGTAGCCATCAGAAGATAGGTACACTGTGCTCATAAAGGGATGGACATGGTCAGCAACAATACTCAGGTAGGCTGTGGACTTTAAACCATGCTCAGTTGGTACTAAGGGGCCCAAAGTGAGCCAAGAAAATCTCCCCCACACCATAACACCAGCAGCAGCAGCCTGAACCGTTGATACAAGGCAGGATGGATCCATGCTTTCATGTTGTTGACGCCAAATTCTGACCCTACCATCTGAATGTGGAGCAGAAATCCAGACTCATCAGACCAGGCAACGTTTTTCCAATCTTCTATTGTCCAGTTTTGGTGTTGCTGTGTGAATTGTAGCCTCAGTTTCCTGTTCTTAGCTGACAGGAGGGTCACCCGGTGTGGTCTTCTGCTGCTGTAGCCCATCTGCCTCAAGGTTGGACGTGTTGTGTGTTCAGAGATGCTCTTCTGCAGACCTGGGTTGTAACCAGTGGTTATTTGAGTTACTGTTGCCTTTCTATCAGCTCCAACCAGTCTGTCCATTCTCCTCTGACCTCTGGCATCAACAAGGACTTTTGTCCCACAGAACTGTCGCTCACTGGATATTTTCTCTTTTTGGGACCATTCTCTGTAAACCCTAGAGATGGTTGTTGGTTGAAATCCCAGTAGATCATCAGTTTCTGAAATACTCAGACCAACAATCATGCCACGTTCAAAGTCTCTTTAATCGCCTTTCTTTTCAGTTCTGATGCTCTGTTTGAACTTTAGCAGCTCATCTTCACCAGGTCTGCGTGAACAAATGCACTGAGCTGTGATTGGCTGATTAGATATTTGTGGTATTGAGCAGCTGAACAGGTGTACCTGATAAAGTGACTGCTGAGTGTTTATATTTCAGTTGTAACATGATATCTTTATTTCTTAATATTTTGTGTCGTCTTTTGATCAACATTTTACTTTTTTAAACTGGAAACATGTAAAGGCTGAGCGTTTAGCATGAGGAAGAGATTCTATTGTAGCTTTTTTCCAAGTGGCTTGAAGTCCGCTTTTGGTCCACCTTTGTTTGTGTCATGGTTGACTGAGCGTAAGTAGGGGTCAGTATATCCAACATGGTGACTGCCATTGTTGTGCTACAAAACCCCAGGAAGTCCATTGGGTGTGTCCATGTTTTGATCATTCTGTGGTTCTCATAAGCATTGTCCTGGGAATCACCTCCAAAAGCTGAACTTCAACTTTTTCAAGTGCTATAGAACTTATCTGAAAAGAACAGACAACAGCAGAGAAACTTATAGCAAGTTGAAAATGTGTGATAACGTTGATACCATCTCTGTAATTTGTGCAATAAAAGTACAATAAAATCATACCACTATGCTTAGACACCCCAACACCAAAAAGCACACAACCATTTCACAAGAAGAGGTAGAAAATGTTTACTTTCATCTTCATGGGAAACAGTGGAGGTCAGTGTGGAGCAGTGAGAGAAGGTAACACCTCCCATGTTCAGAGGGTGCCAGAACAGCTTTTACTGACATCGTCCTGACAGACCCTGAGTTTACTTTGGTCTCCAGTTATCCAACTTGGGCTGTGTTCATATTTCATCACATTTCATCATATTTCACTTAACCACGTCACCAAACTCAATAATGAGCTGAGCCAGGTCAGGAGCACAGGTTGGAGGTTTTCAGAGACCAACAAAGACTTCATGGATGAAGAGGAGATCATCATGGAGGAGTAATCATCAGTTTTGTTACCCTAGCTGTCTGATGGCGCTGCTGTGGGTTACGAAAATTCAACCAATAAGAGACAGGGAAAGCATGGACACAGATCTAGTGGTTATGTTGAAATGTAAAAGATTTAGTTTAGATGTTTATGTTTTGAGTGCGCAGCCGGTGAATGATCATTAAAGTGAAAGCCCTGCTTATTCTCTGATTATGTTAAGTCAACGCATTAAGGCTGTGAAAAAATTAAACTCTGAAAGTGGAGAGGTATCATTAAGATTTAAACTCAGTGTTATGTTAGGATGCTGTTAGCAGTTTGGGTGTGGGCCCTGTTCACAGAGGGTTGCTGGTTCAGCCTTAACCATTCGCTGCATGTCCTTCTCCACCCTCTGCTCCCTACATTTTCTGCCTCAGCCGTCAAATCAAATAAAGGTAAAAATAACACTTGAAAAACCCCACTGTGATACTTTATGAAATAATATAGGGTATCATAGCTTTAGGATGTGTAATTTAAGAGAAGCGTGGGCTGGCACTGCCTCCCTGCATCCTTTTGTGTCACAAACAAAGTCCTGTACTGTTTCCTTTGTGACTTTAACTACTGCATCAGTTCCTCTTGCTTTTGTGTATTATTATACTTCATACGAGTCTATCTCTCTGAGTAAAAAAAAACTGTTTACAGCGGCAAATGTAAAAGCTCTTATATGAAGTGGCTTCGCCTTTCTGCTGCTCTAATAGACCACTGAGTTTCTGAAAACGTCATGAAGCATTACTTCAGCCTTCATCTCTGTGATGAATACCTGGGCCTCTTCATTCTTGTCTGTGTTTTTATTCAGTGCGAGTTTTGTGCGCGGTCAAACAGAGCACAGTGTGATGACGGGTGGGGGAGTGGCAGAGGTGAGTGCAGGCTTGGATAGAAAGAGCCTTTGTCCTGCTTACCTTTGATCTGACAGCTTGTTAACAAGAGGAGTACACCTTCTTGTGTATTCTGGATCCTTCTCTCTGTCTGACTCTTTGCCTTCTCCTCTCTCCTGCTGTGTTCATCATCGACAGCTGGTGCCTTCATTTCCCATGACTCCTGAAGAGCTCTGCTCACACTAATGGCCTTTAACTCTGCATACCTCTATCAAGATTAACGAGCCTTCATTTATAAACTCTTTTTAAATGTTGTTTCACGTGATTACCCATGAAGCATCTTATTTTTCAAATTTCAAATGCACTTAAAAAAGCTTTTTTAAGGCACTGTTTTTCTTTTCCTCTGACACATAAAATAACCCTCTAAAGACCTTTTTTAATAGTTAACGATGCTTTCGATTTGACCATTAATTTAAGTCTACCTCCAGCTTTCTCTACCTTGTTTAGCCAAATTATCAGCATGGTCAACGTTAGCATAACCTTGAATTGTGTGATACAGTTTTAATTGAAAAATGATTCTCTTGCCAGATTTTCCAGCCAATTTGACTTGCCACATCCCCAATTCATGGCTCTTTGAAGTGGTGCCAATGACATTAATGAAGCTAATGGATTTGCTGAAGAGGAAGCTGACAGCAAAATCACAGAGGAGGAGAGAATTGTGTGATGGTTCAAGACAGAAGTAAAAAAAAAAAAAAAAAGGAAAGAGATAAGCTAGCTCTTTACAAACCAAAAGCATGAACTTACTTTGATGGAGGGGACTTCACGTGTTACACCATCCTTCACGACAGTTAAAAAAAAAAGTAATTTTTAACATTTGTTGTTCTAACATAATATTTTAAGTCAGTTTGACAAAAGATTACTGAAGTCGTTGTGATAACACATAATTAGCAAGCATCATTTCATCTATAAAATGTATTTCAACTTGAAAATCTATGTCCACCTATATCAGAAATGCATGTCAACTTGACAAAGAAGGTGTTTGAGTGGGAGTGGGAATACAATACACCCACATCATCACGTTTTTGTTATGTAATGTTATACAGCACTGTCAAAAATTACACTGTTAAAAAAAACCCAGCAAAAATACTGCTAGCTTTCTGTGCTCATCTGCACGGACCGGGTGTCTGTGCTCTGCTGCATGGATCGGTTCTCACTCCAGGGCTCTACAGACTAATCCTACGGCTGATTTGCATGCGCCACCATTGTGGCTGGCAGCCATTACTGTGGTGGAAGAACGGTGTCAACTATTACCTGCTGGCTGTGAGAGACATGTTCGTAATAAAAACGTTACAGAACCACAAGAGCGCTGTACTGTAATTGGAGGGCTATGAGACTAAAGTGATATTTAAGAGATGGAGGATTTCACCTATGTCAAATATCCATTCAAACATAACATAAATTATGTGAAATTAGGTGCAGAGTTCAGCCTAGACTCTAGTTGCTGATCAAACTCCTGAATTCACTCATGCCACTTACGGTTATAACCAGCGTTAGACAGCAACAAAACAGCCAAAAACACTAACACTGATCCAGTATCATGTCTCACAAGAGCTGGAGGCTGGAGCCACATATTTCAGTACAAAACCCCAACTGAATCAAAGACAATAAAAACCTGAACCCAACCCCAGCCTGAGCTGACAATCCTGTCATTACAGCCCATCTTTAACACAGAATACACGATCGGGTCTTGAAACTGACTGTAAAAAGTCTGATTCCACCTATTTGCTTGAAAGTTGGATAGAAAAGATCATAAGGTATGACTAGCTGCCTCTTATTGCATTTCACACACAAACAATCAGTACTTTCAATAAACTCCCAGTTAGTACATAGTTTATTAAGTACTCATGTTTCCACAACACAAAACACCAACGACAGACTTTGAATTTTAAATGAACCATAATGCTCACCCATTGATGACTTCAGTCCTAAAAGCTGATGAATCTAGCTGCAACTGCTGTTCACTTTAAACTTTAACATAAAGCCATCACGCTCTTCTTGCCATTGAAAAAAAATAAGGTAATCTGGTGCAGTAAAAGTTAAGTGTTGTCCTCCGTTTCTTAATAGTTAACTGCTGTTCTTCTGTTGTTTATCCCTCCATCCATCTGAACAGACTATCTCCGCAGTGTGTTAACTGTTATTGTAAACTTTTGGATGGATCGTTTTTTTTTTTGTTATGAGTTAGTCATGGTTGGGGTCTCAATGTTAATCTTTTTTTTTTTTTTTTTTTTATGTCAACCTGCATTTGTTAATGTGTGAATCCTAAAAAATGTACATTTTTAAACCACTTCATGAGGTACCAGGGATTTTGGAGTGGTGTCAGCCTTCTGGATCTTGCCTTATGCTTTATAACCACATACCTACATGATCCCTTGGTGGGCAACAGGAACGACATTACCTGACAGATACCCATGTTAAATCTTTTGCTCTTACATGTCAGCGAGTGACCATGACCCCTCGACTCATATTTCTAATAAAAAAGTAATAACTGGATGTCTCATGCACTTGTTCTGCGGTAACCATGACAACTTAAAGGTTAGCTTTGTGACAGCCGTGTGCTGCAGGAGTCCACAGGCTATCTACACCCCCCATGGAAACTATTAAACACAGTCAGGAAGCTGAGCCACACACAGAGAAAGAGAGACGGCGTCACAGAGTCTCTGAGGAGGAGGAACCACAGAGTGCAGTCTGACACATTCAACACCCCGCTGATCACTGTAACACCTTCATATAGGAGCGAGTGGCGGGGGAAATATGCTCTGACAATACACAGATTCACACACACACACACACACACACACACACACACACACACACACACACACACACACACACACACACACACACACACACACACACACACACACACACACACACACACACACACACACACAGAGCGAGCATATGCTACGTGTGACTGAGGGAATGCTGTGAAACTCAGGATCTGGGCCACAGGTCACAAAGACTGTGAACATTTCCTCGTTCAGCACTGGAAAGTTAGCGACGATTTTGCATTTATCATCTGATCATCTCATAATTTCCTCGTGCACATCAAAGTTGATAACAGGTTTTAGGAAATACTGCCGTTCTGAAGGGATGAAAAAAAAGCTGGGATGGAGTGTTAAATGTGCACAGAGGACTTACATGTGTCTGTCTATGACCAGCAGGTGGCAGTAACCATGCAGTGAAGTGGTGTAAATGATGCTCAGACGACATGTGGGTTATAATGTAATTTTGAATCCTTTCTGCCTGTTATCAGTTGCTGTGAACAAATTTTATTGAAGGATTTTTCTGACTTTTTGCTTGGTTTCCATCGTAACCATCAGAGACCTCTACTGTAGATTTGGACTCGATACATACACCTGTCAGTTGTCATACATGTAGATCAAACCTGCTCCAGGGTCTGAATGTTTTAATATTGGAATACACTAAACTCCAACCCAAGTACTAGAATATACTGTTTTTCCAACAATTAAAGGACAGGCCAACTATTGGATTATAATTCTCAAAGACATATTCTGGATGAATGTGAGTGGTTGGTAGGAATGGAGTGGTGACGGGTAAAGTGGTACTCTGAAGTTCAACTGATTTTAAATGCGAGTGCTGTGATTGCAATGACGAAAACAGCCAACTCTAAAGCTTGGCTGAAACTACTGTGTCGACTCTTTGCCTTAATGGGCAACACATTCATCAGCACTACACATTATTCTGCTGAGCTGTATCTGTGTCCTTCTACAGCACTCCTCTGAAACGTCTGTACGATCGTCAGACCACCTGTTTCTGGTCTTGCTATGTTTCTGCTTGCTTTCTCACACCAACATTAAGCATGCCATGTTACATTGAAGTTGATAAAAGTTGCCTTATCATCTTGCAATTAGTACATGTGGAGCAATTCTGGCGAAGTGGTTAATACAGGAAGCACAACCCATCATTGTAGGGCTTGTGGTCCATGTTGTTTTGGCTCATAGTTACATTTTGGAGAAAGCAAACCAGGTTTGAGGGATTTTTTATTCTTGAGACAATGACTACAGAAAATATTGCCCATTACGAGAAAATTTGTATAATGTTCGTAGACTTAGAGAGAGTTTTGCATCTGCAACTAAGCTGCTACTGTCGCAGCATGGAAAACAACTAAACTGTAACAGTGTCTGACGAAGCATTTATATGAAGTGGTATGCAGAGATTTCCCTGCTGATACTCATCGTCCTATAAAATAAAGGGAGGTTTCTCCTAGAATATTTTTTAAGTAGGGTCAAGTTAATAGAAGCACGAGGGCACACAACCTTTCCAAAAGGACCAGGTGTAGGCTGATGATATACACCTTACAGAAGTATGGATTGATGGCAAACTTTTAAGTCTTGATGCAGGTTGGCTACAGAATAAGATTTGAACACACAGGGATAGCCAAACCACAAAATGTCTGTGCAAAAAGCTTTGCAAACGAAAAAAAAAATAAAATTGCCTTCCAAAACAACTTTATTGATTTACAGGCTGATGCCTTGAATAAGGACAAAATAACCTGTTCAAAAAGGTAGGGTTAAGGTCTTTGTTCTGCATTTTTGTTTAAGGTAAAATAAAATGTTTTGATTTAGACCAGGGATGTCAAACTCGTGCCATGGAGGGCCAAGAGGCTGCAGGTTTTCTATCCAACCAAGAACTTCACCAGCTGGTTTCACCAATTAGTCCCTGCTCTCTGCTTGAAGGTGAAACAGTGGAATCAGCTGGTGTAGTGTTTGGTTGGAAGGAAAACCTGCAGCCTCTTGGCCCTCCATGGCACGAGTTTAACATCCCTGATTTAGACCTATTTTTGCACTGGCTGTATTGGTTACAACAATTTCTGTGCTTAAAGAAGGTTTTGTTTTTCTTATAATGTCCCTTATGGTAGAAGCCTTTCTTGATTTACATGTAAAAATAATCTCTTTTTTCTCACAATGGTGAGAAAAAAAAAAGCAAAAAACAAAACAAAACATTTCTTTTTTCTCTGGAAGCCTGTCGAAGACAGAGCTAAGGGCAGACCGTGGTGTTTGAGGTCCGCCCTTCCAGTGGTCATGAACCAGTTAGGAAACCCTTATGTGATGACCTCATCATTCAGCAAGAGCAAATTTTGTGCTGCAGCAAAGAATAGTACATTATACTCTATTTCTAAATACTAGGGGTGTAACAATACATGTATCCGTGTTGAACCGCTCCATAAGGCCGTTCGGTTCGGTACAGTGTTGTATTCGAACGAGTACAGTAATCTTACGTCAGCCGCTGCACATGGCTCTTTAATATTCACATGAGAACTCGTCTATGATTGGCTAAGCAGGGAAGGAGTTTTAATATTCATGAGGAAAGTGGTCGTGCTTTGCGTTCATGTGCATATCATGTGGACGTGACGTCTCACGGTGAGCCAATCAGAAGATGAATATCAAAGAGCTTCCGTAGCCACAGGAGCTTTTGTCTGAATTGTGCATCATGGCTGCTGCTAACGACCAACCGGAGCTTGAAGAGCCTCCCCCCTCGCTGTATAATGGCAAGTTTTTGGTTTAATAAACATGCTAAACAAGCAAATGATTTTGCGTTGTTCCATACTGTACCGAAAATGTACCAAACCGTGACCCTAAAACCAAGGTACGTACCGAACCGTGATGTTTGTGTACCGTTTCACCCCTACTAAATACCCAGAGATGTTAAGCAGAAATGTTTGAGCTGGGGCTGGGATGTGTAGTTCTTTGAGTCGCCTCACTGTTAACAGCCTTGGCGATGGTGTACATGCAGTGTATTACCTTTAAAAGACTTAACGCTTCGGCACTAGATGACACTCCGTCATCTCCCACCTATTACCACCAGGTGTTTGGCACACTGCCTCTCACCATCACTAAGCATGAAGATGCAGACTGTCAGTCCTGAACATATCTGTTGAAGTCTGAGAGAAAAACACTTTATATCATGACAGTGTGTGTGTGTGTCACTTCCAGGCTACAGCTGAGCTGTGTGCGAAGTCGCAGCTCTGTTTAACTCTCGGGTGTTTGGACATGTAGACATGAAGCTTTGCAGACTGTCACACACCTGTGTGTCTCTGGCGCATGTGACCAGGTATTACAGTGTAGGCCTGACAGGAGCTGGAGTATGACTGGAGGAGCTCTAAGCGTGTCTAACACATAACAGCACTGTCTGCAGCTCACAGCAGGACGGACTCATTATCTGTGTTCGACTCTACCTTAGGTTTGTAAGAGCTGTGACTGACTTATTTAGAAACAAGAGGAAACAGAGAGTTTCACAGACTTCTGTCACATATGAGATGAACAGAAAAGCACCATCCTCTGCGAGAGGGATTCCACTAAGTGACGGTGGATGGGATGGTTGCTGTGTTATAGTCAGAGACAAGCTGGTGCTCCTCTGCCCCACACACCATTTAATAACTGATGCTATTTTTTGCACCCCCTGGGACTTGATTTACATAATTTCATTCATGTAACCTTTGGTTTATTATTGAGGGAAATAATATTTCACTGTGCATGCATATGTGTACGAGGACACGTCCTGTTATTCTCATCCAGCTCTGAATAAATGCTGACTGATTTGTTTGCTAAGACTACTAAGTTCAGGCAAGGCTGCGCTGTATGAACTGAGCCCTATTCATACTTGATCACTGCTACTGAATGAGGCAACAGATAGATAGATAGATAGATAGATAGATAGATAGATAGATAGATAGATAGATAGATAGATAGATAGATAGATAGATAGATAATTTAGTTTACCTGGGGGAAATTCAAGTTTGTTTTTTTAAAGATTTTCTTAACATCTGGTTTAGAAAAATGAAACTTTTGCGGAAGTGCATAAAGTTGCTGTGAAACAATTCGCATGAGGCTGGCTGCAGAAAGACCAGAATCCACATATACACAAAGCCAAAAAAAAGACTATTACAGCATTAAAAAACCTATTTACAGCCTGGTTCAGAAAATAGTTTAGGTCCAAAATGCTAGTTTTGCCATCAGCACACACTGATTTTTTCCTAATTTAGCAGATTAGAAGATATTAGGATCGTCTGATTGTCCAGTCAGAGACACACCTCGGCTCAAGTGACTAATGGGCACCCTGTAGATGTTTGAAAGGAAGCTCAAGGTCTGCGTCATATCCATGTGGCTGTGTGTGACGACTCCCTTCATTTCACAGTTTCAGGAACTAACGCATGAGGTCATAGAGACTATGGTTGTGTCTGAAATCACTCACTTATTCCCTACTTGTTACTTAGTGAATTAGATGTAGTGGACTAAATAGTCCACTCAATCAGCTAAATTAAAATAACATTTCAGACACCACTCACTCACTAGGCAGCCACTGACAGTGACGTAATTACTCTCGCGTCACTCAAGGATGGCTGGGAATTATTATTTTTCTGAAACAGAAAAATACTGCAAAACAGTAGTTATTTTTGTAATAACTAATAATATACTTAGCCTATTTTCCACAACCGCCAAATATAATAAAACCATTTATTTCCATGTCATTGGCACAGGTCTGGAAAGATTTATGATGTTTGCACACATAACACATGAATGTGTTTCTTTTTTCTTTTTCTTTATCTCTCTCTCTCTCTCTCTCTCTCTCTCTCTCTCTCTCTCTCTCTCTCTCTCTATATATATATATATATATATATATATATATATATATATATATATATATATATAAATTACATGGTTATTTATCCATTTATTGTATATTTTCTTTGTTGGCCTTGTGGGAGTGGGTGGGTGGGGTTTATATGTTTAATATGTTTTTTACTTTGTACTGTGAAAAAGCTTATAAATAAAGTGAAAAAAAAATCATTTATTTCATGTTATTTTTTGAATAAATAAAGCATATATTTGTGCAGCAGCTTATGCTGTGTTTGAGAATTACTATGTCTCGTGAATGCATCACCCGCGATGAGTGATTTAGTGGCTAACATCCCTGTTGTTTGATTCTCTGCTCAAATTTGTGAGATGCGCTTGTCCAAGAGTCAAACAGGGAGCTAAGTGTTATTCCCTGACAGTTTTTATGTTGTCTCATGTTATCAGTAATCATTTTTCATTTAATGGGCCATTCCTGCTGTTTGAACCGCAATGCGTGATGGGATATATTGCTGAAATAGTGAGCATCGCCAATACACTACTTTTCAAAATGCATTGTGGGATACATTGAGTGGACTATATAGTGAATGACCATGCTCACTCAGATTTTGGACAGCACCACAAATGACCAATTCACTATATAGTGCACTTTATAGTGAATTGGAAGTGATTTTGGACACAGCCTATGTCTATACTATATAGTCTGTGGTTGGGCGCGGAATGCTAAACCAAGGTCTGCTCTTAACCCTGCCCCAGAGAGGCCTCTAAAGGGCTGGCCAATCGAGGGGAAGGGGGTTTGTGAAGATGGAAGCCTTAAAGAGACAGCACCAAAAAGTGTTTCTGACCGGAGCTGAAATAAGCGTTTTCTACAACACCAGTGAGAGAAAAACAGTTTTTCTTTTAAACTGTAAATCATGTTAAGATACTACAGGGGTACAGGAGGGACAATATAAGCATAAAGAAGCAGGATCCTCAATCTTGGAAGCCAGAGTGTACAGTGTCATGAAGCCAGCTGTCTTTTAATAAAGCTACATCACCATGATTATCACTTACTCTGACCTTGAGAAGAGGTCAGGATTAGGTAACATTTGATTTGACACTAAACCATCTTCCTTTATTTTTTTTTTTAACAACTTCCTAGTGGTCATGTTTTTTGATAAACACATACTGTCATATATTGAACCGTGACGTTGGACTGGTGATGACACAGAATAAAGCTATACAGTAACATGCATATCTCCATCCATACAGATCCTCTAACTTGAGTGTTTTCCTGTTTTTGAAAATGCAATTACAGAAGTGTTTTCTATCTTTTCCTTTTATTTGGTTTGTCTGGTGTTGTGTTTTCATTTGTTACCCCAGGGCCACCGTAGAAAACCTGTCATTGCTTTGTTCTCTTTCTGCAGATGACTTATGGAATATGCTCTCAATTACAAACCAGTGAATGAAACATTGGGTCTTTTAATGAAAAGTCAGAGAAACTTCCCGTCCAACTAAGAGAGATTACAGCATTGCAGCATTGTCATGTCATTCAGCTGATATTAAAGAACTCTGAATCGTGATGATAATTCAGAAACAGCAGCTGGCTGTGCAATAAATGTTTTTATTCCTGCTGGATCTCAGCTGAATGCTATATTACATTACCACCTTATCTCCTGAGAAGGCCCTCTGACAGGCGCTGATTTAATGCAGGGCACACAGAGCGACCACCCAGACATTAAACACAATCTCACAGTGAGGGAACAGGACTGCTGATAGGAGCGTCCTCATTACAGAGACACTGAGTGATAATGAACTGCAGCAGACGTACACTGAAGGAGTTTAAAAGACTTTTGAACTTTTATCCGGTCAACATGTTCAATACACAACAGGAATAGGAAACACAGACTTCAGACTTTTAGTCTTTTTGTGTGATGTGTGTTGAGAATTTGTGTTGAAATCTGGAGCAGAAGGAGAAAAAAGATTGATAAAGTGAGCATCCCTTGTTCATCCACCACCCAAGGAAGAGAAACTGGTGGTATGTAAACCTGTCAGGGAGGATGATGGCTTCTTCATCTCCTCTTTGACCCCAGACTGCACACTCCATCGTTCTCCCTCCATTCTTTAATATTTCATCACGTTTCTTTATTGTTGATATGGTGGTTTATGTTTTCTGGCGTCTGCTCGTGGAGCCAATACTTTACACTGCTACAGGCTCTGTTTTTCTCAGCTGTGATGTCGAGAAAAAAAAGCAGACAGCCATCAGCTTCCACCAATAAAGAGTAACAGCCCTCAGTGTTTGTTGTCACAGTGTCGGCTGAGTTATTACCCAGAGAGAGGCAGGGCCCGGGAGCAGCCACCACTACCACTCTGACAGCCTGTTGGTTAAAGCAGGAGTGAAGGAAGCTGTTTGTGAAACACTCTTTGTTTGGCTCTGATTTCTCTTCATGACATCAAACAATTAGGCTATCAGAGTGAAGACAGGTTATTACCATCATTTCACCTCAGTCAGTCCTCTACGCATTGTTTTCACCGTCACAGCCACTCTCTGCAACCTCAAGACAATAATGAGCCATCTGTGCAGCAGACCACACCTCATCGTTATCTCTGAATGTTCGTTTCGAGCATTTTAACTTCACTGATAAGACAGCTACAGGAGGGCAGCGTGGAAAGTTAAAGAAGGGGTCGTGACTGGGGGTCTAAGCATTGTAAAAGGCTGTAAAAGGAGAACAACCTCTCTGTACTGATTGGTTTTGTGTGTCACTACATTGCTGATGCCATCTTTGACGGCCATAATACACCAGGTGCATCCTCGGTCTGGTCCCATTTCATCACTACTACAAATCACTCATAGGTTTCTCTTCATGTCAATATGTCAAATTACACAGGATCCACTCTGTTGTGGTCTGGCTGCATCCGTGCTCCAGCAGGTTGCAGCAAAAACACAACTGTCCGACTTTGGCTGGACAGTTGCTGTGACACATCAATTTACAAAATGCAGATCATACAAGACAGGAAGCCATGGATGGTTGCTACCGGAAGAAAAGCTAGTGACTTTCAAAACAAAACAAACTAAGTCAAAACAAATTGTATCCAGCTTGACAGCAACATAAGACCAACACAACAAGTGAAGCTAGGAGTCAACAGGTTTGAGGTTTTATAGCCCAACATGAATGAGGAAAGGCTCAAAATTTGAGTGGAAATCCAGGGAACTCCTTGGTCCAGCTGCCTGGCAGTCCTGCAACATGACAGACTGACCCATGTGAGTTGATGTATGACAGGATACGCTGTTAAAACGCAATGGAGTGGAGCCAGACTGGGGACACATCGGGTGTATTCACTACTAGCACGCTAACAAGCGCCAAGCGACAAAGTTAAGTATTTATTTATTGTTATGAAGTGCAATTGTTTTAAAGATTACAACAAACTTTCTACACTCACTTTGGTGTCTAGGGCCCATATAGCGGTATGCATGAGCCAGGTTAACAGGCCAGCGCTAAATTTTATGGAGGTATACCCCACCATTGCAGGCGCTAACGGCAGGATTACAGCACCTGTTCAACTGTGTAAAGGTAGGCATAGCACAGGGTTTCACTGTTTTAGGTGAAACATGCAAAGACATATTTGAAAGAATAGAATAGAATAGAATAGAATAGAAATAGAATAGAAAATACTTTATTTATCCCCGAGGGGAAATTCAGGAGTCACCGCAGCATTTAAGAAAACAAAAGTAAGAAAGAGTATAGAAAGTGCAAAAATGTCCATAAGAAATTAGATGACGACATCCCGTCCACCACTCGTCCACCACTCTCCAGCCCAGCCAGTCTCCACTTCCACAGGGTCCAGGACTGAGCCTCCCCAGAAGTCTGTTCAGTCTCTGTCTCCTGGATCCTGTCTGCCCACAGCAGGCGAAGCTCCTCCGATGTGTCGCGGCGTCCGATGTCTGCTCCGTCAGCCACGTCCGTGAACAGCACGATGCCGCTGGATTAGCACAGCTAGCTAATCCATCCCCCGGAGCGAGATCCCACGTTCCCAACAATAATGGATGGATGGACAGGTCCATGTCGTCACTTCTCAGCTCACACCTGAGAACCAGCACGTCGTCCTCACCGCTTCCTCCTCAGCTCGAGGGAAATCATCAAGCCCTACACTAGTTAGCATTGACATGCTACAGGCTGCTAACAGCTAATTTCGCATGTAAACAATGCAGCCATGGTTACATGTAGGGTCTCCAGACAAACACAGGAGAAAAGTAGTAAAAAAATACCGCCGAAGCCACAAAAAGTTTGGTGTCCGTGACCGACAATGAACCATACAAAGTGATGATCCACTCCAAATACAAAGATTACGAAAAAGAGACGAAAAAATTACAAGAAACGGACAAAGACGAGAGAGCTGCTGCAACAGGCAGCTACTTGGGTAGCGCCTCAGGTTGTGACATGTAGCCAGACAGCAAATTTAGATTTAGTAGAAGCAACATTTTTTTCAGTGACCAGATAAGATAAGGGAGACAATCTAAGTCTCAAACCGATGAGGCTCGCTGCCGACAGTTTTACAAGTTTGATTAACTGTTTGCTTATATGGGTCCTTCAAGATGTGTGTATTAAAATGTTGAAGTTCATAAATTGCTTTAAAAATTATTCATCAAGGTGCGGGGGCATTGCTGTGGTGCTTATTTTGCAGCACTATTTCAGCGCTATTGCAGCGCTATTACCCCGCTATTGCAGCGCTATTGCAGCGCTATTGCAGTACTATAGCAGTGCTATTGCAGCGCTATTGCAGTGCTATTGCAGTACTATAGCAGTGCTATAGCAGTGCTATTGCAGCGCTATTGCAGTGCTATTGCAGTACTATTGCAGTACTAAAGCAGTGCTATAGCAGTGCTATTGCAGTGCTATTGCAGCGCTGTTACAGCGCTATTGCAGTGCTATTGAAGTGCTATTGCAATGCTATTGCAGTGCTATTACCGCGCTGTATTATAAAGTGTTACCACTGATTTTATTATTGAGGCTTTCTACTGTGTGTACTGAAACACAACACGCATTTACTCTGTTCAAGATCACCAAACTTTCTCTTTCTCTTTGTTTACCTGATTGACTTACTGATAACAGCTGTTTGTATATTCTTGTTGTAAAATCTCCATTTCATCCTCTGAAAAATGTTTTGCTTGATCTCCTCTCAGTCACACCGTTACTGCTCACCAGGTTTATTGCTGTTTATGCAAAGTATACATGTGCAGTTTGACTTTGTTTAATGGGGTTTTCCAGGAGCTTTCCCTTTGATTATGACGTAATCTGCACCTGCGTCCCTTTCATGGTGTAGTTAGTTAACTCTAGCCGATTATTTGCAGCCGTGCATGTGGCTAACAGGCCATTTCATCACAGAATGTTAGGACTAATGGTCCTGTTTGTTTAATGACTGAACGTGCCTGGTGCTCTGAGATGTGTCTGTAATGTGTCAGTGAATCCTGGTTTTGTCCTGCCAGTCATCTACCAAGCAGAGCCTAACGTAACCTCACTCTTCATTTTATTGATAGACCCACGCATTTTAACAGACCATTGCGGAAAAACCTGAAACAGTTTGTTTACGTCTGCTCTGTACTTTTTCACCTAAAGCAGTAAATGAGTCTGCTTACAAGGGCAGGAACCAATATAAAAACTCTCTGTGGAAGATTTCTTTCCTCTTGTATTTCCTTTTCTGGCTGTTGGTCCTAGATGAAAAAGGATGTAAAAAGACGACCATTCGTCTAGGACTTTCCTCTGTGCTTCACTGGAGGAGGACAGATGAGGTGTGTGTGTGTGTGTGTGTGTGTGTGTGTGAGTAAGTTTTGGGGGTTCTCCCTGTCAGTCTCTGCCTGCCTTTCTTCTTCTCCTCCTCCTCAGTCCAGAGTTTATCAGAGTTAAAGAAGTTATCAGAACCGCTGCGACGGCGGGCAGCAGCTCGGTTACAGCTCCCTCAGCCCTGAGGTAGAGGAGACAGAGAGGAAGGAGAAGCCTGGAGCTTATCACAGCTCCACAGTGAAGGAAGAGGATAATCCATTACTGTTGGAGTCATGTCCCCTATTCTGCTATATGCACTGAGAATCCAGCTGGACTGAGCCTGCAGGCTGCACACAGACTGTACAGTGAGGGGAAACGCAGACATGTATATGTGCAGGATGGGGGAGACTGAGGACACTTTCACACATGGATTCCGGACAGATTTGGACATTTTCAGGACATGCAGGTTCTGAAACTTTTAAAATGTCTTTTTAACAAACTTACCCTGCTGTCGTCTGGTGATGCTCTCACAACCTGAGATGCTCTGGTTAAAGCAGGAGAGCTCTAAAGTTCATACAGGAGAAGGAGGGCTGATCAGTTTCCTGTTTCAGAGTTTTTATCCCTTTCACATAAAAAAGGAAGGAAAACTATAATACAGTCAAACGAAGTGAGCAGTACAGAGAAATTTCCTCTCTCCTATTTTGTTTGTTTTAATTTGTTATCTTTACATTTCCTATTTTAACATCTAGCCAGGACACTAGGCTCCTTCTTCTGGCTAACGCTGGTGTGTTTATAAACACATCACATGCATTTCCTGTAAATGAAATGAATAAATGAATGAATAAATGTAGCATAAATGAGATGATCTGATATGTTCTCACTGTGCTCATCAGTGTAAGAAATCACAGGGTGCCCGGGTGTCCTGGGATCACTTCATCAGGACATATCAAACCCTGTGAATGATCACAGTGAGGGAGGAAAACGTGTGATTTGTTTTCCAATCCGATCACTTCTAATCAGGCGGAGCAGCTGAGAGCAGCAGAGTCCATGTTTTCATTTCAATCAGCACCTCGGAGGAGAATGACATCCTGCAGACTGTGACCTGCAGGTGACAGGTATGTGAATACTCACAATAAGCTGTTAGTGTTGCTGTGATGACATGCAGATCTTTCACAGGGGCTTTCTGCAGTAATTTTGGCAGAGACGGCGCACAGGCTGAGCCAGCAGCCGCACTGAGGACATTCAGACACAGAATCTGAAAAGAGGAGACGGGTTTATTGGAGTGATGACTCAATTTGAACCAAAAATGTGCTCAGATTCAGATTTTTTATATGTGCCCTCACATGTAAATCACCGTGCTGAGAAAGAGGTGATGATTGTATGATTGAGCAAAAACAAAAAAAAAAAAGTGAGGTTACAGCCAAGTGTAAAGTCACGAGTTTCACATTTTCTCAGCAATAAAGCAATGAAATGACTTTTTTCATCCATTACTTTTTTGGCTTTTCTCTCTTTTTTAAAAAAAATCAAAATTTCCCCTTGGAGATGATGGAGAATACGGAATTACTTTCTAGTCAGACTTAAAACCTGCACTTTAATTAAGGTCACCTTTGACACACCTTTGACGTCCACAGATGGCAACTGTATAGACTAACCTGACTGACTTATTTGACTCAGCAAGAGGTGAGTCTGTGGCAAGGTGCAACTTTGGTTTAGAAAAATAAAGCCTCAGTGCTAAAAGTTGCAATTAATCAAGAATGGGCATGAGGCTGAGGGCAGATAAAACACATACAGCAAAAAACAAAAAACAAAAAGCTGAAGTTATGAGAACAAACCACTTCCTACTCTAATGATGATCATCTCCTTGTTCATGTAAAGCCGTAAAACTTCAAACCCCACTCCTGACCAGGCTCCGCTCATTATGTTGGTTTGTTGTTGTAGTCAAGAAAAATACCACCTGGTGTCTGCATCATGTTTGATTTTGAAAAGCAGCAGATGTTTTTAATGTTGTTTCAGTGCCTGACTTCCGGTCTCACTCGGCCTGCTCTATGTAAGGTGATGCATTATTGCTCCAGCATCCAGCCAAAATAGAATGCTCTGATGCAGGGATGTTTGATGCTAGAGCTGGTGATGTAAGAGAGCATAGATGGACCAGAGACTCATGGAGTAATATTGCTTTAATGAGCGATCTTAGAAATACACCTTGTGACATTGCAGAAGCTCATTGAAACAATGCCACAGCAAATGCATACCGTAACCAAGTTAGAGGCGGTACAACAAAATAAGAGAGTGTGTGACTTTTTTTTTTTGGGTGGCAACTTTTTTTTGGCCAGGCAGTGTACTTGATACACAAGCTTCAAAGACCTCTATCTCATCAACATGAGAAATAGTTTCCTTGAAAAAAGTTTTCTACCCACTTGAGGATTATCATTTGTATTTTGGCCTTTTAAAAAAAAAAAAAAAAATTGCTGCTCTCATTAATTCATCCACACACATTTTCCTGGAAAACCATCGCTATTTTTCAAGAAGTTGTAGCAAGAATAACATCTAAATCAATACTCATTTTTAAAATAAGTATTTTCCGCATTATAGGAATAGAATAGAACTTGAAGATA
The DNA here is from genome assembly GCF_033239565.1 of Halichoeres trimaculatus. NCBI lineage: Eukaryota > Metazoa > Chordata > Actinopteri > Labriformes > Labridae > Halichoeres > Halichoeres trimaculatus. The sequence continues at coordinate 7,222,574 of NW_027437190.1, read as the reverse complement.
GAACTTGAACTTGAAGTCAAAGCAGCAATCAAAAAAACAAAAGTAGGAAAGTGTATAGAAAGTGCAAGAAGGTCCATAAGAAAATGATGACAGTTTGTCTATCATTGTTCAGTCAGCCAGTCTCCACCTCCACAGGGTCCAGGACTGAGCTTCTTCAGCAGTCTGTTCAGTCTCTGTCTCCTGTATCCTGTCTGCTCACAGCAGGTGAAGCTCTTCCAATGTGGCGATGGTGTCTGATGTTAGCTCTGTTAGCCATGTCTGTGAATAGCATGATGCTACTCTGCCCTCTGGTATTCCCTCTGTTGCTGTGTTAGCACGGCTAGCTCGTCCATCTTATTGGAGATAGATCTTATGTTCCCAACAATAATGGATGGAAGGACAGGTCGATGTCGACACTTCTTAGCTCACACCGGAGAACCAGCAGGTTGTCCTCACCTCCTTCTCCTCACCTTGCAGGAAGACATCAGGCCTTACGCCAATTAGCATTGACATGCTACAGACTGCTAACAGCTGATTTCACATGTAAACAATGCAGCCATGGTTACATGTAGGATCTCCAGATAAACACAGGAGAAAAGTAGTAAAAAATATCACTGAAGCCACAAAAAGTTTGGTGTGCATGACCAACAAATGAGCCATACAAAGTAATGATCCACTCCAAAAAGAGACGAAAAAAAGAGAAACAGACAAAGAAGAGAGAGCTGCTGCAAAAAGCAGTCATAGCCAACAGGGCGATGCCTAGCAACCAGAATAGCAACCAGAATACACAATTATGAAAAACTTTGATAAAAACAAGTTGCCATAACCACCCAGTATGTCAAAATAAAAAATGTATCAATAACAAAATGATTAGGCAACATCTGTTTTATTTGTGGATTTTGTTGTTGAAGGGTTTATAAACCATTTTTTTTTTTTTGCTTTTGTGTGTGTGTGTGTGTGTGTGTGTGTGTGTGTGTGTGTGTGTGTGTGTGTGTGTGTGTTTTAAAAGGGGCAGGCTTCATTTGGTTGAACAAGTGTTCCCATTGTTTTCAGTAAAAAATGTCCTATTAGACATTTTGTTAGCCACATTCACCTCACAAATCCAGAAAAAATGTCTTATTTCAAGATAATTAAAGGGGGCAAGGACACTTGAACTGCTTTCAAAGAGTGAAAAAATCAGTGGGGTAAAAAAAAACGTATTGTTTAAAGAAACCTTTTTAACCAATTCTTTTAGGGAAAAAGGCATCATTTTTGACTTTAGGTATTTTAAAATTAGAGTTTTTTTCTGGAATTTTTAGATGAATTTGGTTCAATAGAGTATATTAAAACATTTTTTTTTTTTTACTAAAAATAAAACAAATATTTGTTCAGGCTTGAGTTTTTGTAGTGCATCTACCCGCCTTTCAGCGCAGACAGCTTACTTTTTCTATGCAAAACTGTTAACCTCTTATATCAAACAAAACCTCACGACTCAACAGACAGTTAACTAAAACCTAAAGGATGAAGATCCAAATATGTTCACTTGGCATTACAAGTGGAGTTAAACATATTACTGACATTTATTTTGATAATTAAAAATATCAAATACTCCATGAGCTTCAGTTAGCTTTAAACATGAATGCTGCTGCTTTGTTGACGCTGTGAGGACATTTCAGAGTCCGGACTTCAGGAAAAAACAGCACCGATTGTTAATTCACACGTTATCTATAGCACCACCTGAATACAGAGCGCCCTGACTGATGCCCTGCAGGAAGAAGCAGTGATGAGACACGAGGAGGAAAGAAAAGCAAACACATGATGTGGTGAATAATGGTCTGTGAGATGTGATCACAGCTGGTGTGTCTGCGCTGAACCCTGAGACAGAAGGAAAAGAGAGTTTGAGATGAAACAATGTACAGAGAAATTAAAGCTGCCTTTTGCCTTGGAGCATTCTGGGAGTTTTCCTGTGAGGGTAATGGCCTAAAACTGCCTGAGCCAGCCCGGCTGTCAGACCAGTTCAGCATGCAGCCGAGTCCACCGCAGCGATACGCCAGAGGCCATTTTGAGAGTCACTGAGGCCATTTTGTGTGTCTGCTTTTGACAGAGCTGTAATATATCACCCTGCTGTGTAATCTGTCTCTTCTGTCCACTCTAATTGTGTCTCCAGCGGCTGCAGATCACAGCCCTGCCAGGAGCGTGACCTCGCCAGCTGGCTGCGGACAGCGCCCCCTCTGTGTGTGGAGGACCCTGCAGGCCACTGTCACACTGCAGTTTCCACAGGCAGAGCAGGAGAAGCGTGAGCGGTTAATTCAATCAGAGCCACCCGCCAGATTTCCTCCGATTAAAAATAGAAACATTAATTCCAGGCTCATGCAATGTAAATTCAAATTAATTAAAACTGTATATCACTCTCCAAATAATTGGATCTCAATCATCTGTGTAATAAGAGGCGTTTGATTAATCTGCAGAAAAAAACATCCCAAAGTGATCAGACCTGTTCCTCCTCTCCCTCTCTGAGGATGAAGGGCTCTCAGGATTGAATAAAAGCTGTGAAGTGGGGAGAAAGCAAGCACATGTTTACGATATGGAGATGGTGGAGATACGGCCTGAATAGATTCTCATCCTCATCCCGGCTGTGTCAGCGGAGCGAGGGAGCGTGAGCAGAGATAATTTAGATCCAGGACTTGAAAGCTCGCTGTGCACTGAAGGAGGAGTGTGTGAGACTCGAGGGCCTCTCCACGGAGCAGGAGAGGGAGCAGGAGGAGGAAGGAGGAGGCCATGCTTGACCTTAGCTGGGGGGACGGGCCCCCGGGGGTCAGTAGTTCTTCTCATTCCTTCCAATTGGAGGAGCATGGCGGCGAGGCGAGATGATCCCACCGTGCAGCAGGGACCGAACAAATGCTCGCATTTGTGCCACAGACGAGCAGCTTGCTGCTGTCTCACTCACTCTAAAACTTTGTTTTTCTCTGCTTCAGTCAGAAAGCTGCTGGTTTAAGAGAGAAGAATCTCTGCTCAGACAGCACACAGGGTTACAACAGGTCCACCATGAAGTCATCTGAAGCGGCGTTTCTCACCTGGTGGGTCGGTCACAGACTGGCTTTAAGTGGGTCACAGCCTTTTTTGTTTATTTCTGTGTAAAATTCCTGTTCTTTTATTTTCAAAGGGATGCATCTTTTTCATCAGTTGGTGCAGCTATATTGACAATGGGGCGGGCTTTGAGTCTCTTCACTAACAGCTATAGGGCGCCTGTCAGTCACGTGAGCTGAGCTGTGTCTCTGATTGGGTGAACTCAGGATCTTAATATCCCCTTAACTGTCAAGTAAGAAAAAAAAAAAACCCCTGTACATTTACTTTACTGTGTACTGTCATGCAGATGTTCACTACTTTAGATGTGCATGTTATTGATTGTCTGCCTTGCATTTGTTTAGACAGTTCGTGTTTATTTGAGTGTTTAATATTTACAAAAAACAAAATAACTTATTCAAGTGAGAGTGAAACATGAAAAAATCTTCAATGAAAAAAATAGAAATGCAGCCAAAGAAGCGTGGGAGTAAGTTTCTTTTGTATTTTCTACGTTATATTTTCTTTTTTTCTTTGTTTATCTGTTTCCGCCTGAGATCTAGTGAAGTTTCTGTCCCAAAGCTGTATTTATACCCTACACCCTGATGAAGTGAACTTCGTTCAGCTGCGAGTGTGACTCCGTGACGGAGTGCACTCCGTCATTGAGGGGGAGTGTGTAAGGGGCGGTTTGAAAAAGGCCCTTAGTATTCACCAATACACCACATCGGCCCAACGTTACTTCAGTGGAGATTTCCCAAATGCGGCTTCTAGACCAGACAGTTATAGCGCCACCCACAGGCCTGGCATACCAACTACAGTGTTTTCAGTCCCTCTGCATTTCAGTGTAAACACGGTCATTTTTTCACTGCGTTATAGCTTTTTCAGATGAAACGTTGTCGTGTAAATGGGGCTTAAGTGAAATTATTATTTAACTGTTTGAATCAACTGATTGACCCATGAATTTATAGATACAGTTTCTAAGATTGGAAACTATACAGAATTTGATATACGTTAGAAAAAAATATTAACCCCCCTACAGTTAGTGCTGAGATTAAAATTAGTGCCTCACCTTTTTTTTGTACCAGGTTGTAAAAATGTTCATTTCTGCTGTTAAAATGTTTTTTTTTTTTTTTTTTTAAATTTTTTCATTTGGCTTGGTGTGTATGTGACTTCCAGTAGTCGCAGAGCCAGCCTTAAGCTGACACTGGAGAAACAGCAGATTTTAGCACTTCTGCATTGTGTCATATATTTAAACAGGTTTGCCACTTGGTTTATTCATACTCCTGAACAAAAGGTGGCAATAATGCCCCTTAACGTGAAGTGATACTGTTCATTTCACAGTATAGAAGAAGACCACCAACGCAAGTTTTTTTTATTTTTTTATTTTTTTATCATCATTATCATAGAAATGAGAAACTTTCCATGGGAAGTTAAGCTTGGGAAGTTCTGAAATATATTGATTTTTAAAAAAAATCAAAACTTACTTTACTTTATGTAGTCCTCAGGTGGTGCCTTAAACAATCATGTGCTGTGGGAACGGTGTACAGTGCATTGAGCAGTGTGGCTTCAGTAGCCTTGCAGTCAGCACAGTGCCACCATGTGGTCAAGGCAGCATGGCAGATATTCAAGGATGATTGTTTTAACCCAAATTATGCTACAATATACTTACACTAACTATATTTACGTTCTTCGTTATAAATTCCAGTGTTCTCCCATAAATTCCAGTGGAAAGTTCCTGATTTTGAATATTCATGGAGTTTCACAACCCTTGAAATAAACACGGTGAAAGACCTCTGTGTGTTTTGTGCAGTCAGGTGTTAGTAAGTTAAAGTATGAAGCTGTCAAAAGTTGAGCTGCATTTGAGAACAAACACTCTTCTCTCAAAGACGAGCCTGGTAAGTATTTTTGAAGACATCACAAAAGTGTTTTACATCCTGCTCAAAGCAAGAACTGGCTCCGTATGATCAACATTATGTGTCTGGCGTCCTGCTGTATTGACGCAACGCAATGTTTATCAGCTTTGCACAGACGACTGTGTGCCATGGTGCTATTATCATGCCCAGGCTCAGGCTTACTGCCTCTCACGAACACTGACCTCTTTCTTTAACATACACAGAAATAAATAAGAAGTCAGTAAAATACAGGTACCCTAAGAGTCATTTAAAATAACAGTTTAACACTGAATCAAATTTGTTCTTCGCTCTGGCTCCCTCAGCAATTTTAGTCATGGGTTGCTGCTTCTTGTAACGTCTCACTTAACATTTGTTCTGTTCATAAGCTACTTGTATGAAGCTAAAGCTCTGTACATTCTGCAGAGACTCAACAACTCTTACAACTTTAGTCTTCAAGTCTTTAAATGAATGGATTTATCATGATGTGAACATGTGCTTCATGAACTTCCAGAGTTCAGAAAACACATCAGAGAACACAAGACATGATTAAAGTTATGAAATGGTTCAGAATGCAGGATAAGAAATATGTTCTAAAAATGTTGTGTGCATGTAAAAACAACAACAAAAAACTATTAATATATGCAGAAAAAAATTCTGATAAAATCCTGATCCTGCCATTTAAAAAATCAGGACATATTTCCCCCATACTGCCCCCTAATGGAGAGCATTTTCCTTGGTCAGAAGTAGAGTTTGCTGATGTTTACGCAGAATGTAACACTGCAGAAAAGTGACCACATCATGTGATATCAAGAGACACCTGGGGGACAGGTGAGGTTTGTGATGATTCTGTCTGAGCACACTTAGTGACTGATTTTTACAGATATCCCTAAAGAAACAGAAATCTCTTCGTTTTCTTTTCCTGTTTCCTGGCTGAGTATGATGGGAGGTTAAAGCTAGCATGGAGGGGAGTGATTAGAGTTGGTTCCTCTTTATTAGAGCAAACATTACTCATGTTAATGCGAATGCACAAAACTCCACAAGTAAGATCCATTGTGGAAGGATTTTGGCCTCATTTTGGTGCAACAGGATGAGGCGTCCATCTTTATGGATGGTCGATGGTGACACTTCTAAGCAGAGATCATTCAGCTCTCTGCTCAAGGTGACATTAGCGGTGCTCAGGCCTGCTTTTATATCCTATTCTTTAAAACACAGATTGTGTTTGGAGCCTCATCGTGATGCGTTTCCCTTCCCCTCCGGGCACAAACACACCGTTCTCCGTTACCTTACTGGGGGTCACATCAAGTGTGATATCTGGGTGCTTCCTGGATGGGTGAGCCTGGCCGGTGGGGCGATGCTGGGCCTCAGCTGCTTCTGTAATTTGCACTGACACCTCATTTTAGGAGCTTACGCCTCCTAAACCACAGAGGGAGCAGGCCACTCAGAGACTTAATCTAATCACTGAAGGACGGGAAAATATTTCCCTCCTTTTCCTCTGCTGTGTTTCTGTTCTGTGCTCAGAAACGAGAGTAGAAACAGAGCAGCGTAAGGGTTTGATCACTTGAACATTTGGCTGTGACTGTGCAGGTTTGAGTGCTCTTGTGATCTGGGAAACCATTGTAAGTGCAGACTTATCGTGCGAGATCAAACTGCCTGTGCTCTGTGTTTGACTGAATTCATTTTCTCTCACACCTACACAAACGCAGTCACAAAATCTAATTATCAGGCCAGTGCTGACAATAAAAGCGCGAGTGGGATAACAAGGCAAACAAGAGGCAGAGAGTTTGAATATATCTCAGCAGAAGCAAAAGAAAGTTCAATATTTTGTTTGTTAATCAAGAGCTGGAGGCTTCCCTCTGGTCCCCCGACTTCACAGCAGAGGAACAAGTCCCCAAAGCCCCGCACGAATCATCAGAAAACACGAGGAAATGAAGAAAAAAACATCACATGCTGAAAAGAGTTGCTCAGGCAGTGGAGGTTTAGTGAGCCAAAGAAGACTCCAATTAAGAAATGCAATAAATTCTGATGACCTTAGGCTTAAAAAGCTGCAGCAGAACAATTTCTGTGAGGGTTGAACCCGTCTGTGAATCCACTCAGAGCCACAAAACAATCAGAAACCAGCCGAAGCCCCTCAGTTGACCCTGACACATTCAACAACACCTCCAAAAATACAGCGGTCGCCTGCAGCATCGCTGCTTCTCTCTGATTTAGCACACAGTCCTGTTTGCAAGGTGATGTCTGGCAGGCTCCTCTTACAAATAATGAGTCAGACTCATAAACACAGACGTGTGAACGAGCCCTGGCTGCATGGAGGCCCTCTCTAAAATTATCCTGCTGGGAGTCAGGGGAGGGCTGGTGGTGGAGGAGGACAGCAGGTGTTGTTGCACTGTAGTGTATTTACAGAAGAATTAAGCTGTAATGTCAGAGGCTGCTCCGTCAAATGACTCCTTCTACTGTGGAGGCAGGAGAAGGAGGCAGAGTGTGCAGGAGAGCAAACCATCTGTCTTTCAGCACAAGTGAAGGATGTTCCCTTTCATCCTGGAGCAAAATGAAACATGAAGAAATGCAGATGTGATTTGTTTGGTTGACTTTGAAAAGAAGCAGAGTTCACTGAAGTGCAGATGAAAGATCTGCTTCTGTAGCAAAGCAGGAGTCCCAAAAACCGCAGTTATTCAAGTGTCCACTAGAGGCCGTCTGTATGGAATGAATATCCTATCTTTAATCAAGAGCATTTTTAAGTGATTTGAGAGCAGTATTTTATTGATTTCATGCTCAGATTTTGTGGTATTGTCTCTCAAAACTCTACTCTTGCACTCAAATTTGCTCTGCGCGTGCTCAAACTATGTCCTCTTGCTCGGTTACAATGCTGCTCGCTCAGATTTCCTGTGCTCACAGATCTCTGTCTGCTCGGGGAATGATTTGTGGATCGACCAATAGGAGGCCGAGTAGTATTGACCAATCAGAATGTTCCTGTTTGTTTACAGGTGCGTTCGCTGCTTTTCCCGGAGCGTTACATACGGGTGGGTACTCTTTCAACCTGGTTTATCACCCCCGACCTCTGGGGTTGTAATAAATGTGATTTCTTCAATTTTTTTGTTTACTGTTGGAATCAAATATCATTCAATAAATACACGAGTGCCTGTGTTTTCACTGAAATAGTCATATTGTTTAACCATAACCGCATGACACAGTGCTCTTTGCTGAGCGCTTGGTCCCACCTAGCTTCATGATGGTTATACAATATAACTTTTTTAGTGAAGACACAGGCGCTCGTGTATTTATTGAATTCTGATTGGTCAATACTACTCGTCCTCCTATTGGCCGATCCACAAATCATTCCCGAGCAGACAGAGATCTGTGAGCACAGAAAATCTGTGCGAGCAGCATTGTAACCGAGCAAGAGGACACAGTTTGAGCATGCGCAGAGCAAATTTGAGCGCAAGAGTAGACAATATCACAAAATCTGAGCATGAAATCAATAAAATACTGCTCTCAAATCAATAAAAAATGCTCTTGATTAAAGATAGGATATTCATTTCATACATCTGCTGCAGTGAGTCAGTGTTGGAGATCTACAGCCAGGTACAAAACCAGTTTGGGTCTTTGTTGCTCATTTTTCTCTTTATCACAGCTGACTGACAACTTTGACTCACAGCCACCCCTGATTCACACATACAGCGTGAGTGCTGCGCAAAGCTGCATTTTTTGGTTGCGTCTCTAGAGCGCATCTCTAGAGCGCATCTCTAGAGCGCATCTCTAGAGCGCATCTCTAGAGCGCCGCACAATGCATGACAGCACCCAAAGCAGCTGGATACCCAAGATCACAAGATCTCAGGAGAATCACAAGTGCCTGCAGCAATCCCACCCATGACAACGTGCATAATGATTAATTAGAATGATAAACTAACCTGGTCCTTACCTTTCACATTTAAACTGATGCGGTACTGATGCCCGGTACCTAGTGATCGGCACCGCATCGGTACTGGTACTTAACAGTAACAATTTTTGGCACTTTTTTCTGTTTATGTAATAAAAAAATATTAATTTGTTTAATAATAAAGTAAAAAAAATTTCAATTGAACATATTTACTCTTCAAACTTTAAACTTGTAAAGCTGTGTTCATGTTTAGCTTGGAAAATCTCCTACTCTTCCACTCCCTTACAGTAACAAAGGTGTGTTTAGGTACCTGAACACGGAACCCTTTGATTTTACATAAATCTGTACCCGGTACATTTGACAGAATTCGGTCCATACCTATAAAAGTACCTAATTCGGTACCTATCCCTACCTTCAGTCCATGCCTTCTCCTTTCTGTTGGTGTCCTTGTAGAGAAAATCTCTTGTGTTGTATTGAATTCTGAATTTTTCCCAACTGCCAAGATTAACTTTTCCCCATCAAAATTTTGGATTACCTCTGGATCTGACCTACTGATGACTTCTATTCCTGTGCCAGTGGAGTTATATTCAAGAACAAGTATGAGATTTACAATTCAGAGCTACAAATGGAGGTTTATATAGAAATGGCTGAATACTCTGATCTTTTTCGTGTCTGATTTCCTGTTTGGTCCAGTCTGCTCTGCACTCCGGCAAAAACAGACTTGCAGCGTAACAGCCGCGCTTAGCTGTGGGTGATTGCAGCGCTAGCAGACTGCAACGCATGCTGTGTGGGTGCAATGATTGACTAGAGTGGTTTCTAAGGATGGTGTAGTGCACAGCACTGCACTGCACGCACTTACGCCTTATGTATGAATTAGAGGTAAGTCTTGAAGTTTGACATAATCATTGACGTGGCCTCTTTGAGAGACAGGTAGGAGCAGTTGGCTGTTGTAGCCTGGTGTCTCCCCAGCTAATTCTATTCCTCAACTTAACATTATATAATGGGTGTTAGAGCGTTAACAGCTTATTGTTGCTATCCTTTAGCTAGTGGTTGGTAGGCTTCAGTCAAGCCTGCCCATACAGTTCAACAAATTATGATACTAAAGACTTAAAGACCATGATCCTGTGTCTGAAGAGCCTCTGGGGAACAAAATAAAAAAAACAAAAAAAACCAAAACTAAGTCATGGAGGAGACATGGACTTATTTCTGGATAGAATCTGAAAAAGTGTGGACTATAAAGCAGGCAGTTTAGATCTTCAGTGTGGGGACAATATGAAGCCACCAGTCAGGGGGTTCTGAGCTGACAATACACTTTCAAAGACGTGTTGATGGAGAGGAGTTATAAATAAAGCTCCAAACATTATTGAGCATAATGCATCTGTGGAGGTGGAGAAGAGGCCTGGGTTATAATTGAAAATGAGCTGAAACTGCCTGACAAAAGCTCCGCTGAAGTGATTATCTTTTATTCATTAGAATTTCCATCTTCTGAGACCCCACCAGGAGGAAAATTGGAATTCACTGTCGGTGCTGCTCACTCGCTTTTTTCATTCATATAACGTGCGGTGGTGAATGTGCTTCTATTCAGCGCGCTCACAAAGCAGGGAACGTGAAACCGGAGCAGAGATGATAGAAATATGAATTCAGATGTGCAGAACAAGGACCAAACCTCTGACAAGGGACAGTGTATGTTCTCCTGAGGGGTGTGACGGGATCCAGAAGACATGACCAGACACTGTAGAAGCTTCCACTGTAACAGTCAATGGCAGCAAAATCTGTCAGTCCTTCTATAGACCGTTTCATAACTGAGACAAATAAACACAAAGACTGAAAATAAACAGGGAATCTCCTCTGGGCTTACACTCACGTCATGTATCATAGGTGTCCTGATCTATGGAGAGGCTGCATGGTTCCCCCACCTGGTGGGTCTCCCCCAGTTTTTGAAGCCCTGCCTCCTAGCATGATTCACATACTCTCAGCTAATGGTAATGGGTAAACACACTTAACTTATTTAAAGAAACTTGAGGCATCTAATTTTTATCTTCTAAACTTCACTGTGATTGTATGATTATTGCAGTTTTGTCGCACAGTATATGAAGTTGTTACCTGACGGGTATAAACTCACAATTTATGTTTGCTACACACAAACTGCACACTACACACCAGTATTGTAGTACTTGAGTCCAAGACTCAGACTCCAATCTGACTTGAGTCCAGATATGGTCTTGTGACTCGGCTCAGACTTATGTGTTGATGTCCCGGACTTGGGCTTAGACTTGAATGTAGGCTTTGTTCATTTTAGTTAATTATTTCTTCTGGTATAAGCTTCTAATAACAGATCAGTTTTGAGACTACAGCTGGCGCCTGTGTTTGTTTACCTGCATGCGTGTTTACGTGCTGTTTTGTTCAGAGGAAAGTCAAAGGAAGTGGCATTGGTGGTGCTGTAAAGACACTGGTAAATGCTGAGCAACATGTTAGCTATGTAAAAAATACATAAAAGAGAAGATAGAGATATATGTTTTCCAATATCAAATATAGACAAGAGAAGATGATCGAGGTGCCGTAGGAGCGCAATTTTTTTTTTTTTTTCATTTCTTGTAGTGGTTGTGACATTATTTTTCCTGACTCTCTGTCTGCTACACAGAGTGTGCTTGTCTCTGTGTGTGTATGTGTGTGTGCGTGTGAACACCAAGGGGCAATATCTGGTTAGTTAGTTAGTTAGTAAAAATGAAGCCTATGCGGAAGTGCTAAAAGTTGCTGTTTATCGAAAATTCGTTTAAGGCTGGCTGCAGAAAGACTGGAAACAATGTACAACACCCAGCCAAAACAGCAGGTTTTTACAGTATTAAAAAGCGTATTTACAGCCTGATTCAAAAACGGCTTGGGTTTGAAACGCTGATTTCGCTATCAGCACACACTGTATGGTAAGTAAATTTTTTCCTAACTTGGCAGTTTAGGGGATATAAGGATCGTTTGATTGTCCAATCAGTGACACAGCTCAGGTCACTGACTGGTGGGCGCCCCGTAGCTCTTAGAAAAGAAACTCACAGCGGGTGTCAATGTGGGTTGGCTTCAACATAAATAAGAAAAATAACAAACAATGGTTCAATGATGTTTGCTTGAGTTACAATGTTTTTTAACTTCACAAATGTGCATCTTGAACAGATGGGTAGAACAAATTCTGACTGCTGGTGTGTTCTTCATACAAAGAATATTCTTGTGCATTGGATGAAGTGTGACGTAATGGAGCATTTTCTGTATACATTATACTTACAGTCCATGCAATTCAGCCAAGGTTTCTAGTAAAGACTCTTTACTTAACTGTCATTCAGTAAAATTCAGATCAGCAGAGACCAATGTGAATTAACTGAATATGTTCTCTGATTGAAACTGTCCATCACAGTCAGTCCAGGTTTACACAGACGATAATTTGGAGTCAGACAGCAGCATTCCTGTGTCCTGCTCGGGCTATGGGACTTCACCCTGGATTTCCTACACACAAAAAGAAGTGAAATCCATCAGTTAGTCGTCTTAAGCTTGACTTTGTCACTAGTCTGCTGATTAAAGCTGTGAAATAAAATAATAATTATAAAAATAATAATTATAAAAATAATAATAATAAAAAAAAATCAGAGAAGCCACCACGTTCTTTGTACAAGAACTGAACAAACAAAGCAGAACAGTCATATCCCGTGTTCAGTCTCAGGTCAAGGTGTGAACTCACAGCTCAACAAAAGCAATTATTCAGGTCAGCGGTTCACTGCTCTGAAGAAAACTGTCGAGTAGGGAGGATGGGCTCGTCTCATTCAGCTGCTTTTTGGTTGTGGTCTTCAGGATGAGGGTCAGTGAGCAGGTTAACTACAGCTCAGTGCTCATCAGCAAAGTGCACATCTGTCCCCTCAGCAAACAAACAAACAAACAAACAAACAAACAAAAAACTCCACACAAACATCCAGAGAAGATAAGTGTTGATAAAGAGCTGCTCTGATCCTAAGTGGTGCCTTCCAAATGAATGCGCTGGTTTTCATACCTGGTTGGATGCAGCTCACCGTTCACACCTGCCTCAATGAACACCATCACATCTGCTCTCTGCCTCTAACCACCCCTCAGTTTTCTGATTCAGGGGTTTTCTTTACTGTTATTGTACAGAGGGTGAGATAAAGCAGTGAAAGGATGGAAAGGTCAAGCCTCTTTCACACACGCACTCCTAAAGGTTCCTGGGAAATATCCCAACATCTTTGAGAGCTCTGCTACTGAAATGCACTTAGGGTGACATTGATAACAGTTCTGTGTGTAAACTGGTGGGTGTGCCGTCATCTCTGAGGTTCTGGTCCCTGTCAGGTCAAAGTGAAAGAATGAAAATAATGCATTGTTCTCTGAAATGAAAGTATAGAACAAATCAAACATTTGATGTCATAAATACATCATGGAGTGTCCATCTGTGGCAGGTCTAAGAGGCGGACACACTCCTGGCATTATTTCCTCACTCTGTTGCAGACTGATGTTTGGGCTCATTATCTTGCTGTAAGGATGAATTCCTGACCAATGAGACTCATTCCAGGGGGTACTGCATGGCGGGCGCTGGGAGTTGTTTTGGTTCAGGGGGCTTTTCATTCCTTACAAGTACCAGACCCTGGATCCAGTAAAACAGCCCTAGATCATGTTACTTTCTTCTCCATGTCCACATTTAATTTCACACACTGAGGAACCGTCCTTTCCTTGGCCTACTCGACATAAGGTGCACAAAAATCTTGCATGATGAACCAAAGATTTTTGATTTATTCATTCATCTTCATGTCTTCAGTAGTCCATTGGTGGTGTTTGATGGCCCAGGTAAACCTCTTTCTTCTTCTGCCTTTGTCTTAGCAATGGATGTCTTTCTTTCTAAAGTCTGACCTGTAAAAACTACATCTCAAAGTCTTCTCTTCACAGTAACTGAAACTGAGACTGAGACACACTACCACTTAAGCTGTGAAGCCTGGATCTGTTAACTTTCAGAAACTGGTCTTCTGATTCTGGTTTTACTTTGGCTCTACCAGACCTCTTCCTGTCAGAGTTTCCAGTCCCACTTTCTGAGTGTCTTTAGATGCTGAAGGAAATTCTCCCCAAGAGCATTATACCACTTTACTGCACATAATACTGTTCAATAATGCTCATGTGATGAACCAAATTGTGATATTTACGTATTAGGGCACTTTATTTTTACACATCTCAGCTACCAATGTGTGTGAATAATGTACAGGATCTGATTAGTCCTAACTTAAAGATCATTAAAAAATGTACCTCTTCTTAAAAGAGTAAAAATACACACATTTGACCTTTTCTCAAGTATTTTTAGATTTGATAAAACCCATCCACTGATGCCAGGATATTAACTTGGCCCGTGGCTGAGACCTCAGTGCCTGTGTGTGAGTGTGTGGTTTTCCTTGTGCACAGAGCAGGTAAACTGGTCATTATCCAGGTATTGTTGAGGCTCTGCAGAGCACAGGTTTGATAAATTGCACTTTCTGCACAGACCCTGTGGGATGGCTGGAGGTCAAACACGGCTGTCCGGCAGGCGGAGCAGCTTTTCACAGATACCCTCTGAGAATCACGCCTCACATTTGTATGGGCGAGGTCTGTGGCTGCTGCTTTTCAAGGCTTCTCCACAGCCACAGTACAAGGGCAGCAGACGCGCCGGTAAATAATAACACTCCTTTCAATCTTCTTAGATTGTAATACTGAATTATCTTTCCTGTGGCTGGCTTCCTTCTTTTTTTTTTTTTTTTTTTTTTTACTGAATCAGGGTCAGTGCAACACCTGGGTCACTCCTTCCACTTCCTCTCTTTGTAGACGTTCAGTAAGAAATATTAAAGAAAGGCAGTGCAGTGCATTCAACAGGCAGTAAATCATTAAAGATCCCACCAAAACCTTTAGTGCAAATCATGCAAATAATGAGGCATTAATTTGAAAAAAAATCAGAAGCAAGAATCAAAAGCCATACAATGTTCTTTTCATTTTTGTGACAAAGATAAATGAGAATGCACAAAATCCAAGATAAACTGAAAGAAGTCTTGTGATTGATCAGTTTTAAGGTCATTTTGATTAAAAAATGTTAGCTGGCAAACTTTGACACAAATGTCAACCTTAAATACCTTATTGAAATAAAACAAACTACACAAAAATGTAGTCCTTGATCACATCTGCCATTATACGTCGCGTATGAAATCTGACTCATCTTCAGTCAAAGTTTATTTAAACTACACAAATTGATGGGTACAGACTTGACGAGAGTAACCAAATTAAATAAGTTTGAAGCTTCAGCAACAGAAATGTTACAAAACCTGTTTTCAACCAGAGGAAGCCCTATAACAAGATGCAAACACAGACGTTCTAAAAACTGCAGTACCCCATTAATATTATAACTATTGATACATGTTTTTTTTTTTCCTTTGCTCTTGTTCTTTTTTGTTTCTTTCTTCTTTTTTCTTCTTTTTTTTCCCTTCTTTCTCTCTTTTTTTTGTATGTTGTTGAAGTGGGTAGGGAACTGTTGAAAAAAATTACATTTGTAGAGAAAAAAGTTTTGTTTGTGATCATTGATAACTTTAAATAAAGTTGTGAAAAAAACAACAACTGCAGTACCCCAAGTGTCCACTTCAGGCTTTCTGCAAAAGCAGACAGGAGATTCAACCACTACTCAAAGTAAAATTTCAAAACTCAACATGTGTAAAGCTGAGTTCAAAAAACACTTTTGATTTGATTAGAATTGATCATTCACACTTCACAGGGGTGATTTTTTTTTTTTTTTTTTTTTTTTTTTTTTTTAAGATAACTTATTCTCCAAGATGATATGACACTTTTGGTTTGGTGCAGATATGCACCGAAACTGTTCAGTTCAGACCAGAAGGCATGCTTGGCCAAGGTTTCCACTTTAGCTGAAAGCAAAAGCTCAACAAATACCAAAAATGTAAAATTTGAATTGTTTAGACCTGCCGTCAGTTTTGTGCTGCGAGCTCAGCGGGGGACAGAGACTGGACTCAACGTAGTGTAGAAGCTGTATATCTGGGGGGAAAAAAAAAAACACTTTTCCTCTTTCTAGATGATCGCAAACAAAGTTTAAATGAACTCTTAGCTGGTCGCTGTGTCATGAAGTCTTAATCCCCCAAAAGTAGCTTGAAGTCCAGGGTAGTGAACAGTACATTCGTTTGTATTGTCGAGTTTGTGTCCAGTGTTAGCTCCAGTAGCTGTGTCTGTGAATGGCATGATGCTACTCTGGTATTCCCTCTAGTGCTGGGATAGCATGGCTAGCTCGTCATTCTTATTTGGGATAGATCTTACATTCTTCATAATGAAGGATGGGAGGACTGGTCGATGCCATCACTTCTTAGCTCACACCAGCACATCGTCCTCGCCTCCATCTGCTCTGCTCACAGAGAACACCAGCCCTAGCACAGGTTAGCATTTCCGCGCTATAGGCTAACAGGTGAAATCTCATGTGTGGACATTGCAACCATGGTTGCACGTAGGATCTCTAGACACACACGGGAGTAAAGAGAATGTAAAAACATGGCAAATGCAACCAGTTGGTATCAAATGAGATGTAAAAAGTAATAACAGGCTCCAAATACAAACAATGTAGGGATAGACCTCAGAAATGTAATAATTAGACATGAATTCTGCCTTCATTTGGTGTGGAATGTTAATCCTGCATGATTGCTCTTTTTTCATCTATCTATAGTGTTATAGTTAAAACAATTATTTCTGTTCTTTCTGAAGAAAATAGATTTTATTTCTTTCCTTTTTCTGGGATAAGTAGGGTTGGAGCCATGCTAGCACTTTTCCTTTTGTCAGGTTTGCACACCACAATAGTTACTCATCTTAAAATGAAACCATCAGGAGTTATGGTTGAGATACTAAATACCCAGAGGTGTGTTTGTTTGTTCAAAGATTATTGGTTTGGGTGTAAACGAACTGTATTTCACTCCCTTGGAGGAATGCTTTCTGTAAACACAATCCAGGCTCTGATTACTTTGTCAATTTGGTGTAATTAGAGACGCAGTTTAGTGAAACACTGGAAGGCTGCACACATGGCAGGAGGTTTCATAACTTCATCTCTAAAACAACTTCTTCACACTTGAACTGACTCGGAGCTCGTCACGCTGTAACCCAGGCAGGGCCGCAGGCTCTAAGTGAACGCCGCCGCCGGCACTGAGCATGCTCACGCTCTTATCACATAGATTTTCTTCCAGAGGTGCTTCAGAGATCAAGTTGTGGGAAATGGGAGTTTAGCCACAGGCCGCCTGGTGTTGTGTGCTTGTGAGAGTGTGGGTGTGTGTGTGGGAGGATGGCAGAGGATCAGAAACATATGTTTATTAAAAAGGCTGAAACAACATCAGCAGTAATAAAATGTGTTCTCTCTTCTTCCACTCAGCCCTCTCTTTTAACACCTCAAGTAAATGAGGTTAGACATCTTCAATGATTCCAAATAAGTGCAGCAATTATTCCTGAAAACTCCCGGTAACTGTTGGTGAAAGACACTGCTGTGAGAGTAAGAACAGGGAATAGAGACGGTAGAGTGACGTGTCAGAAGGGGCCATGGATTGGAACAGTGCCCAGGCCGCCTGCTTGAGGACTACAGCCTCAGTACATGGGGTGCGTGGTTAATTCACCAGGCCAAACCAGCGCCACCTCAAATAGAAACCTCCCAGCTGTCAGTTTCTCTCATTGTGCACTTTGGTGATCTGAAATCTTTCTTTGGAAAGAATTTGAGTCCTAAAATGTCAGTAGCGCTAGTGGCAGCCAGGTGCTCCGACGTATCTGTCAGTTTGTAAGTAGTTTAGTAGCTGTCTATACTTAGCGCAGCTGACAGCCCAGTGCTCTAAGACATGTCTGTAATGTGCAAAGTTAGTGAATCCTGGTTATGTCCTGCCAGTCATCTACCAATCAGAGCTAACATAACCTCACTCTTCATTTTATTGATAGACTCTCAAGTTTGAACAGACCACTGCAGAATAACTGCTGACTGTGGGTTGGAATCAACATTAGCACAAACAGTTTAGCTCCTGTGTTATAGAGTGATACAGCCCAAGCTAAAGGCTAATCAGTCTTTAGTTCAGGCTGTATCTATCTCCTGTTTATCTTCCTTCTGCTCTCTACCCCGTTTCTGTCTGACAGTTAGGCTCCTGTGTCCACCATCACTACAAAATTAATCACAGAAATCATTTTCAGCAGAGAAAAAACACAGATCTCTCGTCTCACAACTAAACTTTGTCAGCCAGCGTGGTGTTGTCATAGAGACTAAGATGTGCCATACATCAATCCGGTCCTGCTTGACCTGACCAGGAAGCTAAGACGTATCAATTCAAAATAACCTGTGACCAGAAATATTGATGCTGATAATCTCATTTTAAAGTGTGGATTATGATCAGGCATATATCTTAGAAGGGAGGCTTTTTCAAGATCACTTAGACACTCCTCACAGCCCTTTTAAAGAGACAGTGGCTGCTAACAGGTAGTAGAAAAAAACACTTAGGCCCATCTCCTGTCTCTATTAGACAGGGAATGTCTAATGTGGTGATTTAAGTATTATCTTGTTGCAATGACAAATGAAGTTCTATTCTATCTTTAAAATCGTAACTCTCCTGCTGACCTCTTTTTTTTTTTTTTTTGCTCACTGGCAACCTTGTCATTTGTTGCACATCTATTGTAACCCTTGGCCCTTGGTTTTGCACGTGCTCGTGTGGTGAAGGGGTCCCAATTCTTCATGAAAACAAGGGGAAGGGCTGCACAGCCCTTGAAGTGAAGACAAACTGAAACCTCACTTGAAACCAAGGGGTATGACAAAATCCCCATATCGATACTTTGTTAAAATTAGAAACCCAATCCTTTATTTCTCCACGTATTTCTCCATCTACCTACACCCATGTCAGATCAGGGTGACAGGTTTGCAGCAGATGAACTTCACTGCGGTGGGCTGCATTTCATGAGTGACTGGACGGATAAGCTGCATTCAGGAGCTGTATCAGCTACTCAAGCTATGAAACTCGATCGTTACCGTATTCAGGAGTTACATAATATAGCCTCAGAATACTGTAACCTTATAAAACTTTTCCTGGCTTTAGCTGTCTCGTTACTCATGTGACATGTGATGTGGTGCATATGGTGGTGTATGTTTGCCATGAGTTTGTCACCCTCATCTGACATCAGTTTATCACCAGTTTGTAAAAATGTGTTGGGTTTGGAAGTGAATAAACAGTCGCTCATCAGGCATCAGGCATGCCTGATGAAGGTCTAGCACCTAGGATGGAGATGTCTTGATTTTCCAATATGCTGTCTGGAAATGAGATCAGACTGATGTTGCCAAATACCCAAGATTACCAGCTGCAAAGACTAAAATTAGACTTTAATCACTCACCCCTAGCAACAAAACTCAATAAAAAATGTTCATGTAACCCACAAACTTTCAGTACAAAGGACATTATTGAAAAAATGTGCAGACATATGTAAAGGTGAGATGGATAGAAAGGAGGAATGAACACAGATTTAAAACACACTCATTGATTTTCTGTATCTAAGATGAGCCATAAAGAAAAGAAAGAGGAGTGCAGACAAGAAACCCCCACCTGAATCAGGAAATCTTTCACACATCAGATGGTTTAACAGAACGCATCCAAAGAAAAATGAAGAAGCACAACATAAGCTCTCCTTAAGGGTTACACCATGTATGACGTTCCATGTTTTCCTGCAACAAAACACACGGTGGTGAAACAGGCAGGATGTTTGGTTTACAAAAAAAGAATGTGTGTGTGTGTGTGCTGAATGTGTTTTAACGCTCACCAGTGCATATAAACTGTAACATCCCAATGTGTTTGCACGTTAACTTTTTTCCTTCAAGCTGATAAAATCAACACTAACATGGACTCTAAAGAAAATGAAAATTAAGACATGTGCATGCATCAAATATTTAATCTGAGGAAAACCATTATGACACGTACAGAGAGGTTTGTGATGGTCAGATGTATGAAAAAATAGAATAAACTGTTCCCTCTGTCTGTTCCTGTGGTTAAACACAGCTGTTGCTGCTTCTTTCAAACAGACCAGTTTTTGATTTGCTCACTTTATGTTTTAATTCTGGCAACAGTGAAATCAGAAACTCGTCACGACGCATAGAGCAGATGTACTCAGTAGGAATAGTAGAATAATACTCTGCCAATGATCTGAACATCAAACAGCATAAACCTCTTTCTGGATGGGCCAAGTCAGATCCAGTCTGTTTCTAACAAAGTGTTCAACTGAAGCCGTTTTATGGTGATCAGGCTGTTATTCTGCTTAACTGTGCTCCATGTAAACACAGCTACTTCCTGTTTTGGGGGATCATTCAGGACAAACGGTTCAAACAGTCTTTGTAAAGATTTCTTTTGGGTTCAGAGTGTCCAGCTTCAGTTTTCTATGGGCTAAGATCTGTGCCACTTGAACTGAATGTGTATATCACTGACTTTGAAAAGCATGATCTGACATTGAATTTGATATTTTGAAATTTATTTGCTTTGAAACTGTATTTAACCTACTTGGCAATTCAACTTTCTTTATTGCTTAAATTCAAAAGTCCATAATTCAGTTTCAACTCCTCCCCCTGACTGCTGCTGGATGTCTCTCTGTCTCTCCCCTCCTTCTTTGGTTAAAAATCACAGACTGATGTTTTGCACGTTTGTCAGGTCAATATGCCAAATTCTCAACTCCCCCATACATGGAGATCACGGCACACATCTCACCCCACAGTTTCCACTAAATATTACCTGTTCTTTCCTGTGGCGAATTTGCAGTTCTACTAGCCTTCACTACAGTTGGGCTCAGCCAATGTTAGTATTGATACTTGTGAGGTGTGGATACTGTCTTTGACCATTTTATCTGGAATGGCGTATCCAGTTTGCTGGTCACCTTTTTCTAAACTGAGAATTGTTTTCAATCAAACCATCACTCGACCTGGTTTATTGATTTAGTATGCCACCATTGTCCTAAGACACACATTTATGGCATTTAAAGTCTACATTTTGCAACACATTGGATTTGATGGGCCAAAGATGACTTTTTTTTTTGCTAAATCAAGAAGAAGATAATTAACATCAGTAAATACTGTGCAGCTACCAATAACTTTTGAAATACTGATACATAAATTATATCAGTATTGAAATTCTTGCTTAATGCTTATTGTATGTTCAAAATTCATTTTGGAATCCCAGCACAACATAATTGATGGATAGATAAGTTCCGCTGTCAAACATGACATAGCTGACATTAGCCTACTGTTATCTCCGAGCTGTGTTGTTCATCATGTCTCTTTGCTTGTTGGGAGTTCATTGGCCTGTTTTGTTCTGGTTTTTGTTCTTTGGTGATTGTACATTATTGTTACCGTTGTTCAAAGGGCTCTGGTTAAATTAGCATTAGCTTCTGGAGCTTAGCTTCATTAGCTTAGCTGTAATAGCTGAGATAACAAAGGTTGTCAAACGTTGTGCTGAATGATTCAGTGTAAATCCTGTAGCTCCAAACTAACAGAGACACACTCTTGGTAAAGATGGTAAAAAGGAGGTTATATTTTTGTCCTGACCAATGCTGATCCTCTGTCTTGTTGTCTGAGATGCTGATGCTAACCAGATGCTGTTTATCAGGTTTGCTCTGGGACCTGTAAATTTAGTCTGTACCTGAAGCTTTTTATCGACCTTCTCAACAATAAAATGATTCATATTTCCCTCCAATGTGAACTTTAGAGCCTTTTGGTGACTGAAAGATGATCTGTGATCTTTCTGTCTCCAAAAATCATCAACAGCATCCTGTGAAATGTCTCCCACTGTGACACCTGCCTTAGCGCCTGTTACTGAGAGTTCACTGTTTGTCTGAGAGGGTGGAGGGGACGTGGCTTAGCCATAAGTCAATTAAAATAAAAATTAACTTGTTAAAGTAACTCATTAAAAAACTGCACTGTCATGTTTGGTATTTGTTAATATGCAGGAGCAGGATAATGAAGTCTAAACTCTGACTTTGCTTTAACAGATGAGCCTCTGAAAAATACTCAGTTGCCTGCGCGGTGTTTCCAGGTTTTGTTGTCGTCTTAAAGTCCCAGATGAGAAAAGTTTTGTCAATGTCAGAGTTTTCTTGGAAAGTGGATTAAAGAAGAAATTTGGTTTTCAGGATAGTGAATGCTTGAATGCTTGTTGACCTCTGACCTCGAGCTGCAGGGGGTTCAGTGTTTTGCTCAAAGGCACCTTGACAGGAAGTGCTGAGCGCTCATTTCCTTCAGGCACTGTGCGTTTTGAAGCGGCAGACTCTCTCATCACTCCCCTGTTTGTCCAGCCTTTAAACTCTCTGCGCCTCCTGCCTGGTTTGCAGCAGGTGAAGTGAAGCGGTGTATAAACAGTTTGAAGCAGGGAAGGATAACGGCGGCCTGAGATTCACGGTCGGCCACACTCAATCTGTGGAGCGGCAGGACGAGCCATGAATCCAAAAACAAACGGGACATTACCTAAATGATGGAGTCTGAGGGATTTAATGCATTGCCTCACCTGCTAATGCTCCTTACCTCAGTCAGCACATTTGTCACCTCGCCTCCCTTCCACCTCAGCAAATAAACATTAGAGCAAATGATGACTCTGCGCACGTAAACATAGGAGGCTCCTCTCTCAGGTGGAGGGAGGAGGAGATAAAGAAAGCGGACAGAGTAAATGTGATTGTCTCAGGTTTTTTTTTTCAGCTCTAAAGATATATTTCACTCTCAGTAAAGGAGAGACCTCAGCTAATGACTTTGTGTTAATGAAATAAATGTTGCATTCACTGATCCTTGGCGTTTTAAAATGGGCCCTGGAGGAGCTGGTAGTAAGGAAGGAAGAGGAGGTTGGAGGTTGGAGGTGGAGGTGGAGGTGGAGGCTGATGATTTATCGTGTGAGTGAGGACAGTAGAGATGTTAGGATTAAACTCCTCAGCTGCTCTGTCTCACACATTCAACACGGCTTGCTGATGGAAGATAAAAACACACATTAGGAGGAATCCAGAGGCTGGACTTGGTGGTAAACACTGAGGGAGGAGGTCTAAGGCTGGGGTGTATGTGTGTGTGATTCAATTCTCTTTAATTCTCCTTTTTTTTAAATGAACCATCCAAGACCTGTCGTAATGATATATTTCCGACTTATTATTGGGAGGCTGCAAACATTGACATTGAGAAAAGAAAATCCACTTTTTAACAGAAGTAAAGAAAGTGTTTGAATTTATTGTCACTGTAATGAGCAGTTATTAGAGAACAGGCTGTTTTTGGTCACTGAAATTTAATAGCTTTGAGAATAAGAATCAGAGTCTGTGTCAGCTGGTTTATGATGTGTGTATTGTTTAAGTGACCAAAATAAAGTGGCGGAAAAATAAAACATGTAGTGAAAAAGTTATTAAAGAGAAACTGAACAAAAGGAAAACAAGTCAAGCAGTTGAATTTTGGTGTAATGCGCAGTCAGTATGAAAACATACTTTAACACCTCTCTTCTTTTTCGATTGGAAAGTCTTTAAGCTGCCGCGGCATTTTTACGTCTAGCCCATAAAAAGGAGGATACTTTAGAAAGCATTGTTTGTTCCATCTATTTTGGTCACCCTTGGACTTAAAGACTCAGTTTCTTGTGTTTGTTTGGACTAAAAAAAAAAAAGTTTTGGAAAACTCAGACGACATTACCTCAACTTTGGCAATGGGACAGGTATTAATGTGTATTCCTCGTTCACCTAAATAATGCATGTCTGCAATGCTTACTTAAATTGTATGTTTAACCTTTTTAGATCAGATGCAAAATTTGTTTGTTTCTATCTTTAAAGCTGGATGTGACGTTTGGGTCATTTCAGATGTTGTCATCGATTTCAAGACACATGACTCATTATCTGCACTTTGATTTGCTGAAATGTGCGTAGCAAGAATAATGTGCATGTATTGGGATTTTTTTCAATTTACATGAAGGGAGTGGAAAGTTTGTGTTATTTTTTTAAAATTTCTCTTTAAGACTGTCTTTTTTACAACTATGATGAATGACAGGGTCTGAAATGACCAACATGTCGCATCCGGTCTAAAAAGGCATGAACACATATTTGTAGCATAAGCACATACACCTGTAATCGTTGCATCCACACTAATGGGTTTGGACCTGTCTGTTCTTCACCATTGTTTTACATTGAAAAGTGGCGTATCTTTCCTGGAGTTAGATTCACTCCTGGTCCTCCTGATCTGACTGCGCAATAACTTTGTGGGCCACTTTCCTGATACTGGCATGAAGAAGAGACGGAGTTCAATGAAGAAGAGGAGATCCAATGGCAGCTTCAGTCCAACATCTTTATTTGAAGTTGACACAATGATGGCACACGGTCAAAAACTCTCCCTTTCCCCTCTGAACCTGATGTCCTAGCCTTCTCTTTATACTACTGGAGTGTTCTTAAATGCATTCATGCTGTTCCTGTATGGCCAACAGACTCTCTGTCTCTAGGTTTTTTTGCTGTAACCTTCAGTCACTGAGCAGATCTTGGTCAGGACAGCTGAGGGCACTAAATTTATCAACCAAGGCGAAATGAAGTCATCATCTTAAGTTCACAGTTAGGCTAAAGTTGTCTAAGGGTCAAAGGTTAGCTCCTGCAGGCTCCTCAGACCTTTGCAGGCTGCTCTGCAGTTCACTAAATTAATCCACTCTAAATGAATCCTCAACACAAGCTCTACAGTTTCAAATCACTATCTTAGCATTACTCACAGCTCAAAGTATCAAATAAATAATTAATATATTTGTGAGGACAAAAAATGAACTAGTGGATACAAATTACTGCTGAAATTAAGTCAGTGTGTCAACTTACACTAGACCAGCATCATTGCAGTCCAGCAGGTCGCAGCTAGTACGCAGCTGTTCTATTTTTGGCGCATGCTGAAACATGAATTCATTGTTGGGAAGATTGAGCAGGACAGGAAGTAGTGAATGAAAACTACCTAAAAACAGCCCATGACTTTCAAAATAAAACAAACCGTGTCAAAACCAGCTCATATTTATCTTGACAACAACAACTAATGAGATATTAAAAGGAGTTAGACCAGGAGTTAACAGGTTTGAGGTTTTACAGCCCATCATGAAAGAAGAGAGACTTATCAGTGGAGTGGGAAGAGTGAGAACTCATTTGTCTTGTGACTCATGCAGCTAGCCAGACTCATCACGCAGCCGGTGTGAGTTGACGAACACAGTCAACACGTTTTGAGCGGCGCAGACGTGTCTGGTGTATTTGAGGCGTCAGAATGAGAATAACAGAAACCAAGTTTGAGAAACCTTTCATTCAGCTCTGTTTGGGTTTTGTAGTTTGATCCTTGTCCAAATCAGTTAACATAGAGAGGCAGAATTAATGACACATATTAGATCTAGTTTCCAGGAGGAGCGCTACAAGTTTTGGCTTCACTTTTTGCAACTGGTGTGTCATTTATCTTTCTGAACAGAGTGGAAGCAGCACTCAGCAGTTAAGGCTCTCTCCTGTCAGATCCTCCACAGCTCCTGGTTAGAGGGTCTGGCTTCGCCCTGATGGCCTTTAATCCATCGATCAGATGGCTCTTTGGTGATGGAGCGCACTATTGATTTCCGTCAAGAACAATCACACCTGAAGTGTGACAGAGTGCTGAATGTGCAGGTATGAACCGCTGGGCTAAATGTGTGTCAGACTTCATGGTTGCATAAGATTGTGGATGAGCATCAGTGTGACATTAATGTTTGGTTTTAGTAGACGTTTCAGTGGTTGTGACATTCTGCATTTATCTCTGTCAGGGTGAGTGTGTGGACACGGTGAGCAGGTGTGTGTGAACATGACTGCTACGTGAGAGAGTGACAGAAACAGATAAAATCAGACGAAGCTCGACACAAAAATGTGTTTATTCCTACATGGAGCTTGGTGTGAGCAGAAATGCATTGCAGAGTGTCTGAGTGCACAGGTGCTCTGCATGTGTGTGTGTGTGTGTGTGTGTGTATGTGTATGTGTATGTGTGTGTGTGTGTGTGTGTGTGTGTGTGTGTGTGTGTGTGTGTGTGTACATGTGTGTTTGAGAGTGCATTGGTGCCCAACAGCTGTTTGTATTCCATCTCTCCAGTTGTAGCGTTCGCCAGTCCAAACCTAATTAACAGTGTCTGCAGAGGGAGCGGGCTGGTGCTGAGTGCTGGCGGTAATGTGATGTCACAGCGGATTAGGCTGATGGGCCGGCTGAGCAGCGTTTGTGTGTGTTTTCTGTGTGTGTTTTCTGTGTGTGTTTTCTGTGTGTCTGTGGTGTCTGGAGCAATCCACTCAGCTCAGTTTAGATCAGCTCAGAGACGCTAGCACCAAACGTCTAAAAAAGGAGCAGTCGAGGCATTTTGCATTTTTTAACAATTTAAAGGCCAGACTGTGTTTGAAGTACACACACACACACACACACACACACACACACACACACACACACACACACACACACACACACACACACACACACACACACAATGCTTTAGCTTCTCTGGGTCCTAAAGAAAAACTCTAAGAAACTCTCTCTGAAACGTAAAATTAGAGAATCCAGCTGCAGAAACGCAGCTTCACCAGTTTTTACACCTTTTTCAGACAGTCACTGGTCAAAGGAGCAGAGTTAAAAATAGACTTTATTAAACCCAGTCTATTAAACTTTTTTTAGCTGCTCCTCATGCAGGTGTCTGTTATTAGAGCAGAATAAATCATCCTCAGATTTCTTCTGATGTGAGTTAGGATAAGGTAGGTTGTGTTCTGCTTGCTTTTACTCTCTACAGATCCTTTTTCCCTGTCAATACCATAGACTGTATAAAACATAGATGTAGTCTTGCTGACGTCGCCCGTCTGTTTCTGAAACGGATAATGAAGCCCATCGGCTATAGCGGCCATATTGGTAGTGGCAAGGACTTTTTATCCAGTGGGTGCCGGTTGTAAAATTAGACAGGAGACATTTTTTGAACCAGGCTGTAAATAGGTTCATTTCTGCTTTTAAAATGGCTTTTGTTTGGCTTGGTGCGTTTGTGACTTCCGGTACTTCCGGTACTTCTGGAGCCAGCCTCCAGCAAACTCTCGAGAAACAGCCAATTTTAGCACTTCCGCATTGTCTCATATTCCCAGACCGGAGGTTGCCGCTTGGTTAATACCAAAGTCTGCAGAGCTTATCACACTTAAATTCAGACTCCTGACCCTTCAGGCTTTTTTGGGGGTTTTACAGCAGTTAATGTCCATGATATCACATTAATGCCAGCCTCAGTTTCCAACTTCACACTTTAAATTCATAAATAAATAGATAGATAGAAAAAGACTTTACTGATCCACAAATTAAAACAGTGTATTTACATAAAAAAACAGGCCTCTCCTTTCTCCCTTGATAATTTTGAGTTGCAAAGAGTCTAAAGTGAAATGTATTAGGGTAAGAGCATGTTTTATTGGTGGTGTAAAAGTGGAATTTGGTGGAATTTGAGAAAGATTTCAAAACTTAAAGAAAAGGTCACAAACAAACGGGACCATCAGATTACGTCATATTTATGGGGAACTTTCTGGAAAACCCCATCAAACAAATTTGAACTGCGTATGTCTACCACTCATGAACAGACATAAACCTGGTGAGCTGTAACGGTGTGACTGAGAGACGATCAAGCAAAACATTTTTTCAGCCAGAGAAATAGCATTTTATTACAAGAATACACAAACAGCTGTTATCAGTGAGTCAATCAGGCAAACAAAGAGAAAGAGAAAGTTTGGCTAAAGATCTTGAACAGAGTAAATGCGTGTGGTCTTTTCATGCACACAGTGGAAAACCTCAATAATACAATTAGTAATATGAAAGCTGCTTTGAGGAACAAGCACTGCAGGGCTCAATTGCCTCCCTTATCTCATCTGTTCACTGAAAAAAAATGTTGTTGCTACACATCACCACCTTTCCCAAGGATTGTTCACTGTCTTTGCATATTTCGTCTCAAACTGTAACGTACTGCGTGATGTCTGCCTTTAAACAGCCGAATAGGCACTGTAATCCTGCCGTTAGCACCTGTAATGGTGAGGTCTACCTCCATTAAATTTAACTCTCCTTTGGCCTGTTAACCTGGCTCATACCACTAATCATTTTTTTTCACTGTTAGTACAAACGGTCCATTTTCCTTGCTAACTGTTGGTCATGCATATGGGCCTAGATGGTCACAAAAAAGGCGACACTAGTTGTGTTGAGTTTTGAAGTAAAGCGCTGTTGACGGAGCTGACATATTTGTGAAAGCCTAGTTTTGTTAAAGAGCAATGAGATATGGCAGTGTGTTTTTTTCCACTGTGGGAGGCATTTAAAGGTGTAACACATTAGAATATGAGAAGCGTATTTGCTGAGGATTTAAAGGTTTGTCGCTCTTCTCTTGACTGTGCTGATATTTCTGCTTCTATAGACTGACTCTGAAATCTGTATCCCTTTGGAATAAAAACTCTAAATCCCAGAAGTTTCCATAAGCTCCCATCTGTCACTTCCGCTCTGCAAAGATAGAAATCTAAAGCTGAAGCCAGAGAAAGCAGAGGACAAAGCTGTGAGATGACAAAGTGTTTGTTTATGTCAGCTGCCTGCCTGCTCTCATGAGATCACGTCAGTGTGTAAGAAACTGACTGACTGACTTAGAGGCCTCACACTATACCAGGGCTGGTCTGAGGTCAGCAGGTCAAAGGTCAGCTGTTAGGTCCCTGGATCTCTCAGGGAGTTAAATTAGTTGGTGCATCAGTAACAACCTCTTTAGGTTTTCAGTTATCAATGAGCATTAAATGACTACTAGCCAAAGCTTTCTTTGTTTACATGCTACATCAGGGGTGGGCAAACTTTTTGATTCCTGGGCCACAATGGGTTCTAACATTTGACAAAGGGGCCAGACCAGGAGCAGATGGATGGAGTGCTTTGGTAACTATCTGGGTATCATTCGTTCATTCCATATCTGTTTTAAAATCCAAAATCGGAAAACGGATAACGACTTGTTATTCAATTTTTCATTTTTAAATCAAAAATCAGAAAACAAATAACGGTCTATTTTTCGCTGTTTTGATTTTGTTTTGAAGTTAAAACTAGAA
The DNA here is from genome assembly GCF_033239565.1 of Halichoeres trimaculatus. Lineage (NCBI taxonomy): Eukaryota > Metazoa > Chordata > Actinopteri > Labriformes > Labridae > Halichoeres > Halichoeres trimaculatus. The sequence goes on along the minus strand of NW_027437190.1, from coordinate 7,193,712 downwards.
TATGAGTGAATGGAATTATAATGAAGTTTTTAATCCGTGTATGGTTCGTTCTTTCATTATTCTGTTTCAAAACAAAATAAAGAAAAACGAAAAAACTGACTTGTTTTTATGTTTTAAAACCAAAACAGAATTACAGAAAAACAGAAAAGCGTGGTTTTTCTGTCCTTGTTTTAAAAATGAAAAAAACAAAAAATAATAAAAGATTGTGTCAAAATTGTGTGATATTTTGATATTAAATGTAAACGTTTCTATAAAAAAATTAGACAAATAACTCACATTGAAGGTTTAAACAGACATGTTCCTGAGCTTTTCTTTTTTTTTATAAGTGACAGATCGCTAATGATCCACTCCATCTTATCCGCGCGCATGTGCGCACTTCCATGTGTTTCAATGAGTTTTGTTTTGTTCACTATCCTTTTCTTAGGTCCATTTATCTTAACAGAAGGGCTGATGGGTCAGAGGGTAAAGTGCAAACGTGGTGTAATAGGCCTACGCTTCACCTCAACAAAGCCAATGTATCTACAGTGCGCCATCTAGTGGGAAAACATCAGAATTGCAGGGAAAATAAAACATTAACAAGGTTTATTCATTTAATTTTTTCAAGTTTGGCAGGCCAGATTAAAACATTTAATGGGCCGCATGTGGTCCCCGGGTTGTAGTTTGCCCATGCCTGCGCTTCATTGTTTACAGTCCAGTTGGTAACTTAAAAACTGCAAAGATCAGATCGAACTTCAAGTGAACCTTGCTCCTCCAGATACATTGACAAAGTAAAAACTGTTCAGACCTGGTTAATTACTTGTACTGTACTCGTACCTGCTCCCTTGTTTCTAGTGAGTCTCAGTTTCACTGTAAATAGTAAATTACACAGAGGCTTCACTCTGACTCACTTCAATGACATGAAGCCACAAAGAGAATATGATTGTCTTGCAATTTATTGAAATGAACACAAACTACATATTTTGGTACTCTTGTTATTAATTTGCCACAGCGTTCCTCTTTGTGTGAAAGCAGTCCATCTATAACAAAAAGCTGTATAATTTAGATAAGGGGATTGTATTTTAAAATTTTTGGTTTTATACCGTCTTTTTGTACCCCCCAAGTAGTTTCACATGATTTAGTACAACTAAAAAAAAAAAAAAAAAATGCTCATGTTGGTGTTTAAGAAAACACTTATTTTAGCCCCTGTCTGAAACACTTTGTTTTAGCTGCTGTCTCTTTAAGGCTCCCTGCTCCATAAACCTGTTTCTTCTTAAGTGGCCTCCTACTGACTCATTTTAGGGGCGGAGCAAGGGGCAACATCCAGTTAGTAAAAATGAAGCCTGTGGGGAAGCGCTAAAAGTGGCTGTTCATTGAGAATCCACTTGAGGCTGGCTGCTGAAAGACCAGAAGTCATGTAAACATCCAGCTGGAAGACTTGACTTTTATGGCATTAAAACGCGTATTTACAGCCTGGTTCAAAAAATGGCTTGCTAAATGCTAATTTCACAATCTAGGGTCATTGTTCAGTGGATGAATTTTGATTTTAACTCCGCAGTTTAAAGTCGGCATATCAAATGTGGCTGTGTCAATGGTTTGGCTTCATTTCACAGTTTCAGGAATAGACGGGTGACGCCGTGGAGACTACGTCCATGTTTGATACAGTCTATGGGGTAAACTATGGGCTGATCTTAGCATTTAAGACCTTCCCCTCAAACGTGTCAAGAACATAGACTGTAAAATAAATGGACGTCGTCTTGCTCGGCTTGAAGTGAGGTCTCCACAAAAACTGCTCCCCCTGGCGGCTGGCTGCAGTATAGGTCAAAAACTCTGTCTCTCCAGTCATTCCAGATGGGCTGTAGTCAAACTTTAAAAAATTATTACACCTCGGAAAAATTTTTCTCACATCCGATTGTTGTGGTGATTTGAAGATATCATTTGGCTGTCTTGTGCCTTCGGGGACTGTAAAATATGTCGGGAGGTAGAGTCAAGAAGTGATTAGGCTTTCGAAAGAAAAAATATATATTTTTGTCACCCAGCTCCACTCAGTTTCTCCTAGAATCCCTCACAGTCTCTAATATGCGGACTCTAGCTACACAGCTGCTGCCAATGGAGGCGCCTGTGACGGGGGTATTTTTGCTTCAAAACCGTACAATGGTAAATGATGGAAGCATGCTGTCCTCTCTATATACAGTCTATGGTCAAGAAGCAGTTAGCAGATCCTAATGACGACCTTATGATTTCAGTTAGTTTGTTGAAGATCTCATAAGATAATTACAATTAGAAGAGACCATTTTGATCTGTTTCCAGACAGATTAAGGGATTTCTGCAACACATGAACATGTTTAGTTTGAACCTCCAGCATTTTTACTTTATATCCATGTTTAAAATGAAAGCAAATGGAATATCTGCTCTTTAATAAACAATCAAAGTTAACACGGGAGTCTTCTTAGTCTGCCTCCACCAAAGTAGATGAACAATCCAATCTTGTTAATGTTGGTGTCATAAACTGATATCACATTGGTTTTCATTGTATTTTTTTCCCTGTTACCTGAGGTGGGTCAACACTTCTTAACTGTATTACTCTAATAATATCTGGTCTTGTACAGGGCTGTAACATTGTGGTAAATGTTAAAATAGTTTGAAGAAAATAAGACACATTTTGATGATTTTATAAAGTATTTCCTGACGTTAGCTTAGGGCAACCAGGTCTTATAGTGCATAACCATTAAATAAACTGAGCCTGGATGTTGTTTATACACTACATCATTAATACACAGACAGTTGACTGATGGGTTATATTCGAGCACCATCAGTATAGTGCTTACTTATGGTCTTATTCAGGAGAATATAAACAAAATGTAAGAAGAGAATCACAAAATGACACATTTTGATGGAAAAATTCTTTAAAAATTCTTAATGCAGTGTATTTGACAACTAGATTAGTGCTTTATTTGGAACAATCACCAGTGGCATGTCACTTATACAGCTTCACTTCAGAAACACTGAAATTTCCTTTTAAATTCAAGTTTTTAACAGTGAAGACTTGTTTGAGCTTCCAGAAAATGTTTGTCCACACTGCATGAGTCTGTGCGTGTTTGGTATAAGATGAGCAAAACAGCCCTTCATGCTGCTGTCTCTGTCAAAGAGGACAGGATCTATGTGAAGAGCCTGAGCCCCCCCCCAGTCAGGATGGATGGAGGGTGAAACTCACTTTTTTGTTGGTATGAAGAATTCATCCTCTAATAGGCTCCACGTCGTGTAATATTGATGGATCCTCTGACCCAGTTTGCGAGTCCTCCATCCCAGTGGCAAACAGCAGGGTTAAGGCAGCATGAACGCCCTGAAGCTCGCCTCAGGCTGGAGGAGGAGGAGGAGGAGGGGGGACGGCCACCTGCCTGTCTGATCCACGGACAGAGCAGGAGGAGGGACGAGGTAAATACCTGGCAAACACAGAGGTGACAGCTTGTGTAGCATAATGTGCATCATAAAGACCGCAAAGCTGAAGTGGCTCACCTGGTTTGTTATCATCCTAACAGAAAGAATGAGGTTGCACGGATCTTTTTAGACATTCTCGATGAAGTACGTTTGATCTGAACATTTAACAGCATGCAAACATCAGAGCAAATATAAAGAAATCCTTTGAAATCCTCTTTTAATAATATCATAACACTTAATAAAGCAGCAGAGACATGCTCGGTGTACAGTTGTGTAATGGTCCTGCCCATGTGTGTATCTCTTACCCTAACCCTACATGAACCTGAGATGCCTTTCTGCCAAACATACACCAACCCCCAAAGACATGTTAATAAGTCTGTGACATGCTCAAATTGATCCATTAAAAGGTATTCTGCTTGTTAAAGGCATTTTCGGATGTTTTCACTTGAAATTGCAGAATTTGAACCAACAAAAAACAGCTTCTAATGGCTGACATTGAGAGGACTTCCATTCTTTATTAAAATGTTTCCTCACTTAAAATGTGTCTTTCCTTAACACCTGAGAGAAAGAAAGGTAGAGATTTATTCATCAAAGTCTTCATCACCAGACCTTCTCATGGTTTAACTTCTGTCCCTTATGTTGCTCTGGATCACATCGCACAGGGCAGGCAAAAAGAACCAGAATCTTTTTCTAAATATGCCATTAGCTGCTGAAGTCTTTGGTCCTCTAACTGGAGTAAATAGCTGCTGTAAAGTCACTGATTTTCTCAATGAGCGCTTTAACTTAAGGTTGTCTCTGTTGATCTTTCTGGAGTGCTCAAATTGGCACGACTACAAATTGGTGCTAATGCTAGCTTTGGATACTCCTGCTTTGACTTCTTCAGTACATCTGGGATGATTACTTTGAAATGACCTAAAGAGGGGGTATTCTGCTTTTCCATATTATAAACATGGATAGAAAGTAAGAAAACTGGGTGTTCAGACTAAATGTATGCAGATTTTCAAACCTCAATGTAATTGTATGTGGTAGAAATCCCTGAATCTGTTTGTAAACTGATCAAAACAGTTTGATTTAAAAACAGCACAAGCTTTTAAAAAATATACATGGGATCTGTTTGAGACCTGATGAGGTCGCCACATGAGGATCTTTTAACTGGTTCATGACATATTGGAGGAGCAGGCCTCAAACACCAAACTAACACACCCATAACTCCACTTGCAGGCAAAACAGATCCAACAGCTTTCTGCACGTTTGTTCCAAGGTGTTGATTTGTTTATGAGTTTTGTAAGTTTGAAAGTTTGACTGCTGTGAAACAATCAGAAACTGTTACACTGAGTAAAACAAAGGACTTACATACAAGATTCAAACGCTTAAGAGAATTCAAAGTCCGTTATATCAGAAATTGGTCAGTACACAGAGATCCAAAAGTGGCAAAGGTATCCAACGTGGCAGGCTAGAAAACTGGGTCAATGATACAAAACGGGGTCAAGATCTACTTGGAAACATGAAGAATGCGAGGAAACGGTCACATATGAAAAGACAAACTGGCAGGGAAGGAAAGGACAGGAGAAGACTACATACTCTGGGGACACACAGGTGGAACACACAAGGTAATCACTGACTGCATTTACATGCAGTCATTAACACTTTTGTATTCTGAAAATTAGCAATAACCTGTTTGCACCACAGCCATGTGAACACCAAAAACCCTTTTGAAAACCAGAAATTGCTCATATTCCAGTTTTTAAAAACCTGAAAATCCCCCCTTGGTTCCTTCTTTTTCTTACCCGAATATTTGGTCATGTATACACCTATCAAGATATCCTCATCCAAAGGAACATTAATTTGTGTTCTGCGTATTTTCTGTTTGTAAGGACTCATGGTCTTTTAAGTACAGGAAGTCCATCATGCTGCAGCTGCTGCTGTTGATGCTGCCGTTGCTATGGATACACCAAGAAGAAGTGGAGATGATGCGTGTTGTGTCATGATGTTCTTCGTGCATCCAGATGTCGTCTGTGTGTCGCTGTTCTAATCAGGATACCATGCAAGAAGGAATAACTCTGTTAGCTCACACATGTGAACGGGTCATTCCAAATGTTAGTTACAGAAACCAATATTGACCTCAACCTGAATATTGATTACACATAAATGTGGCCATTGATGGGGGAGACACGTAGGAATGGGCAGGAAGTGGCGATCTAAAACGAAACACAAGGACAGCAACAAAAACTAAAACAAGAAGCACAGAACAATCACAAGGATGAATTAACACTAAAATAAGATACAAAATAAAACATGTGACATGACAGGAAATAATTCATGAATTTCCCTTTGGAGATAAATAAAGTATTTTATCTATCTATCTATCTATCTATCTATCTATCTATCTATAACTCTTTATAATAAATTCATTAATACCCTCTCTACTGTCTCTTTAACCCCTGGCTCACACTGAATCTGGTCTGGGTCCGGTGCGGCTTCCGCATGAAATCCGTATCATTAAAATCACTGTTGCAGGCTCACATTAGCCCTGCGCGGTGCGGGTCCGGTTGCGGGAGCCGTACGGCACTACGGAAAGAATCTGCAAGAAGTCTATCTTTTCCAGACGCCAGAGAGGGTCTGCTTCAATCTGAATGAAATATGACGAACTATACAGGAAGTGAAGTACCGGGTGGCATGAAAATACTTTGTTTTTTAAAATAAAATCAGTGAATAAACTAATGTAATTTGACTCTTCTTTGACAGCACAGTCGCGCTAGTAGAAAATGTAAACATTACCTCACACCCAGTGACAGGAGGTCACATTTTGACAACAAGGGACGACGAGAGACTCATCCTTGAAGTGGAAAGTCATCCCATTTCATATGACACATCCCATCCTTATTATGAGGATAATACAAGAAAAGAAAAAAGTAACGTTATTAAAAATAATGAACATTAGAGGAATAAAGGTCTCGCCCAAGTCCAGACAAGAACGTGAACCCACATGAGCTTCTACTCTCGCAAGTGCAGTTTCTGCACCCGACTGGAGCCAGCCGCAGCCTCTATCTGGAGCTGATGTGAGCAGCAGCTTGCGGAAAATCCGTACCGTATCCGGACTGCAACCATTCCGGAGCCAATGTGGGCTTGGCATAACTCATCTTTGAGTCAAATGACCGTCAGTGAAAAAAAATATGTTACTTTTTCTGCTGATTATGTAGAAATTCCCTTTTTTTTTAATTAAATTTTCACCTCAAACTTCTGCATCAGTGCTCAGGAGAATGTGGGAAATCCAGTAATAGGTGCTTAAAGTTTGCTTCAGCTCCCCCTAACCTTTAAGTTTAACTTAGTGTTTTAAAATGAACACTTCACTGTGGAAGGAACAAGTGCAGGAGTAGGGAGTTACACGCAGGTTGGATTAAAACCTATTCTGACCGCTCAAGGGCTAACCTCATAGGATACGCAACCTTAACAATGAGAAATTCTGTTCAGAGCAAATTTCATAAATGAAATCTCACTCGTGAAAAATCACCAGTAAGTGGAGACACCTGCCTGTGAATGAGACTCAGGCTCACCACCACCACCGCTGCAGACATCCTCCTCAAATCTTTCAAAGTGCCGACATTGAAATGTTGGCATCGCCTCTTGAACTCTGTGCAGTGTGGCTGGGTAACGCACCTCTCTGTCTGGGTGACTGAGCACTTAATTTCCACCCTCGTCTTTGAGTGAGCCTCCACAGACTCCAGAGCAGAGAGCTGAGCTGAACACCATCAGTGCCGTTTGGTGCTAATTGTTATGCCAACGGTCGCTCTGCGTGACGCTCGTCTAAATTGCACAGAAATGCAATTAACATGGACCAGCGGGACATTAAAAGCCATATTTGTCACTGTCAGGATCTGAGCAGGCGTCTGATTGCACAGCTGATTGGAGGAGATGGTGCTCCCCCCGACCCCGTCCTCCTCCTCTGTTTCTGTGCTTCATACAGCGAGGAGGAGGACAAAACAGAGAGCATGGTGGGAAATCTCTTCAGTGGGGAGTCTGAGCAGAAAACAGGAGATCCTGAGTCTGGAGCTGGAGCTTGTGTCAGTGTTTTTGACAGCTTGCCTGTCAGCTACACAGGAGAGAAGTTCTCATAATGAGAATTAATCAGTCCTCGTGTCCAACTGTTACGTCTGACTTCTTCACAGACAAACTCTGACGGAGCAGATCACCGTGAAGATATCAAAACAACCCCAGCTACACCCGATGTGTTCAGATCTTAACCAGCAGTCACTCCAAAGTTAGGAGCTGGTTCACATCACGCCTCCAATTTCCTGTCAATAAACTCAAGTCGGACTTTGGTGAATGAGGTTTTTCATTGCTTATCCTCTTTGAATTAATTATTCAGTGTTTCCCCTCCCTGTGGCTCCTGATTGCTCACAGGTTTTAGTTTGCTGAAGGAGGAGGTCATTTCTAAGCTGTCGACATGGTTCAATTCTGTAAAACTGAGGCAGCTTTCTCCAAATCTGAGATCCTGCTGCATTATGGGTAAATAATGGGCTTAGTTGCAAACCTTCATGACTGTGACAAAAGCTTCTGTTTGTTTTTGTGTTCCCTATGATGGCAGATAGAGGCCACCAGTCAGCATCAGCCTAAACTGTCATCATCAAGTAATAGAAAAGACAAAATCAAAGGAAAAAAAAAAAAGGAAAGAAAAAAAAAAAAAACAAACAACTAAATTAGTCGAGACCTGTAGGGGGTGCTATAAACTAAAAGTGCCTTGAAATGTAGTTGTTGCTTGTTGTCTGTCCTTTTTTTACAAAAGAGGATTTGGGCCACTGAAAAAAAGCGTCCATGTTTTTTAATTTCAATTTTTTTTTCTGAGAAAAAGTCAGATTTCTGAGACTAAAAAGAATTCTGAGTTCTAAGTTAGGTTTCCCCCAAGGGGCAACACCCAGTCAGTATAAATGATGCCTATGCAGAAGTGTTAAAGTCGCTGTTCGTCAAGAATCAGCTTGAGGCTGGCTGCAGAAAAACTTGAAGTCAAAAACACACCCAGCTTTCAAAACGGACTTCTACAGCATAAAAAAAATTTTTTTCTTACAGCCTTGTTCAAAAAACGGCTTGGGTCTAGAACGCGGATTTCACTAATGGCACACACTGTACAGCAAGGGAATTTTTTTCTACCTTTGCGGTTCTGATTTTCCAATCAGGGGCACAGCTCAAGTCACGTGAATGCTGGGCACCCTGTAGCTGCTCAAAGAAGAACTAACAGCTGGTGTCTTAGACAACGTGGCTGCCTCCGTGAATTGGCTTCATTTCATGGTTTCAGGAATAGACGGGTGATGTCGCGCAGGCTACGTCCATGTTTTGTACAGTCTATAGTTTCCAACTTTTTTTTTTTAGAATTCTGAGGTTAAAGTTAGAATTCCTAATTCTGAGAAAATGTCAAAATTCTGACCTGTTTTCTCAGAAAAAATAGTAATTAAAAAAAAATGAAAAAAATTGGACGTCCTTTTTGTTTTGTTTTTTCCTCCAATGGCCCTAATCCTCCTCTGTACTTTTCTAACTGCCACACAGCAAATCTAAAAAGCTAAGCTCTAACATCTCTTGGTATCTGTCATGTCATATGTATGATTCGGTAGCTTTGTACGGTGGCTCCCCAGGGCAAATTAATAAATATAGAAATACCAAACACTTCTTCAGGAAAAACAAGAACATATTACAAGAAAATACGCAAAATTGGATGAAAAAGATCCAACAAATCATTACAAAATTCAAAAAACAGAAAATCATTTTTCAGAATTTTGAAATCATCATTAAATATGTTTTGTGCTTTATGATAAGATTCTGTGTCCATAAAATATTTGTGTCTAATCAAATATTTTGAATTTTGTGAATATTTCTTTGTGATTGTTTTTTTTTTCTTCCTCTTTTTTTTTTTTAAGTGATCAGATTTTTCTATGTTCATTAAGTGTTTTAGCACTGAACCTTCAGGGTTACAGTAGTCTGGATGATACAGCAGTTTATTTTGAATCTCAACCCTCTCATGGTTAGGAGGGTAAAACGTATGATGACACTTAAATCATTTTCAGTTTTGTCTCTGGCTGTGTTCTTTGAAATTATTGTATTCATATCTATTAACTTGTTATTCACCTCTTATATTTCTGGTCTCATGTACATTTAGTCTCTTTTACACTTTTCCATACTCTTCTTTATTTATAGTATCACTTTGAATGCGTACAAACTAAGTTCTTACAAAACTAAAAAGTCAGAGCCATAAATGACCAAAATACATCTTTCTTTTTTGTGTCTGTCATACTTCCATGTGTTTTTTTTTTGGTGCGCCTGATAATCTGACAGCACAGCTCCTGAGTTATAAACACACCTCACTCCTGAGTCTGAGTGATCGGAACAGCCAGACTCCTGATGGCTCCGATAACTTCCAGAGAAAACTAAAATCTGTGTCTCCTCTGTGATGGATCACCTGTCTCTGATAAGTTCAGAGCTTTAATCTAACAACTAAACTTTCCCCGACAACAGTCTGCTCTCGCAAAGTGAGAAATAATGTGTGTATGTGCGTCACATGAGGATGTATAAGAAGAGTGCACACACAGCTGGCACTCAGAGTGTAAGGCTGAATGACTCGACCATATGCTGCTGCGCTCACACAGACTCGTCTCTTCCTGCTGCAGAACATGCAGAGAGGCTGTGTGACTGTTTCAAACATCCGGCTCATGAAAACAGTCAGGAGTAGATCTCACACCTGACTCTGCTGCTGCTGCTGCTGCTGCTGCTGCTGCGGTATGCTTTACAATCACAATCACAGAGCTGACTCCTCAGGAGAACCATTAGACGGGTTTTCAGGGGGAATGTGTGATTCTTTCTTTCTTTCTGAGCCTTTTGTGAGCGTGTCACGTCTGTGTGTTTCACCTGTGCAGAGTGACAGAGCGCAGAGCACCGCTGGGCAGCACCATGTTCACTCCTCTGCTCTTTCTCTTCCTCTCCCTCACACACAGTCACATGCAATCTGAAACGTGTGTATATGCACACACTCTCACACACATGCACTCCAGTGAACAGTGCAAACACTAGGGGGCAACGTAATTCTGTTCTTCAGCTGCAAACAACCAGAAATACCACAGATCCAGAGCCTGACTTTTGTTTTTTCTTTCACCTATTTGAATCTTTTTACAGTTTTTCATTTCTAAATGTCAGATTTCTGTCAACGCTCCTTCTGTGACTCATGTGGACAGAATAGCTTCAAGAAGATGCATGCTCATTTTTGGGGCTGCAGTTTGCCAGATTAAATGGGGGTTCCCGACCTTCTCCCTGTTTGTGTGCACAGGATGAATCTGAAGCTCTGATTCAAGTTTAACTGAGAGAGTAAATGCTGGAATTTTAGTCTAAATTTTGCTGACAGTATAAACTGAATAACATTAGATGCAGCTAAAGTGATACTTATCTAGAGTCAGAAGTGAACATATTTTTAAAATCTACACAACACAACACATTTACATGTCTCCACTTCAGCAGCAGGTCACTCGCTGGTGGTCACACCTTGTTTCCTCTTCAACTTCCTGCTCCCTTTGACTCTCAGCATGACCATCATTAACAGAAGGAACATCCTGCTGTGTCTAAGAAAGTTGAAAACAAGGATTGTTTAAAACTAACTGAGACTCCATTTACACGACACGTTTCACCCCAAAACGCAAAAATGCAGAGAAAAAAATCTGCGGAAACAATGATGGACTGAAAATGCTGTAGTAAGCATGTCAGGCCTGTAGTTGGCTCTTTAACTGTCTTGTCCAGAAGTAGGTCTCCACCGAAATGGAGATGAGTCAATCATCTGGTGTATTTGTGAATGCTAAGTGCAGAAGTGGAGCAACAGATGAACATTTTGTTGAAAGACAGTCTGCAGATTCAGCAGATTTAGCAGCACAAGCACAACATGGTAGTCCGTGACGATGGTAACAATGTTACTTTTGTACCGTTTTACATGCCCGAAGTGGAGCATGACATCACTGTTTCCACTGAAAACTACAGCTTACTGTTTACACGGCAGTAGGCTGTAGTTTTCAGAAAAATCCACTCTGGAGGCCATTTTCAAAAGTCTTTGTTATAGATTGGCGAAAACATCATTTCTGTGTAAACGAGAGGCTGAAACACAACATTACTCTAACATTCACGCAGTCTTCATATTATGTCATACTCAAGTACAGTTGCCCCACAGCTGTACCATTACCCCGCTGGCCACTATGGCCTAAGGTCACACTTCTCCAGTATGAAAGGCACACGCGTGGCTCGCGTCGCATCACCATAAAGCATATGTCTAAAAGAGGCGTGGTCTTGTGACAATCAGCATGATTGAGAACACAGACAACATTGCTACGACTTGAGTGACATGTTATGCTTATGCTGGTCTGACACAGCCCTCTGACATCCTCACCGTTGTTCAAAACTATTGTTGAGTGGAGTGGTGAGTGGAGGGATCATACGTTATGGACTATACCTCATGTCCTTGTTGTGTGCAAGTGGCTATGCCTGTGCATTAAGAGCACCCCGCTGAAGTCCACCTCTCTGACGTGTTCAAAGCAGTGCAGTCACAATTTCTGCTTGGGCACCATATGGATAGTCAGTGTGACTCTGCCTTCAGTGATGTCCACCACTGGTTTTTGACATTATGAAACAAGAAGTTAACTGCCACTGTATCAAAAACACTACTGTTATTTATATTATTTACATGAAGGGATGTTATTTCTGTCTCTATGTGATCATGTGTTCACATTTCTCCCCTGCTCTCTGTATCATGCATAACAAAATTCCACCAGATGCATTCATGGACACATGAACGTGCACAGAGACAAGCAAACTCCATGTAGCAGAAAGTCAGGAAAAATAATGTCACAACCACAAGAAACACAGATTATATATATATATATATATATATATATATATATATATATATATATATATATATATATATATATATATATATATATCTGCCTTTTTCTAAGTGTCTCAGCACCATTTTTTCCTTGCTGCCCCCCTACCCCAGAATACCAAGCCAACGCCACTTCCTATTTGGAACAGCTGTAAAGGCATTGACGTACTGTTGTATTATGGGGATGCAATGACGTGGCTCCAACTGGGCTCCTTGCTGATGGAAAACCAAAGTGATTCTTAGGAAGAACATGATTTTAACTAAGCACCAGCACTGAAAGAGCATTGGTGGAAAAGGGATATGAGAGAACAGGTTGCGTAGTGTCAGATGGAGGAGTTACAGCTTCCTGCAGAAAGTACAAGGTTAGGAATATGCTATGATTCATAAACACTGCGTCTTCATTTTCAGACTCACACCGTATAGTAGATATGTCGACAAGCAAAGTCTTATTAAAAGTAAAATCTTAATTTTTCACATTTACATTGGCAGTGAAAAGACATAAACACTTAACCCAAACTCTAAAAAGACTCAAATACAGAAAAAAAAAACAGATCTAGAAAAATATATCCATAATGTTGACTTTGTAGAAAAGTTAAGGTGTAAAAATGCCATAGTTCTGTATGTGTGTGGTTAAGCGTGTATTATGTAAATCAGTTTCATTTGTTTCAGTAGCTCATATTATTCTTCAGAGGGCTGAAGACAGACGCGGATAAACCTGTTTGATATTCGAAACCACATCCAGTCTGAGGCGGCGTGAGTGGAAACACAGGAGAGGGAAGCCACGGCATGGGGAGGGGGAGAGGCAGAGATAGGTAAGAGTGAGTAAGAAAAAAAAAACACAAAGCAAAGAGAGGGGAATAAGAGAACAAAGGAGGCGGGAAGAAAAATGGCCGCTGTGAGGTGGATTCATGGAGTCGATACAGTCAGTTTGTCTCAGGTAGTAAGAACACCTATATATCCAGAGGGAGGAAGGAGGGAAGGAGGAAGACAAAGATGAGACAGGTAGAAAGAAAAATGCATAAACAAGACCAAAAAATAAACACAAGAGAAGATAAAGTGATGAAAAAAATCAACCCACTCTGCAGAAAAACCTCCCTTAGCACCTGGACCAGCTGTAAAAATGGAAGGAGGACAAAAAAACCGCCTGCAGCTGAAAGAGAGGGGAAGAGGAGAAGAAAGAGGAGATGGAGAGAGTAGATTACGGCACTCTCTTCTGCACTATTCTTCATTTTAAGCAGCTTGTTGACCTTTCCAGTCAAGCCTGTAGGTGTAGTTCAGATTCTGCAGCAGTGCCTGCAGTAATTTAGGGGAGAACTGGAGCAGCAGGGAGGTGAGACAGAGCGGGAGGAGCTGAGGAAGCAACGGAGAAGGAAGGAGGGATAAAGAGGGAGACAGACAGGAGCAAGGAGACAGAGGGGATGTTGAGCTCTTCCAAATGATTGCCTCTCATAAGCTTGTGTTTTATATGGCCGCAGATTTACAGTCACTTTATGGGGGCGGTTATTAGAGTGCCCCAGCCTCCAGCGTGAGGGGGCTTTGGGGTGATACCTCAGTTTAAAGCAGCGACTTGAACCAGGGATGGAAGAGTGGAGGTACATAATTCACACTCGTACTGCCCTGGAAAGACAGAGGCAGGCAATCACACACCGGGCAATCACAAAATGGTTGAGAAACGCTTCATCAGACGGTAAAACGAGCTGTCAGGAAAACCTCTAAAAGCTTTGAGTGCCACGGGGCGCGAGGTGATCACACACCTGCAGCTGTGCACCAACAACACCGTGTGTTTGTGATGCATGAGGGGAGTAGGCAGAGTTTTTCTGACCTCTTTTATACAATTTCAGTTTTTATATAAAACACATAAATCCAAACAGGAAGAGAGAATGGAAACAGGGAGCTGTTTAAGTAAAGTACTCGTTGACTTTTACTCTGTAGTGGTAATTTTCTTTTCCTGAAGTGAATATGTTCATCAACAACAAATGTCTTGAAACTCCTGAAAGCTTGATTTGTGTCAGTTCAGGCGCCTTCTGTTCACACAGCAGTACATCTAATCTCTCTTTGCTGAACTTTCTCCTTCATTGTGTGATCAATCTCAGTAGTTGTCAGCTAATGTCGGAAGACGACAGCCTGAAAGCGTGGCCAGTGTGTCCAGGCTTTTGGTTTATCAATAACACATCCTACTGAAACATTCTTTTCACTTTGTGTATTGATTGCACTCCAACCTAATGGCGTTGGTTTAAGATGACATTTCAGAGGAAATTTTAAGACATGAGCAAAAGCACAGAGTTGTGGATCTACAGAGTTGATGTCAAACCCTTTGTCAAGCGAACCCAGGAAAACAAGAGAGTAGGACCCAAATACAGATAAAACAAAACTTTAATTTTAACTAAATTCATAATACAAAAAAACACATGAAACCCGAGTAAGAGAAACAAACTTAAAACGCTAGAAAACACTCAAACAAGGGAGTGATCAGCATAGGTGTAAAAAAAGATACAGGTGAAACACATGAGGAGCAATCAAAGGGGAGCGAAACTTAAGGAGAAGCAAACCAAACACAGGGAAACTCAAGACATGAAAGACACCGAAACACTAAGAATTACAAAAAGACATACACAAGACAGGTACCAAATCAAAGCAACAAAGAACACAAACTATGGACAAAAACAAGAGACACAGAACACTCAACAAGAATACCTAGGATTAACACAAGAAACACAAAACCAAAAAAAACTCAAGCCACCCTTTTCTCCAACCCAGGGGTGTCCCATTTTTTTCTTTTAAAAAGGCCACATTTGATTTTACAAAATTGACCCAGGGCTTTTGGCCCTGGCCGATATAATAGAAATAGAAATAGGAAATACTTTATTTATCTTTGAGGGGAAATTTAGGAGTCACAGCAGCAATCGAGAAAACAAAAGTAAGAAAGTGTATAGAAAGTGCAAAAAGGTCCATAAGAAAATAGATGACTACGGCCCGTCCACCACTCTCCAGCCCAGCCAGTCTTCACCTCCACAGGGTCCAGGACTGAGCCTCCCCAGCAGTCTGTTCAGTCTCTGTCTCCTGGATCCTGTCTGCTCACAGCAGGCGAAGCTCCTTCAATGTGGCGCCGGCGTCCCATGTCAGCTCCGTCAGCCACGCCCGTGAACAGCACGATGCCACTCTGCCCTCCGGCAGCTACTCTGCCACTGGGCTAGCACGGCTAGCTTGTCCATCCCACCGGAGCTAGATCCCACGTTCCCAACAACGATGGATGGAAGGACAGGTCCACGTCGTCACCTCCCAGCTCACACCCGAGAACCAGAACGTCGTCCTCACCTCCTCCTCCTCACCTTGAGGGAAATCATCAAGCCTTACACTAGTTAGCATTGACATGCTACAGGCTGCTAACAGCTAATTTCACATGTAAACAATGCAGCCATAGTTACATGTAGGATCTCCAGACAAACACAGGAGAAAAGTAGTAAAAATATCGCTGAAGCCACAAAAAGTTTGGTGTCCATGACCGACAATGAACCATACAAAGTGATGATCCACTCCAAATACAAAGATGACGAAAAAGAGACGAACAAAAATTACAAGAAACGGACAAAGAAGAGAGAGCTGCTGCAACAGGCAGCTACTTGGGTAGCGCCTAGCAACAAAAAAAATAAAATAAAAATAAAATAAATAAATATATATATATATATATATATATATATATATATATATATATATATATATATATATATATATATATATATATATGTACATACATACACACACACACACATATATACACACACACACACACACACACACATATATATATATATATATATATATATAGCACCAGTCTTTCAGTAGTGCTACATATGGACGGCTACTAATCGTTTTAGACAACAGCTCGACGTCATTGTACTCATAAATACCTTACCACTTTGCAGCGTCTTAAACAAAGAAAATAAGTCCTAAAAAAACACACACCTGATGAAGTCACATCTCCATGACAACGTGTGTGAGACTTCGGGCCAGAAGGTGGTGAGGCAGGAAACAGATCCTCCTCACACCATTTTTGCGGATATAAAGAGAATTTTTGTGAATCCATGCTTGATTATACTTTCTCATGAATGTGTTTGATGAAGAATGATATTCAGAGTTTACTTTTAATTAAAGAAGGTTAAATATGAAGTTAAAACAAATAAATTCAGTTTTAAAACATTACCATGTCTGACATGTTAAGACATTTTGTTTTATTTTAGACACCTTCATTAAAATTGTCCAAACCCTGTTGTTGGTATATGGAGTATGTATATAGTGTATTTATGTGTGTGTATGTGTGTGTGTGTGTGTGTGTGTGTGTGTGTGTGTGTGTGTGTGTGTGTGTGTGTGTGTGTGTGTGTGTGTGTGTGTGTGTGTGTGTGTGTGTTTAGACCATGTGTCTTCTCAGAATGTGTGTCAGACTGTCTCTATGCTCATGATAATCTCTCAGCATGATTGTTGGGGCCCCACAGGTAATTGAAGCGAGTTATACGAAGCAGTTTCACACATTGGGTCCATGGTGATGACTCGGAGGAAGCTGAACTGCACAGTGGAGGAGTGTTGAACTGAGCGCATGCACAGCCCTCACTTCCCCTTCTCTCTACACGTCAGAAGCCTCATTATCCAGTTCCTCCACTCCGCAGACCAACCTTTTCTTCTCTGCATTATCATGTGAAAAGCCATTTTTTTCCCCATCAAGCGAGCTCTTGAATCAGGAACAGATGTTTTCCCCTCCCTGGGAAATGATTCGCTCCTCAGTGACAGAGGGTGGCGGCCTCTGCTTTATAACGCACATAAAAACCCTCTTAAACGACAGCATTCACAGGAAATATAGGCCTATATTCATTCTTTAAATCTGAGGCCAACTGGTATAGAAATAATTACAGAGAGTGAACGAGCCTCCGGGAGCGCTGACAGAGTGTTCAGACCATCGCCAGCAGAGCTCAATGTCTATTCAACAATGTTCGAGCCACATGGCCTCAGGTATAATGACTATTCATCATGAATATCTGGGGAGGGAATTCAGTCTCACAAATAGCTAAAGACTTAGAGCCTTCAACACTGACGTGTGTGTCTTCACACTGATTACACACTGACTACACTGCTCTCACTTTATGAGACTTTAAAGCCTCTGCTGACGTCCACAGATGGATTCTTAAAATAAAGAGTGAAGTGAAGGAAAGGCAGTTTTATTTTGAAGCACCATTCATTCACAGAAAACTTTAGAGTCCTTTACAGACTCAAAACAGAGCATGACGAACATTCAGCTGAGTTTGTGAATAACTGTCTTCACCTTGTTCTTTCAGAGTTACTCAGAAAACCCAGTTGTCTAAGAGTACGTCAGGAATCAGACCTGGAGTTATTGTCAGCTGTGTTTCTGGACTGATGAATGTAATCACCCACATAAAGCTCACTCTCCGATTGGCTGGTGACACATTCTCCATGAAAGTCCAACCACAGACCAGGGGTCCATTTCTACACAGGCCCTGGCTATAATCTTAAAATGCATAAATCACTGGAATGAATCACGTTCTAAATTCTGTTAATGTTATTTACATTTTCTGTCAAGGCCACAAGTGAAACCAAAGTTTCAAGTATCAAGTAACAATTCACTAAAAATGATAAACATCCAGAGTTTAAAAAAAAAATACTGCATTGACCCAAATATAGGATGACCCTGATTACCCCCTTCTCTCTGGGACCAATCTTCAGAAAAAGACTTGTTAACTGAAGTGTACTTTGTTTAAAGAAACTTTTTTTTTTCATTGAAATTCAGAGAAAGTCATTGAAATAATAGACTTCTCTCATTGTTGGCTCTAAATCCAATCACCAAGATCTGTGCTTCAAATGTAATCCTGATGAAAGCTCCAGCAAAGTTTAATAGTGAGAAGGGAGATCTGTGTTTTTCTCTGCTTAAGACGATTTCTGTGATTAATTTTGTAGTGATGGTGGACACTGGAGCCAAACTGTCTGACAGAAAAAGGACAGAAGAGCAGAAGAAAGATAAACAGTAGATGGATTAAGCCCGAGCTAAAGGCTAAAAGGGCTAATCTGTTTGTGCTAATGTTCATTCCAACCCACAGTCAGCAGTTATTCTGCAGTGGTCTGTTCAAACTTGAGAGTCTATCAATAAAATGAAGAGTGAGGTTACGTTAGCTCTGATTGATCATTGTCCTGCTGGAAGGTCCAGCCACGTATCGTCCTCATCATCCTGGTGGATGGCAGCAGATTCATATCAAGAATTGCCCCATACATGGCTCCATTCATTGCTCTATCAATTATATGAAGTTTGCCTGTAACATGAGATGAGAAACAACTCTATGCCACGATGCTTCCACCTCCAAACTTCACTGTTGGTGTAGTGTTTATTGGCTGATGTGCAGTGCCATTTCTCCTCCAAACATGGTATGTAGTATGACAGCCCAGAAGTTCAATTTTGGTCTCATCTGATCAGAAAACATTCCCCCAGTATTCTACAGGCTTGTCAAGATGCTGTTTAGAAAACTTTAAACCAGCTTCAACATGCCTTTTCTTGAGGAATGGAGTCTTGCGAGCTGAGCGTCCATAGAGGCCATGGTGGTGGAGTGCATTGCCTATTATTTTCTCTGTAACAATTGTACCTGCTGCCTCTAAGTCTTTCTGGAGCCCTTTTAGGGCGGTTCTTGGCTTGTACTCTTCTGACTATCTTTCCGACTCCCTGGTCAGAAATCTTGCAAGGAGCTCCTGTGCATGGCCTGTTGATGGTAAGGTGGTGCTTCTTCCACTTGTGAATAATGACCCCAACAGTGCTGACTGGAATATTCAGGTGCTTTGATATAAGTCTGTAACCAGTTCCATTCTGATGCTGAGCAACAATCAGGTTGTGAATGTCTTCAGAGAGCTTTTTGCCTTCACCCATCATGAGTTGTGTTGTATTTAGCTGCTTGGTGAAAAAACAACCTTTTTCATAGGACCATCAATTTGCTCTAGCCCAGCTGATGTTGGTTTGCACTAATTGGAAGTCCAAGTAATAATTATTGACAGATTTCAGGTGGTATGGTGCATTTCCTTGCCAAAGTATACATTCTTTCCATGGTGTGTTCAATACTTTTGTCCTTTGTTATCATGTTTAATTCCACATGATCATTATTTATGGACCTGAACGTTGTGATTTATTTTCATGTGTGGATTATTTGAGTTAATACCAATGTCTGGTAGAAATTTTGTTTGAATTGCATCTTTGGAAATAAATGTGATGAGAAAAAAGTGGATGCGTTCAATACTTTTCATCCCCGAATGACGATAGCGCTACATATAGCCGGTTACTACACCATTTGCTCGTTGACACGTTTCAAACCTTAGCACTACGTAACTGTACTGATAAATACCTTACCTCCATGGTCAAAAGTTTTCTTGAACAAAGTAAACTTGTTTCAATCTGATCTCCTTTTAATTCCAAAACAAACACACGCTTTGCTAAAAGTAATTTATGACAGTTTGTGGAGACTCCGGGCCACCAGGTGGCAATGCAGTCCAATTAAAACAGATCCTCCTTACAGCATCTTGAAAGAATGATCCATGAGTTAAATGAATTTCAAATGTGAGCTAGTGTAATGTTCGTGCAAAATTTTAATTATCACCTTCATAATTTTCTTTTGTCAAAGTTCCTTCCTGTAACCGTGTCAGTGTATCTGCTTGTCTTTAGGTTTCCTCGGCTGACTGACCTCAGCTCTCAGGGTTTTGGATTAGCCAAACTTGTTTTCCCCAATATGTTAATTTCTGCTTGTGCTTCAGCTGTCAAAATTCAAATCAGTCCATCATGAACAAAACATGTTTCTGTGAGCAGTGAATGATCCCTCTCAGCAGACACCACGTCTAATGGACCTGCGGGAGGAGTGGAGGGAGTGTGGGGAGGGATTTCTTCCCCAGCAGGCTCATTATTCATTTTCAAAAACTTTCAAAAAAAAGAAACAACATTTTTAGAATGATATTGCTTTTGCTGTCCCCATCAATCAGTGGTTATCAAACCGGCGTTTTCTCCCCCTCTCGCCTCAAATATTCTTTAATCAATGTAACGTCAGAGAGCCGAGCGCCGCACGCTGCACCGGGAGCTGCAGATGAAACAGGTTAGTATTTGCATTGAGCTGCTCGGGCTACAATATGATTTATGGAATATAGCCTGCACGGCACAGTGTTGGAAATGTCTTCTCTCATTTAAAGGCAAACCTCGAAAACAAACAATACGTGATTGCCACTTACTTCTATTTGAGGGGCTGAAAACAGATTTTCATCGGGAACGGGTTTCTCATTAGCATAGAAATGAATATGATGACAGATAATGAATATATGCCTCTTGATGCTGCGCAGCCATTCCAGAATGATCAAGTGTAGAGGCAGGGGGAGAAAAGATTGCTTTTTTTCCCTCTTTTTTTTTTTTAACCAAACTGGTTGTGTGAGTATTAACATAGAGAGGAAGGGAGATTCTTTGAAAGCAGGCCGAGTGGTGGAGAGCAGCGGACAAAGTCAAGGTCAGCTTTAGATAGAGAACAGCCTCCCTGTAACTCTCCAACTAATCTCCCTCTTCCTCACACACACATGCTCAGTAACACACACATGCTCGCTGTCACGCCTGCTCAGCTCTTTGGCCGTGGAATGAGGTGTCACATTTGGTTGCCTGGGGTAAGATAAGCTCATTATTAGTTCCTCGCCTGCAGATAAACTGACAGAAACAGATTCCTGAATATGCAGTTCATTCTGTTCAATCAGTGGGCTACATGTGTTGTTACTGTTTGATTCTGAGGCAGCAAAAAAAGAAATGAATGACTAATTTGTGTTTTCTGTTAAATAATACACAAGTGGTCTCAAAGGAGATGTTCAATGAAACAAATGAGTTGTTTCTTTCCACAAAATACATAAGAATGCTGACATGAAATTCAGAAACATGGCCTTATATTTGGAAAGCAAACAAATTATATAAGTCTTTTGATTTGTTTTGAAATGAGTCAGCTGACACACTGAATGAAAGTGTCAGAAAGCTGTAAATATGATGTGAAATATGAGAAAGTGATCAGGTGATGATAAAAAGAAACAGAGGGAGATGGGATTCCTCATGATGGAGATGATAGAGCTGGAGAAAACGATTAATGAAAATTGTGTTTTTTGTTTTTTTTTTTTAACAGGAAAGAAGATATCCTATTTTTAACAAAAAGAACTTAAATGGAAAAAGAACAAAAATACTTGTAATTGCGTTACTTAAGTCTAAAAAGAGGTCTGATATAACTAAAACGTTTCTGACAGTGAGGAGGGTGAGGAAAAGGTTTTTTATGGTAGTATAATTTTTTTGAAAGCATGTGTCAAGACCAAGCAGCAACCTCCGGTCTAAGAATACGAGACAATGCAGAAGTGCTAAAATCTGCCATTTCTGGAGTGTTCGCTTGAGGCTGGCTCCAGAAGCAGCGGAACTCACATACACACCAAGCCAAAAAAAGCCATTTTAAAAGCAGAAATTAACCTATTTACAGCCTGGTTCAAAAAACGTCTCCTGTCTGAATCACTAATTTTACAATCGGCACCCGCTGTATTTTTTTCTAACTCGGCCGTTCATAGGATATAAAGATCACAAGCTCCCCCAATATGAGGCGCAGCTGAGAGTCACGTGACCAACAGGCGCCCTATGGCTGTGGGCGAAGCCCTTGCGACTACCAATATGGCCGCTATAGCCAATGTGCTTCATTTTCTGTTTCAGAAACAGACAGGTGACGTCGGCGAGACTTCGTCCATGTTTCATACAGTGTATGGTCAAGACGTTTCCTTAAGTGTCTTTATTCTCCTCATTTTTAAAAATATTCGATTTTTTTTAGAACATTAGAGACAAACACAGTTAAACAGAATAAAATCTATGTAATTGTTTTTTTTTTTTTAATTTATATTTTTGGTACTTTTGTGGATAATTATTTCTGCTTAGCAGCGCATTTTAATGTATTTTCAAACATTTTAACTTTTTATATTACAAAGTTGATCGTATTTTTACCCTGTGATTCATGTCTGTAACCCTCTGAAAAATCTATTTGAAAGCAACAACACAAATAGATAAATAGATAAATAAATAAATAAATAAATAAATAAATAAATAAATAAATAATAAAACAAAAAAAATTGTAGACATTTCTTAAAAAATAAAAAAATAAAAAAACATCTTAAAACACAGTTGCCCCATATTGACCACTGTATTTTTCAGAAAATGACTTTTAAATAGCTGTCCAGTGCTAAAGTCCATGGTGTTGAAAATAACACAGGAAAGATTTGAATTTTCATATTGAAATATCAAGCATTGTTTGGGCTCACAAGACGTTTTAAAAAATAAACAAAGTCTGCAGCCACTGCAGGCAGTTTCATCAGAGTGGCTGCTGTTGAACACTGTAAGCACATTCTTTCTTAATGTTGATCATAGTTGTCACACTAAAAATATTGATGCACCTTAATTCATCCAATACTTTTACAATTGAAGGGTTATGAAGTGTTTTGATATCAGGGCAACAATATACATGAGAACTTACATTAACAGGCAGAAACCTTGAACACAACCAAAATGATTCAGTGGGAAAAGAATAACAGAGACAAACAATCCAAATAGAAGGAGACATTAACAAAAAAGATAAGCACTGATAACAGATAAGGAATAAAAACTATGAATATTTAAAGCCATTAAGACGGTAAAAAGTAGAAGAACAAATAGATGTTTACTAAATGAAAGTAGTAAAGCAGTTAGAAAATTGTTCTGAGATACTATAAAAACTAAAAATAAACCATCTGAACCCTATAAAGCTTAAATAAAACTTGTTTGGAGGACGTTCTTGGATTCAGCATGCTTACAGATATTAAATATACTATGATAGGATGTTTAGGAGTAGCAGCCTGCTCTCTGTACAAACTGTGCCCGGCCCAGCTCTCAGTACTGGGTTTACTGTGGATAAAAAGATGTTAATGGATGTTAATTCTCATGAAATATTCAGCAGACTCCTCATCCATGAGCTGCTTCTTAACATTTCAAACAAAGAGCTGAAAAATCAACTCCTCATTTACAATAACTCTGGGAATGCTGTTAAATATTAACATATCAAACCTTTGAGCTTATAAAAGCTGTTACTGTGTGTCTCCACAGTCTGCTGTTTGATTTCTATACAAAGTGGGTTTTTATGTGACACACAGGGATTCAGGTGGAAAGCTTCCCACAGACAGACACAGATAAAATGTTAGCCCTGAGGTGCAGACGGCTATTCATAAAAATAAATAAATGAAAACAGAAGACAGAATTGATTCCAACAATCCGGCAGGTATAAAAATACAGAGACTTCATGAGTCAACTGAATAAGCAGAAAACAATTATGTATAAATAGAAGACACATTGTGTTAAGCTCTGACATGATGAAACCAATCAGCAGCGAGTGATTCTTGTTCCTCTCAGTGAAATATCATGTTCAGTGTTTCTCCTCTCACGCTGGTCACTGTCTCAACAAAAAAAGCCCCCTAATTTTAAAATGTGCACTGATGGTATAAAAAAATATCTGTACGTCCAATAAAATGAGTTTACCAGGTGCCCTTCAGCTTCTGTAAGATACTGACAAACTTTGAGGTTAACAAACCGAGAAAAACACCAAGAAAAAACTTTAATCCTCATTGTGATATTATGGCAAATGTTATTCCCTTCTTGGCTTTCGTTCTTTGTTTCATTTCAATCAAAATATATCCACTGATATAATCTTATAGACTACAAGAAACTTGTCTCTGGAACAATATTTGCAGTTTTTCTCAGTACCTAGGATACATTTCACAAATCATCCTAGATATATCTAAAACAGTGTGTGCATTTTTCAAATCAATTCATACCAATAGCAAACACACCACAGACTACATGCAAAATTCAGTCTCTTGCACAAAAACCTTAAATCAAATGAAATTAAATCAAACTTTGAACTTTTCATGCATTCAAAATGTTGCAGAAAGGGGTTGACATGTTTACAAGCAGCCCCCACCTGAGCACATATACACAGATATCCACCCACCCACCTACATATGTACCCATATATATGTACTGTGGTTTTAGAAACGTGTGGCTAATTAGAGGTAGACCGATAT
The DNA here is from genome assembly GCF_033239565.1 of Halichoeres trimaculatus. Classification (NCBI taxonomy): domain Eukaryota; kingdom Metazoa; phylum Chordata; class Actinopteri; order Labriformes; family Labridae; genus Halichoeres; species Halichoeres trimaculatus. Next base: position 7,169,264 of record NW_027437190.1, on the reverse strand, counting down.
ATCGGCCGGCCGATATATCAGGCCGATATTTGGACATTTGTCTCTATCGGCCATCGGCCGTATTTTCTTTTAAAAAGCAGATTTTTGATCCGTTGCATAAAATGACACAATTTTTGATGAGGCACAAAAAAGATGAGCACCTCAAACTTGTGGAACCACTTGGATACATTACATACTTTTGGACACGACTTGTTGTAATAGATTCCTTATAGTTGCTCAGAAATTTCTGCGTTTCACAAAAATGTGATAAATATATATTTTTTTAACAATCGGCCTGAATATCAAATTGGAAAAATCGGCTATGCATATCGGCATCGGCTGCCAAAATTTGGAAAGCATCGGCATCGGACCCCAAAAAACCCATATCGGTCGACCTCTATGGCTAATTACAGAGAAGCCAGCAAGGGGCAACATCCGGTTTGTAAAAATGAAGCCTATGAGGAAGTGCTAAAAGTGGCTGCTCGTCGAGAATCCGCTTGAGGCTGGCTGCAGAAATACTGGAAGCCGCGTGCACACCCAGCCATAAAAACTGACTTTTACAGCATTAAAAAACATACTTACAGCCTTTTAAAAAAATGGCTTTGGTCTAGAACGCTGATTTCACTATCAGCACACACTGTACGGTGAGTGATTTTGCTCCTAACTCAGTGGTTTAGAAGTTATTAGGATCATTTGATTGTCCAATCAGAGACACAGCTCAGGTCACTTGAAAGACGAGCACCCTGTAGCTGTTCAAAAGGAAGCTCACAGCAGGCGTCATATTTAATGTAGCTGCCTCTGCCGATTGGCTTCATTTCACGGTTTCAGGAACAGATGGTTGACGTCATGGAGACTACGTCCATGTTTTATACAGTCTATGGGAGACAGGAAACACACTCACAGGAGGCCAAAGCCAGGACACCTCCTTTTACCTGATTTCCACTACAAGGAACAGACATACCAGCCAGAGCCAGTCGCAGCCCTAAGAGCAGAGGGCTGAGGACACGCTGGAAATATGGAATAAAAACATAAAACAAAAACATGAAACGACTGAAGATATAAAGTAAAAACATAAATCTACATAGCTTAAAAAAGTAGATAAAAAGGGATGAAATATAAATTTAATGATTTAATCATCAAAATAAACAAATTGAATAAGTAAATAAAAGCAAAATAAAAAGAAGATATATAAACAAACTTAGTTAATCTCTTCTAAATGTATCTTTCAGTTCAGAATATACCTTTTTGATTAGGTCACATTTTATTTTCTGTATTAATATTATTGGTAGTTTTTATTTATTTATTTATTTATTTTTTAATTCCAAAACTATTTATTTCTTCATTTCTGAGCTTATTTCATTGCACACCAATCAGCTCATCACTTTGCAGCGTTTTTACAATTTTCACCACATTCAGGCTGAAAAACAAAGTTAATGATTTACCACTCAGCGCTGTTTCTGATTGGTTGCCACTGATTGGATGTGACCATGGTGACTTTGCCTCCAATAACTGCTTGTGTACAGGTGCACAGAGAGTGGATATTTACTTGTGAAGAAATGTTTCCTCATACCAGGCCGTGCACTCACAGCCACACAATCCAGTTCAGAGGAAAATATAACACAGGGGAGCTAAATTACCACAATTCATAAGAACGTATTGACCCGTGGATGCAAGACCAAGCGGTTCAATATCATATGGATATTGTGGAATCACAGAGTGTGACCTGGAATAATATGGTCAAAGATCTTTTTTTTTTTTTTTTTAAATCTCTGCTTGGGTTTCATCACACTGACAGTCCCTGTGTTGGCTCCTGCAGTCAGACTGGTCCTGGTAGAGATTACCTCTGAATGTATGGGCTCTGTCTCTCTGTGTGGCAGCTTCAGCTCTCTCTCAGACACAGTAGGAGAAGAAGAGCGCTGACACGTCTCCTCACATCCTTCCACAGAGACGCCTCCTCAAACAACATCAAACACTCTGCTATGACTGCCTCCCCCTCCGACACTCACACACTCCTCCTTAATGTGGAGGGAGGCAATTTTTATTAATATCCACTGCTGATTGGCTGATTCATGTAGTCCACAGCTAAATAAGGAAGTCTGAAACACAATAATACAATCAGTCACTAAAAAGCAATAATCATGCTCACCAATCTGTGAACCAGCTGGGCACAGGCTCCAAATATGGCAGCGCCCAGCAGAGCCTCAGGGTTTCTGGCTCCTTGAAGCATCACAAGAGCAGCACAGCACTTCAGGCTAGCTCTGTAATCCACAGCTCCTGAGATGACTAAACTCACATGCAGTTTCTGTAACGAGCCACCACTTAGGTATCAATTAAGTTTTCTTCATCTTTATCTCATCTCCTGGTTCTCTCTATTTCAGATGTGAATATGTGGTCAGGACTACCTGATGATAGAGGCTTTCTCATTAGCTTAGCTGATTGAAATATCAAAACAAAAATCTTTGAAAAAGTGATTTGACTGTTTTCTATGTGTTATATTTCACCTTATGGTAAGAGTAACCAAGATGAACTCATCTGGGCGGAGCAAACCTTCATCAGCAGAGAACCATGGCCTCAGACCTCCAGCAAATTTTCTTCACTCTCAGCTGTGAACCACCACAATGCCATCAGAGAAAAAGCAGTGTTGATGTCCTAAGGTCCCAAAACTGGACATCAATCCCCACTGGTGTAAAAAAAAAATCAGTTTGTATATAACTTAAAGAGGGCGTATTCTGCCTTCCCATAATTTTAAAGATAGCTATAACTTAACAACACTGAATTCCCATACAAAATGCGCAGATTTTAAAACCTCTGCATGTTGATGTGTTGTACAAATCCCTGAATGTGTGTGAAAACTGATCAGAATGCTCTGCTCTTCATCTTTAAATGAAATCTTCACACAAAATTTTAATTTTTCTGTAATGATGAGGTCATCACACAAGAATCTCCTAACTTGCCCATGACACGATGGAGAAGCAGGCTTTGAACACTGAAGTCTGCCTGCAGCTCCGCCCACAGACAGGCCTCCAGAGGGCTGGCCAATCAGATAGAAGGGGGTTTGTTGAGTAGGGGAGCCTTAAAGTGATACTCCGGTATGGAACAAGTTGGGTCCTATCACAAGGTTTAGGGCAGAAATTTCCCCAGGGCGCACACACCAAACACCCCCTCCCTGCTCCTCTGCCGGTTTCCTCTGCACTCAGACGGGGCCAATTTTACTTGACCAAAAACACAAATAAACGGACTCCCACCGAAAAAGTCTGATATCGGTCTGCATTCATGCTTTATTTAGAGAATTTTCAGCGTGTTACTTTCACACAAAAGCACAGCTAAATAAGGCTCTACTTCTCATCGTGTCTCTTCGACCTGGCAGACTACCTGCGTTTGTTTATATCAGGCACGCCGCGCGCGGACTGATACACTAAGCGGCGAGCACCTCGTTGCTAGCTGTGGCTCTGCAGTGGAGGTAGCGCCGTTTTACGACACGATGAGAACTAGAGCCTTATTTAGTGGTGTTTTTGTGTGAAAGTAACGCGCTGAAAATTCTCTGAATATAGGACCCAACTTGTTACATCCCGGAGTAACACTTTAAGCATGGATTATGCCTAGTGCGTCTGTGAGGTCTGTGTTGCTTTGTGTGGACAAATGATGTCATTTTGGCAGCCTGGCCCCTTCACGTGGCCCTTTCATTTGGAAAATTTCTATGGTGCGCACTTTTGAGAATACTTACCTTCTGCACAGAGATGCACAGACAAATAGGAGGACTTAGTGTCATAGGTACGAAAAATACTGACATCTATATGATTCAACTCAGAGATCACCAAGATAGCCATGTGATAAACAATTCCTAGCATGGAATTGCCGCCAAACTTGGCAAAGGTCAGCATTGGTAAAAAACAAAAAAATTTTAAGCAGTGTAAAAGCTTCTTCTACTCCAGTTAAAGATATAATTGGTAGCTTGATTTAGATACACTTTTTGTTATGCTGGTTAAAATGATCTCTGTGTACCGATGGCAAGCAATACGTGATGTGTTCTTAAATGAGAGCGGAAAATACCCGCTATCTAAAGCAGGAGTAAAACAGGGAAAACACCAACCAATCGTCTTCCAGGGACACCTTGGTTGTAAACCAATCAAATCTCGTCGCTGTTCTGCCCGACTCCTGCGTGTACATTTCACTGGCGTGCACATGATTCAGTGCGCGTGGCCAAGCTGAGAAGGAAGGAGCAGCGCTGCTGAATGGCAGAGGAGCTACCTATACCTCGATTGCCTGTTGCCGCTCCTCCAGCTAAACAGAGCAAGAAAAGAAAGACGGAGGCTTTCTTTTCTTGCTGTCAGGCGTAGTCCTGACGAGATGCTACATTCAAATTCATGCTAGTTTTTCTGGACTGCCAACCCTGCCTTTAAGTACTGTGGTACACGATGTTTGTGATACGTGATACACTGACTCCTTTGGGATTGGACGCTACGTGGAACTTTAAAAAGTGTGAAGGCGACACACGTTCTCTTGTGCTAATTCTACACGCCTCATTTCTTTGCATCACGTTCATGCAGAAAGCACCATTCAGCCTTTAGAGAGACAGCAGCTACAACAAAGTATTTAAGACAGAGGATGAAATAAATGTTTCCTTAAACAGCATCTGGAGAAAAAATTGGATTTTTTTAAGCTGTTAATCATGTGAAGCGAGGGTGACTGTGTGAAACCTCAAAAATGCATAATACCCACTCTAAAAAGAGACTATTTGAAACCCACATCTTGATGAGAATAACAGATCATATACATCAAATTTAACAGGTATTTTTGTTTATTTTTCAGTCAACACATCTTTTTACTTGATGTAACTTGAGTTGATCTGACACAGTCTTATTCAACACTTAAAAAGCCCCCCCCCCCCCCCCCCCCCCCCCAAAAAAAAAAAAAGAAAAAGAAAAAGAAAAGAGAAGAAAAAATTCTAGAATATTCAAATAACTCGTTTCTGGAATTTATTATTACTGTTTTAAGAAAACTGAACTTAGCTCCCAGCCTTGGTAAGTATCTTTTGGCTGGAGAGTCTTGATTTAAAGTGTTTTCTCATTACTTGTGGAGTGAATGTGGTTTATGTTAAATAAAAAAGATGTTGAGTTTGAATGGCTTATAAACACTGAGTTTCTGCCGAGTAAGACGGATAATAGGGAATGATGAGTGTAACAGTGTATGAATTATACATTTGATGTAAGGATTATAAAGTGTAAAATAAAGGAGTGACAGTAATTATTTGATAGAAATTCATGAGGGGCCTATAAAAGCAGCAGAAGACGTAAGACTCGTTATTTTACATAAATAAGTTTACTGTATTTAGTATACTGTGAAAAATGCTGATGTCACACAAACATCTATTTATATTTGACACAGGACTTAAACGTCGGATCACAGCCTGCTCAGACCACTCTGCTACTGACCACTTTTCTCTTGAGACTTTAGAAAATTATTCCCCCCCTGACTCCCTCAGGATGATGAGCATCACTCAAACTGAAGAAACTTCCTGACATCCTGCACAAAGTTTCAGGATTTAGGGCAGAAAACAAACCGACCTTGTGCCTTTAAAGCACATAGCCATGTGATTTATACTCCTTCTCTATCGTTCCCCATCTCTCCTCCGTGATTTCTTTCGTCTGCTTGGTGCTGTGTGCTTACCTGCAGCAGGCGCTGTGACCTCTGACCCCCTGACTGCACCTGGCTGTGCAGCTGGAGTCAAAGCAGGGGCATCTCCCTGCAAGCGTTCCAGCTCACAAAGGCTGGAAGCGTCTCTATTGGTGCAGGAATCATTAATGTTTCAGAATAGTGTTTCTGTTCAGACAATAGGCCGCTGCTTCCTGCCTGCTCGGCTGCTCCTGATGAGCCTCTGCAGAGCTTTTTTTATTGCAGCTCATCTGAACTTTGCAGCAGAATGGAGTCTGCAGGAGGGTGCTGAAATCATCTCACGCTGAGGAGACATTTTCACCTTGAATGGCTGCGAGCTCTCAACCTTTCACACACAGGTAACCACACAGACACACGGAACAACAGGAACAGCCGCTCTTTGTTGGAGAAGGATCAGGAGACATCAAAAGACACATCAAAAGTTTTAAACCTGAAAAACGCTCTGATTGAAGGGAACAGGATCATTCAGGTAAACATACTTTTTGTCATCACAGGTGATAGATCATCTTCCTTATAGAAGAACACGAGCCTCTGTGATAGAAACACAGAGATCAGACACTCGGGAAACTGTAGGTAAGAGATTACACAAAGCAAGGTGTCCTTCAGGAGACATTTATGGACAAGGAGGGGGCGGAGGAAACTCGTGATCATTCATAATTTCTTGACCCTTCGAAGGGCGTATATATATCATAGTCATAACCAAAGAACACATGAGATTAAGTTCCCTTTTAACACTGAGGGTTTGTCAGACACTTTATTTACTTATAATTCACAGCTCAGGTTTGTGTTTGATTCTAATTAGTCACCTAATTGCAACATCTCATTCTTGTGTTATTGAATGTATGTCTTGATTTAAAATAGAGGACAGTTAAGCATGGACATGAACCTGGACATATTAATCTGCCAGATTGTAGTCATGTTGCAATTTTAATCATCATATATAACAGCCTTAAACTCTGAACATGTAAAATGAAGCATGATGTCATCAGTTCATCAGCCCCATTCGTACCACTCCCTCTTGGCTGCATTTAAACTGCTTGCTGTCCCATCCACTAACCTGCACAGTCCTCAGTCAGCACGTAGCACAGCAGCTGTTACTTGACCAAGGCGTTCCTGGCCTCCAGACCCAAGGATGAGCCTCTTCATTCATGTTGGACTGTAGTGTGAGTTGATGAATGAGGAAGCACCCTGTCAACGCGCAATGTAGCAGAGACTGGGGTTTTCCCACCATAAAACCTCAAACCTGTTGAATCCTGGGCCCACATGCTCGGTTTGTCAGGTTAGCAGACCAGCTGGTCCTGCAGGTACCTGGGTCCAGGACGAAGCTCAGAGAGGAAAGTGCTTTCTCTAGAGCTGCCCCCTGATCGTGGAATGATCTATCCTTGCACATTAGAGAAACTGGTTCACTGTCCATTTTTAAATCAAATCTTAATCCTTTTAATAATAAACAAGGACTGTCAAGAATTGGTCGATTAACTACACCATGAAAGCAAGGCTGGTGCTGAACTTTATACGGCAGAGGAACTTGATGGAAAATAATTCCTATCCAAAAAAACTGAAACTGCGACAGAATACTTCACATAACCAGACATAAATATGAAAAATAAAATGTGTTTCTTGAACCTTGATTAGCTGTCAATCACCACATTTTCATAGTTTTCAAAAAAAAATATATTTTGATCCCTAATATTTCTCGGGATCTTATTATCTTCTAAACTGCTCGGATAGACAAAAAATCAGCCCCCGTACAGTGCATGCCAATAGTGAAATTAACAGTTTAGACAGGAGACGATTTTCATTTAAAGCTGTTAATAGGTTTGTTCCTGCTGTGAAAACAGCTTTTTTGGGCTTGGTGTGTTAGTGACTTCCTGTACTTCTGTACTGATCATAATCTACTCTTAAATAAGAGATTATCTGCACCAATATAAGTTATTTCAAAATGATACTTCTCAGCTTCCTGATCAGGTTGAGCAGGACTGGATTGATTTACGACATGTCTAGGTCTCTATGACGACACTGTGACGACGCTGTGATTAATTTTGTAGTGATGGTGAACACTGAAGCCTAACTGTCAGACAGAAAAGGGACATAAGTTGCAGAAGAAAGCTAAACAGGAGTGTGATACAGCCTAAGCTTAAGGCTAACACGGAGGCTAAACTGTTTGTGCTGATGTTGATTCCCACCCAAAGCAGTTATACTCGTATTATTGCTTTGGGTCAGATACAGGCATCGGTCTGTTCAAACTTGAGAGTCTATCAATAAAATGAAGAGTGAGGTTACGTTAGCTCTGATTGGTAGATGACTGGATGGACATAGCTAACCAGGATTTACTTTTGTTACAAATCAAAGACTATCTTTGACCACAGGGCTGTCAGTAGAACCTAAATGTTGACAGCTACTAAACCACATACAAACTTACTACATTTGGCTACATAATTGTACTGAAAGATATCTCACTTATGCGCGTTCTATCTGGTAAAAAGGTGTGTCAGAGAATTTTTTTTTTTTTTGGTTGTTGTTTTAATCTAATCATCTTTTAATTCCAAAGCAAACACTGACCTTGTTCAAAGTCACATCTTCACGACAGTGTGCATGAGACTCCAAGCCAGAAGGTGGCAGGGCAGTCCAATCAAAACAGATCGACCTCATAGCATCTTTAGATGAAAACTCATTAGAACTGTTTCTGTTGGAGACCTGAACACAGGAAATCATAAAGGAGTGAAGAGCGGGGAAAGATAAGCAGCAAATGGCCATGACTCAGAATTAAACTGGAGACCACTACAATAACTTCAGCATCTACATGGGCCCACTTGAACTGCCAGTACAAAAAAAAAAAAGTTAGTTTTGAGAGATGTTTTTTTTTTTCTTTGGTTGTGTTTAAGACCTGAGGGCTGATGTGAGTTTTATTTGTGGCGAGCTGACTGAAAACAACAGAAACATCAGTCAGTTTGCTGGAGAGTGTCTGTTAAAGAGTGGTTAAAGAGAGGGAGACTTGAGGGAGGGACATCACACACACACACACACACACACACACACACTGACACATATATATGCAGAAGCAAATAATCCAGCATTCGCATTCATGAGACTGAAGCGGGTTTAGATGAGTCAAATTAGTCTGGCTTTAATCTGGTGTCTCCTCTGGACCTGTCCCCATCATTGTCAAGGGCAGAGGTACAATTGACTGTTATTGGTGTGTGTGTGTGTGTGTGTGTGTGTGTGTGTGTGTGTGTGTGTGTGTGTGTGTGTGTGTGTGTGTGTGTGTGTGTGTGTCTCAGTCTTTCAGCTCTGAACCACTGCTTTTATCGCTTCGCTCAGACACTTATGAGCCAGTCCATTTGTAGGAAACAAGCACCTCTAGCACTCTCCTCTGGCTCTGATCTGAATGAATGCATTCATACCACACAGCCATCAGTTGAATAACAATCAGAGTATAAGTGAGCCGGCTTGTTACTCTCTCTGTCTGTGTCAGCAGGGCTGTGAAGAGTCAGAGACATGTACGAGGAGTGATTGACATTCACAATAAAGTCTTTTTAGTGCTGTTATCCTCCCTGTGTTTACTCTTGTGTGTGTTTGTTGTGTTATGTGGACAAACATAATTAACCCTTGAGCTCCTGTCTGTCACAACAAACATCAGGTCCTGTTATGTCTACATCAGGTCCACTGCTTGTTTCTCCTCTGCTGTAAATATCTGCTAATGAAGACTGATGAGTTAATTGTCCGTAAACAGTTGGTTTGTTTGAGCAGAGGTTGTTCAGAATTTAAACACCGTCTGTCAACACATTTAAGAAGTAACCGGCTGCTGGCTGTCTACCTGGAATCATAATCATCCCACAGAGATCTCCTGTTGGTGCAACGTCTAGTGATGGCCAGATGAAGCGTTTTGAGGCCTCCTGTCAGGTGGTTCACAAAAAGGTTTGTTTCTCCAAGCTTACTGCAGACAAACCCCCCTGCTGGTTGAAGATATAGTACAGGCAATGTGCTAATTACACAGACCCTGCAATCAGGGGTCCACCCTAATGAGTGGGCAGCATTTATTTTGCGATGTAGTAAACTACACTTTCTGTGGCCATGTTAATTCTCATCATCCAGGTCAGAGTTATCCTGAAGGCTTGAAACCGAGGTAACTGGACTGTTAAAAGTTAGTGAAGATGTTTCTCCTCTCATCCATGAGGCCTCATCAGTTTCATCAGCTCCAATCCCAAACAATAAACAGTCCAGTTGTCTCGGTTTGAAGCATTCATAATACACTTTCTGTGAGAACACATTATCTTGCTCTGTTCTGTTTGTATTTCCTTTGTTGACCAAACGCCTCAGTGAGTGTCGACTGTCACGACCAAGACTCTGCATCTGCAGGAGCAGTTTCTTCTCCAGCTGGGAGAACTGGGTCAGGTGGTTGTGTTTTAGGTGGAAATGTGAGTTTGTTGTGTTTAGGGCTGCAACTAATGATTATTTTGGTAATTGATTACTCAGACGATTATATTTACGATTAATCAATGAATCAGGAAAAGGATGAGAATGCATAATAGTAAAATTTGAAAACCTAAACATGTGTTGTTATTTTAGCTAAAGACTATTGTTTGCTTAATGCAAGGAATCAATGAATTTGAACATAATTGAACTGACCAGATACTAAATTCATAAAGTATAAAAAGTGATATGAATGTATTTTCACTTAAAGAATTAACAGTGTGGGCAAAATAGTAGAAAATATATTGTTACGTCATCAGATTAGGAACTTAGTGGGCCAAAAAATGCAAATAAAATAAGAATGTGTCCTCAATCTTTTCACCTGTAGGTCAAACACTTTACCCCCTCTGCCCTACCACTATCTGTAGCAGCTAACGCCAATGCTAACACTGGTTTAATGAACTCCTAGTGGTTTTCAAACGGGGTGACTATTTGATATAAAGACAAAATGAGTCCTAAAAGTCACACCATGCATTTCACAACATATAAAAAGAGTGTATGTGGGATTTTTCAGCAACTCACATCGCTGTTGAGCTCCTGGCTCATCGATGAGCCCAACATGTTTGCGTTTTAAGTGCTGGATCGCTGCAGTCGTACTGGGGTGCCATGCCAGGTCATTTTTGAAAAGTTTCAATTAACATGCTGTATGCTTTTACTCAGCGTGAAATACTCCCAAACTCTGTTTTTTTTTTTGACGAAAGGCTTCTCCAGCTCTGCTATTATCTGCGTGTTTACTTGTCCCCCTCACCTGCCGGCTCGGCTTCTCCTCTGCCACGCTGATTTGTTTACATGTGACGCATACAGCCCCACAGCCCAGGTAATCTACACTCCAGCCAAGTAGGTGGCAGTAATGCACCTTCAGCTATTTGCTAATCACTAAATAATCCAACAAAAAAGGAAGATTTTGTTGATGCGTTGTTGCAGCCCTAGTTGTGTTGCCTTTTTTTGTTGCTGCGCACTAGTTCATCTGTGTTAATGAGCTCACCTTGCTCATTTAGTTTGAAGCTGAAATATTTCTACTCTGGAGCTGTGACTTTTCACTCCACTATCATCTTTTTTTCATCCTAATTTTTTACCACGTTAACCTGCATTACCCCTGATGAGCTCTAAAGGCTCACTTGCTGCACTCTGTGTGTTCATGTTAGCCTGATGCTAGCGGCCCCGCCTCCCCCGGAGACAAAGATTTTGGATGACTAAGGAAAACAAACACATATGCACACGGCAATGTATTGAGGCCGTCAAAATTATCCAGTTCATTTCATTTACCATACGATTAATTGATTTATTGATTTAGGACTGATACAACAACACATCGTTGTACTGACCTGTGTGGTTCACTCATCAAAATGTCTGACCCCTGACATGTTTTCACTCATAAACAGAAAGAAACTAGCTAGTAGTAACTCAAGTCTGACCACACTTGTGCTAATCAGAAACACAAGGAGAATATTTGTGATTCCTCTGCATCACTGTATTCCCTGTAGCTGGTTATCAGATGGACCAGATGCACATTTTGCTGGACTTAGCCAAACCCTGCAGGTGAGGAAATATTTATGGCTTCTAGTAGACGTTTTTTTGGATTCTCTTCTTGGTTCAGTCTGTTTTATTCTTACTTCTTCTCTCATTGAATGTGAGCATTTTTCTGCACATTCAAATCCTGGTTGAAAATCTGCCAGGGGACTTCAAGCTCCTCTTACCGCAGATTAATATCCACGGTCCAGGAATCCCTGCTCAGCTATCACAGATGGGAGCACGCTGATGTATCCACATACTTTTCTCTGTGTTGGACCTTGTTTGTTTGCTGGAACAAGGTGTCAGTGCTCAAGGTGTGTATGTGTGTGTGTGTGGATGGGAACATGAGTGCGTGTGTGTCTGGCAGCTCCTCAGCGTTGCGTTCCTACAGGGAGGGATAAAAACTGGAGGACTCTTCACTCCTGGGAGCTCATTTAGAGCAAAGCAGCCCTGCCTCTCTGTCATCCAAATTGGAGGATTTACCACACACAGTCACATTTACGCACACACAAACACGCCGGCGCGGCACTGCCAGCCCGCACACACTCCTCACACTCCCACTTATTAGTCTGCATTTGAGTTTGTTGTTGCGTTGGACTACTTAGTGCCAGCACAGGCAAGTCAATCAGAAGCGTTCCATTATCTATTCATCCTCCGGCATGCCCACAGCAAATCAAACTGCTGCAGAGCCAGAGAGGCTTCTGGGAAACGTCAGCATCTCCACACACCTCCAAGGATGTGGAACGAAAAGAGGCAATCTGGAGGTCTGCTGAGAGAACGTGACAGCAATCAATAACTGTGTGTGAAGGTGTGCTGATAGAAATCAGAGGCCACAGCCTTTCATAAAAGTACGAGGCTGCTCTAAACACGTATTGATCACTCTGAATGGTCAGTGGCTGCAGAGGTGGAGAGCGCAGAGGAAGAGGAGGAGGTACAGTGAGGCAGAGCACAGATCACACCTGGGATCAATCGGCTCTGAAATGTCGAGTCTTTATGTCTCAAAGGACCGAACACTTATCAGCTGAACAGGCTCATTAAAACCAGCATCCAGCGTGGGGTTGGGAGTGACCACACTGCAGCATAACTCTGCAGAAAAATGCTCTGAGAGCCAGAGATGGTGTTTTTTAGGAAAGAAAAAAAAGAAGAGGACAAGCTGAGAATTGTTCCTGCAGTGCGAGGTGAAGGTCGACCTAATTACAGGTCTGCCAGGACAAAAAACACAACTTCACTCTGCCCGAAGCTCCCAGCAGCCTCCAGCAGGCTCATTACGTCTGAATGCTGCTCAATGGTCAGGGGAACCATTTGTACTTATGTGAAACAATAAAAATGACAAACCTGGGGTACAAAACAAGTGTTTGTTCCTTGCCTGGATCAAACCAGTTACAAAAATGTCCCTGTTTCTGCCTCGTGTTTGAATAAGTTATGATATATGAGAGGTTATTACAAGATTCAAATCTCAGCCTGCATATTATTTTTCAATAAATCCTGGTTATTGATGTGAGCTGCAACATCCAGAACACGTCATTTTAAAAGAAACAGACCTCTTTCTGTGGTTGGTCATCTTTCTCCTGTCAATAATAAACATGTGACTACGAAATCGCCCGCAGGCCTGCAGCTCCTCTGACGTGTCGACTGGATTTGTCCTGTTTCTGATTTGCATTCGTCAATGACTTATCACACCATTTCCTGATACTGCATTTGTTTCAACACATTCTTTAAGGATAACATTGTCAGAGAGCTGTTGCAGTGAAAATGCACACGTGGTGTCTGTATGGAAGTCGTTTTGTTTGTTTACCGCTTCAGTTTGTGCCTGTTAGTTTGCATAATGTGTGCCTGGATGTTGCCGAGCCTCTGAGATGTTAAAGCGTGAGTTGTGGATCCTGGAGATCACGCTGGAGAAGAAAAGCTTCATGAGATCTACATATTGAACAGAGGATAGCTTGTCACAGCAGTACGGCTAAAACATGGAGCACAAAGCATCCTGCTGCACAACATCTCTCTCAGTAGAGCTGGGTGCATAAAATGCTGCAACCTTACAGCAGTAACACAGGAAACAGCCTGTCAGTCTTCACCTTTGAGCCTGCTTTTTTGCTTTTCCTAATGGGCTGATTCTGATTCCTCAGACTACAGCCATGAATGAAAGAAACGTTCGTTTGCAAAAGCAGAAAGGAACACTTTTTCTTTTTCTTCTTCTTTTTGTCTCCCTGTCTTCTCACTAATACAGCTTTGCTGGCTGTGATCAAAGCTTTGTTCCTGTGTCTTGTTAAACTTCTGATTGACAGTCTAGTAGGGAGGTTTGACTTTTGACTTCAAGTAATGATGCAAAGGTCCCTTTTGGTATTTCACATAGAGTGATGTGACTTATCTTTTTCTTCAAAAACTTAAGAATCTGGTATTTAAAGGGGCTGTGAGGAGTTTCTGGGTGATCTTGAAAAAGTTTTCATTCTAGATGTATGTCTAATCATAATCCACACTTTAAAATTCGATTATCAGCACCAATATTACTGGTTATACGTTTTTTTTTAATTGCTACGTCTTAGCTACCCGATCAGGTTCAGCAGGACTGGATTGATTTATGGCACCTCTATGTCTATGATAACACCACACCAGCTGACAAAGTTTTGTAGAGAGAAGAGAGATCCGTGTTTTTCTTTGCTGAAAACAATTTCTGTGATTAGTTTTGTAGTGATGGTGGACACTGGAGCCTAACTGTCAGACAGAAAAAGGACAGAAGAGCAGAAGAAAGATAAACAGGAGAGAGATAGAGCACGGGCTAAAGGCTAACACAGGAGCTAATCTGTCCGTGCAAATGTTGATTCCGACCCACAGTCAGCAGTTATTCTGCAGTGGTCTGTTCAAACTTGAGAGTCTATCAATAAAATGAAGAGTGAGGTTACGTTAGCTCTGATTGGTAGATGACTGGCAGGACATAACCAGGATTTACTAACGTCATTACATTACATTACATTAAATTACATTACATTACATGTCTCACAGCACTGGACTGCTAGCTGCGCTATATATAGCCAGCTACAAGGTTTGCTTGTCGTTATATTTCAAACCGTGGCGCTACGTAACTGTACTGATAAATACCTTACCTCAGCACGTTGTATCCAGTAAAAAGTCGTCTTAAACAGCGAAAAATTGTTTCAATCCTATTTTCATTTGATTCTAAAACAAACATTCACCTGGTTAAAAGTTACATCGTCACGACAGTGTGCGTGAGACTCCTGGCCAGAAGGTGGTGAGGCAGAACAAATAAAACAGATCCTCCTCGTAGCATCTTTAAGTAGAGGAGCTACTTCTGTGTGTTACATTTGTCCAGAGTAGCATGAAATTACATCCAGTTAGGAGTAGCTTGAGCAGATCAATTGCCGCATGTTTAAGTGTTTAAGAAAGGCATGTAGCATAGTTTAATCATGGTCATTTCAACAGAGTCATGTTGGGTTTGAGCACTCACTGGCTAAATCAAAGATGGTTGCCTGTGGATGGCAGTAGTTCAGCTCAGACCAAAACAACTTTTAAAACCATTTCATTTCTCCTGGTAGAAAAAAAATGTGTCACCAGACCTCAATTCTGGATTAATTATCTCAAAAATGAGTTTATTCCAAAGAAAAATGTTTAGGAGTAATAAAGAATAAATAGCTTTAAAAAATCAACTGAAAAGAAGAAAAAAAGGAGATGTGAAAAACTAAATTGATCTATCAACAATCAGCAATTGCAACACGCTACCGTAGACCTGCCCTGTCCCTTTCTTTCATCATTAAAACAATGAAAGTACTGTTTACATACAGTAATACACATACACACAAATACACACCTATGACTGCTCATATTGTATGCAATGTTGCAATATCCTGTCTACTGCAATGTTTATAATGTTGAGAAAATAGAATATATATATAAAATAAGTACATATTAATATTAATGAAACATGCATGTATAGAAATAAGTAAATAAGAGTTCATTAAAAAACAACAAAAAAAAAAATTAGTAAAAAAAAAAAAAAAAGTTAGGTTAGACAAAAACAAAATATATGAGTAATCCTGGTGAACTCATTTAAATACATGTGTGTGGTCAGCTGAAGCAGGTCTTCATCCCTCTGAATACACTTTCTAACCAACAACCATCAGTCAGCAGTCATTACTTCTCCCCTCTGCCCGTCACCTCTGAAGTTAAACATGTAATGTTAGCAGAATAAATTGCATTATGTTTTGAGATGGTATCGGTTCTTAAGTCTCTACATTTTTAATTTAGTTGGTGTTGACACAGATGTTTATCTGCTATCACTCGTCTCTTATCGGAGTGATGAAATGGGATTTCAGTGGCGGGTTTGTAGGTGATTCTCCAGGAGCCAATCTGTCACAGAGCGGAGACGCCTTATCTGTCATCAGCAGGGACTTTATTCATGTTTAACTGCTTTCACCTGCGCTCAGATTTATGGACACTCTGCACATACACAAATCCCCCCGTATAACCTCCATCTCCATGTGCAGCTGTGATTTGTGGTGTTGATCCTGGAGGCACCCTAAATGTCTCCTGTGGTATGAAGTGGAAAAAAAAACTATGTCATTTTTTTTCAATTTGATTTTCATAAACATAATATGGAAATGAAATACAGGTTTGCAGGCACATGTGCTGAAAGATGAGAGAAAAAAAAAAAACAGGGTAGCTCTGTTTTTGTATTTTATGAGTCTATGAATTCAGGCTTACCTCTGTCCACACGCTACCTTTATTTTTACGTACATCTAAATGCCTTTAGAGAGACCCCACATGCTGCAGGACCAGTTAAAATCTTTGGGCAGTATTAAGCACTGTAGCAGGCAGTTCAGGTTAGACCATAGGCTGTTTAATAGTCTCTATGACTTAAACTATTTGTTTCTGATTAAGGCTTTTAAAGCCTATTGTCGTCGGAGGCCACACTGGAAACGCTGACCACAAACTAGCTTTGGTCGGGGTAATGAGAGGTGTAGGGCAGGCTTTGGGCCTCCTCACTAACAGTCATAGAATGCTTTCCTGCTTGACTCTTTATGAGTCATGTTTTCTTTCAATATCTTGAAATGAGACATTTTCTGGACTTACCGGGTAAATGTGGCTTATACTCAGTCTAACCCCTAATTTACATTCAAAGTGCAACCGCTGTGCCGCACACTACACCGTACTTAGAAACGTCTCAAGTCAATCATTGCACTCACACAGCACGCGCTGCGGTCCATATGCGCCACGAACACCATGGCTGTGCGTGGCTGTGAGTCTATTTTTGCCGTTGTGCGCTGCAGAAATGCATCAGTCTCTGCAGCGCAGATCATACCAAACAGGAATTCAGGCACTAAAACGATCACAGAGGATCTGGTCATTTTAAAACAAAGCATCATGTTCTGGCTGATGGTTCTGATTGTAAATCTAATCCTTGTTTATCGAAACTTCGTCACTGGCATAAAGCCAGAAGTCATCAGCAGGTCAGATCCAGATGAAATCATTCAAATCAAATTTTGTTGAGGAAAAATTAATCTTAGAGGTGAAAAACTTCTTAATTTTATATGACATAACATATCCTTTCTATAAGGACACTAACAGAAAGGGGAAGACCTGGACTGAAGGTGCTGAAGTTTTGGGAGGACCAAGTGAGCTTAACGTGCTAATTAATCACCATGAAAGTATGTGGTCATGAGTGGATTCCTGCAGGAACACGTGGTTTTCTGTGATCTTGTGCTTTCGCGTAGCCAGCTGCTATGGACACTCCGCTGCTCAGATGCAGCGCAGGGGCACTCACACACTTTATGTGTGAATTAAGGGGAAAGGAGAATGTTAGTTTGTTTTTTTTTCTTATTCATGATCATCTTTATCTGTTAACTCAATGGTGGAACTAATGAACAGGGATGTACAAAGCTAAAAAAAAAAAAAAAAAAATGCCCACTCTCTCATTATTGAGCCAGTTAAATAGTCATCAGACTTCTCCTATTCAGACAAAAAATGCCTCTTGGAGTGTGTTTATGATATGATAGTATGGATAGTCTGCTGTAAAGAGGACTATCTATACAAAAAATAAAACACACTCACATTTTATTCAGCCTTGATCTATGTTTATGTGCACCATAAAAACTGCTGTTCTTTTAGATAACTTGTTAATGTTAACTGCAGCTAAACATGCCACAGTGTTTCCTGGCAGCACAGTAAGAAGTGATTGCAGAAGAGAAAGAAAAATAAGACATACCCTCTTAATCTTCAATGGGAAATCAAACTGGGGTTACACTAACTGCGTGGCAGCAGCATATTTTGATTAAGATCAGGTTATGCTCAGTCTGTGGGCTTTTATTTGACTGAATGGCATCATTTTTCAATAATTATTCGTCTTTTATCGACTGTGGGGATATACATTGAACTGAAAAGATGCATGAAGAAGCAGCCAATCAGGTCCCTTTGAGCCAAACAAAGATTTTAAATAACGTCAACTTCAGTTTCATTTTTTTGTTTGTTGTGACTTGAGCTTTTAAAAGACGTCATATCTCAGTTTCTTTGTACAGCTCAGCAACACTTGATATTTATTTTTTAAATGTAGGCTCTAAATCTGATCATACTTTATCTGCTGTATCACATTTCTGTATTCTGTACTGCATTTGTAATGCTGTGAAGTCCATGGAAACATTGTTTAAATGTAGACCTCCAGCAGTCATCCACGGAAAAATCACATGATGTTGTTGTGACTTGTCTGTCTGCTGAGTTATAAAGGTTTGGTCGTCCTACCTGAAGCAGCAGCATGATTTTCTGAAAGTCTTAGGGCAACACCCAGATATATGCCAGCATGGCTCGGTCCATGATGTGATTTTCTCTTTGCAGACCCGGACAGGAGGGAAAATCACATTATGGAATAGGAAAAAGGCCAAGGTCATCTGCTCAGAGAGCAACAGATACCAGCGCTGGATAAGGGAGGCTGTTAGATAAGTACGCCATCCCAGAGGACGGTGAACTAGGAAAGAGAGCCTACATGCCGTCTTATAGCCGACATGCTGTCCTAAAACAGTCATCAGCAGGGGATGTGATCATCCTGCTGCTTCAGGTAGGACGACAAAACT
The DNA here is from genome assembly GCF_033239565.1 of Halichoeres trimaculatus. Taxonomy (NCBI): domain Eukaryota; kingdom Metazoa; phylum Chordata; class Actinopteri; order Labriformes; family Labridae; genus Halichoeres; species Halichoeres trimaculatus. Next base: position 7,150,557 of record NW_027437190.1, on the reverse strand, counting down.
GATTCATCAGTGAAAAGACGAGTCACACCACGAGACTCTCCTGAGGAAGGTCTCAGCTGAAACATGTTGAGGTAAAAGAAAACACCCTGGTCATTTACAAGAAATGTTTAAAGGCTCTGTGAGGACTGTCTGCCTGAATGTTGCCTGCAGTAACATTTTTGGAGGGAATTGGTGGCGTTTTTTCACCAAGCAGAGTTAACATAACCTCACTTTTTATTTTATTGATAGACTCTCAAGTTTGAACAGACCACTGCAGAATAACTGCTGACTGTTAACTCACAGACTTTCAAAATAAAACAGACTGTTTCAAAACCAGTTTGTATTTAGCTTGACTACGACAACAAACAGACATAACAAGGGGAGCCAGACCAGGAGTCAACGGGTTTGAGGTTTTACCGCCCACCATGAATGAAGAGAGACTTATCAATGGAGAGGGAAGAGCAGAAACTCCTCAGTCTGTGACTCCAGCTGTCTGTCAGTCATACAGCTTGTTGGACTGAACACACAGCCTGTGTGAGATGACAAACACTGTCAACACGCAATGGAATGAAGTCGGACAGCAGATGTATCCACTGTATTTGAGGTTTTATAGTAAATTAAGATCTAACACCATCTAACACATGTCACCATATGTATCCCATTGTGGGTAAGGACATGTGGAGTATCTATAGGCTTACTGTGATGCTAAATGCTACTGCACTATTTATGAAATTAATTGTGGCTTGTCCTCTTTTGTTCAAGTCCATCTGAATGGTAAATGGTCAACTGGTTAATTTCTGGCTACTCCACTGCTCTCATAGATTGATGATCCCTTGAAATCATTGAACAGGTGTATGCTGGGACTACACCAGATGCAACCCTGGTTTTGCTCCACTCCACTCCACTCCACTGTAAAACCTCAAATCTGTTGACTCCTGCCCTGGTTGCTCATTATGGTGGCATGGTGTTGTATTCAAGCTCAATACGATCTGGTTTTGACATGGTTTGTCTGTTTTATTTTGAAAGTCACTGGGATTTTTAGGTGGTTTCCGTGCACGCCTCCCCGTCCTGCTTGATCTACTTTTTGTCAATTCACCTGTTGTTGCTGGTGATGTGACCCCTGGGGCAGGGACACTCTCCCATTTAGCTTACTTCTGCTCTTTTGTCCTCTTTCTTAATGACAGTCCAGCTCCAGTGTCCACCACTACTATAGATATAGATAATATAGATTCAAGAAATCTATTTCTGGAAGAAAAGGACAGATTCTGCTTCCCTCAGCTAATCATGTTGTTATTAAAGAGACTTTCAGTCAAAATGCTGCAAATGGGTTCATGTTTAAATAGAAATGTTAGTATTTTGTTTTTAGAAATAACCAGTTTTGGTGCAGATAATCTCATTAAAATTGTGGATAATGAACAGACAAATATACAAAAGTAAGACCATTTTAAGATCACTTATTGAGTCCTCATGGTGTCTAACTGTAACACAGTGGGAGACCAAATGAACCTTTTTGGACCAGCTCACCAAAAAGTCAATTGGCCACTTACCCAAAGTGGGTGTGAGGTGTATACCAGGACCCACAGAGTTGAGAAAGTATCAGTATCAAAGTTACAAAGAAACAGCTACAGTATTTTTTTTCCCCAAAGACAGTTTTTCCACTTTTGCTGCAGACAAAATGTGTTCCTGAAAGAGACGTCCCAAGCAGAAGATAACAGGTTGATAAATTCAACACTGACTCTCAATTTCATAGTGAAGTGCAGACACAAAGCCGGGCAGACTGCTAATTTGGGCTTGATAGAGGAGTGTGGTTTGGGAAAGGGAGAAAAACACAATGAAAGAAACATTTGAGATTAATAGCCTGTCAGAGTGAGGGGAAGCTAATAACATGGATCAGTGAAATCAGGAGCTGCTGCTGTGGGCTTCACTGTGGGATAAATATGTTTGAGCGAGCAGACCAAATGTTTGGGAATAACGTCTGAGCAGATTTTAGGGCCGGGAAGATTTAAGGCACAAATTGAAAAAGTCATCAGTGATCAATCACCGGTCAGCACAAACAAAGCTACCTGGAGCACAGACGTTCTTATTTACCAGCTGAGACAGATAGTGGCGGTTCACGTTCTGATATCAAACCCTGTGGGATAAGTTCAAGGTGTTTCAGCTCTACGTTTATTCTGAGCTCATGTGAATGTGAAAGTGTTGATGCTGGCTGGGATAATTCTGTACCATGTGGCCTTAAAGTCCTCACCCTTGGTACAGAAAACATCTTTTAGCTGCAAACAAGCCTAACAAAGAAAACTGAGATTACTGTAACCTGCAAGTACAAATCAAATCACTTCTGTTTATTAGTTCAATGAGGACAAAAAGGGAAAACACACCAAGAGTCTAAACTGGAGCAGTAAATGTGCACTCAGAGTCTGAGGAACGTTCACGGCAGCTATTAGTGGTTGTAATGTGTTATAATGTGTTTTATTGTACCTATGAAGAGTTATGTGGACCTGAGACCCTGACCATACAACACGTCTCTCTCCAAGGCTGCAGCAGCGAGGAAACTGGTGACTGATGGTACACAGACACTTCTGAATGATTGGGAGCAGACAGCTTTTGACCCTCCATGATGATCAGGGTCTAGAAGACGTTCATGAATCCATGTCAAAGACAGGAAGTGACAAATTCACTGCTACATGGAACCAGCACAGTAACACAAAGCTGCAAAATCACAGACACATTCATTGAATGACTCCATGACTTTTGTTCTCATCAAACTTGTGTAAATTAGATTGAAAAGACATTGTGTTATGGGCCGTATTCTTACAATGCTCTTGTTGCTGTGAGCCCCCCCAAAAGGGTTCAGATAGTGATTGTGGCTGTATGGCCCTCTGTGATAATGGTTTACTGAATGTTGTGTCACCCAGATTGTAGCGGTGACTGTAGGAAGTCCACACAAAAAAATCTGTTTCTGTAAGTGTGGCGCTGATAATTTGATTGACTTGATTGATTCTGTTGCTGCCTGTTGCTGCAGCTCTCTCTTCCTTGTCCATTCCTTGTGATTTTTTCATCTCTTTTTCATGATTTTTGCATTTGGAGTGGGTCATTACTGTGTATGGTTCATTGTTGGTCATGGACACCAAACTTTTTGTGGCTTCAGTGATATTTTTTACTATTTTTTCTCCAGTGTTTGTCTGGAGATCCTACATGTAACCACGGCTGCATTGTTTACATGTGAACTCAGCTGTTAGCAGCCTGTAGCATGTCAGTGCTAACTGGTGTAAGGCCTGATGTTTTCCCACAAGGTGAGGAGAAGGAGGTGAGGATGACGTGCTGGTTCTCAGGTGTGAGCTGGGAGGTGACGACGTGGACCTGTCCCTCTCTCCATCGTTATTGGGAACGTAAGATCTATCTCCAATAAAATGGACAAGCTAGCTGTGCTAACCTAGCAACAAAGGGAATACCAGAGGGCAGAGTAGCATCATGCTAATCACAGACATGGCTAACAGAGCTAACATCAGACACCAACACCACATTGGAAGAGCTTCACCTGCTGTGAGCAGACAGGATCCAGGAGACAGAGACTGAACAGACTGCTGAAGAAGCTCAGTCCTGGACCCTGTGGAGGTGGAGGCTGGCTGAACTGGACAATGATGGACAAGCTGTCATCATTTTCTTATGGTACTTTTTATACTATACACTTTCTTACTTTTGTTTTCTTGATTGCTGCTGTGACGCCCCCTGAATTTCCCCTCTGGGATAAATAGAGTATTTTCTATTCTATTCTATTCTCTACTGTAATGTGGGGTATATATTTATTACAATCACACTAAAATCTGGGCCCTTTAATATCTTTTTTTAAAACTTGGTTTTATTTTGGTGTATCTTTGAGTTTTGTTTTGCAATTTTTTTTATTTTGAGAAATTATGTGCCACCCCTAGTGCCAACTGTTGGGACAACTTTACATCTGGGACCATTCTTAAAATAAAATTCACAGAACCTCGACAATGGATGTGTGCATTTCATTGCTTTGGTTGAACTGACCTGGAAGTAATACACCTATCAGTTACTTTTGAGACAACATTTGCAAGATCTTGTAAAGATCTCAAGAAAGCCTTTTTTTTCCCCCTCCATGTCCCCTTACCCGTCACCTGTCTGCATACTTAGTGTCTGTCCACAGACCTTTCTGCCAAGTATCTCCATACGTCAAAAAGTAAACAGACGGTTGTAGACTGTCCTATAAACCTTCAGAGGAAGACGCTCCAGCTGCTGTGTTGATATCAAAGATGTCCGTTTTTGAACCCAGAACGTTTCCATTACGTCAGGTGATTAACTGAAGATATTTTATGATTTAACAGAGTGTTTTACTTACAGTCTTCGCCTTTAAAAAATAGACATGTTTTCTCTATGATTTACTGTTCAAAAGGTTTTGGCTCTTTACTACACAAGGTGTAAAAATCATGTAAAATTATCGGTGTTTTTCCCCAAAGGATACATAAAGTCCTCTCATTGGATTAGGAAAGCAGATAATTAGCTCTACATCCTAACTTGTATCCAAGAGAAACTAAGAATGCATCTATCTTAAGGTGTTATTTTTATTGGCATGCCGTGGAAATAAGTTATAAAGACCTTCAGAGTCCTTGTCTCCCCCTGATTATTGCTGAAGTAAAATTCTCGTTTTTAAAAAAGCCACCACACCTCTCTCTTTCTCTTTTCGAACTTTTATCATATGCGAAGAGCAGCCAGCTTGTAATAGCCTGGTGGGGTCGACGCTTGCTACTATACGTATGCTACCTCCTGTGATAAAGAAGTAAACAAACCCAACCTGCTGACCCACTGGCTCGAGGAATAACGAGGAAACAGGAGTGTGGAGCAGCGAGGGCTAACGGAGGTGTGGGCAGGAGACATAAAGCAGGTTAGTGTACGCAGGCTGTTCAGGACTAATGATGAGGGATGAACTGGGAGGACGCCGACTGTGGCCGATCGCACTGCTCAACAAAAGAGCCTGTTAACAATGAGCGGGGGAACAATAGAGAAACAGGCTCTGAGGACCGTCTAAAATCCTGCTGCTGTAAAGTCTTATTAGAGTGGGATTGTAATAAATGAGCTGCAGAACTGACCACATGAATCCTCCCTGTGCAGGCGGCTGTGTGGACTGCACTGCAAACAGGATAGCAGCTCATCAGGAGCTTCAGGTTCTCAGTTTGGAGAACACACAGAAGAGAGTGGAAAGACTGTGTGCGGGTTTTAAAATGAACTGTGTCTATCCAGCAGTGAGCCTGAAACAAAGATTGCTCTAAATATAAACTTAGCCACAGTGGAAGTGTTAAGAAGCCCAAACACAGCAAACTTTATACTGGAAACTAACTCTAGCTGTATTTAAAACTGCCTGCTACATTCCAGTATGTACTAAATACTGGGTTTGACGGTAGTGAGACTGATGTGTCTGATCTGTTGTCCTTTAGTCTACGGGTGCATTGGAGCAGCAGGCTGCCAGTAGCGCTACGTATAGCTGGCCACTAAACTACGGTACAAACTTACAATATTTGCTCGTTGTCATGTTTCAAACAAAAGTGCTATATCACTGCACTGATAAATACTCTATCTTGTGATGTTGTATTCAGTAAAAAAATTGTCTCGAACAAAGAAAATTGTTCTGATCCAATCTTTATTTATTTCAAAACAAACACAGGCCTGTTTTTTTTTTTTTTTTTTGACCACTTCGTTTTTGGCTTTTCAGATATAATCACACAGATTCAACACACAAATGAAAGAAAAAAAAATAAAATAAAAAACAAGCAGAGAAAAAAATTGCTTATACCAACAAATAAGGATATATTTAACAAAATATAAATAGGCATGTCAGTCCATACATTAATACCAGAGACCAAAGGAGGGCCATACAGCCAGATACTGAGTCCGTGAGACCTTATTCAAAAGAGAGCAGGAAGAGTCGAGGTATCAAAGTGTAACTGTTTAAATCACCAGGTATAGAATATAATACAAGTTCAGTGCAGTTGGTCCTGAGGTTACTGCCTGTCCCTCTGAATATAATCAGTAAAGGGGCCCCAAATGTCCAGGAACCTTTGGTGAGTGTCCAACAGAGTAACACAATTTCCTCCAAAGACATACAGGAAACCATGTGATCCAGCTATATTTTGTAACATGGAGAAGAAACCAATTTCCACTCTCTTAAGATAACCTGTTTCGCGACAACCATACCAAACATAAGGGCTTGTTGAATTGGTTGGAAAAAAATTTGAGCATCTAAGAATTATAAGAAAATTGTTAGGAATCAGCCTCATAGCATATATGTCATGGAACAGATGAAAGATGTTATCCCAAAAAAGGTGCCCCAAAGTCCCATCAACAGATCTACATTTATCACAGGTGGAGAGACAAAGGAAAAAATCCCATTCAGTTTGATCTTGGAAAAGTGTAGCTGGTGAACAACTTTGATTGAACAGATTTAAACACAGGCCTTGCTAATAGTCCTGTCATCGCGGCAGTGTGTGTGAGACTCCGAACCGAAAGGTGGCACTGCAGTCCAAAACAGATCCTCTAAAACAGATCCTTCTCACAGCAGAGTTTCAAATAAACTGAGAGAGTCTGACTGAGAGATCATAGAAAATCAACATGTTTAATATTTGTGACCAAAATCCAGTGTGAGGCGCTCTGAGAGGAGCTGAGCAGGTACAGCGTGTAATGTCACGGGTACCAGAGCATAGCCAATCAAGACGCAGGCTGACTGAGTGAAGAGGAAGTAAGAAATCTATTTGTAATACTTGTGATGACTTTACTCATCTCTTTTTCTTTTTTTTGTGTGTGTGTTTTTCCCCCCAAGAATTCAAGTGGCAGCAAATCGTTTTTTTCTTCCTGTTCATCTGTCATGTTTGTAACCACTGAAGTCATGTTTTACTACACACAATTTGGAATATTGAACCTGAAGAAGCTGAAGCTCTGCTAAAGAATGGGTCAGTGTGTGGTTTGCTCTGTAGTGCACACCACACACTTTAAGATCACAAGAGAGATCTTGTGCAATCTGTCTTTGTTATCATTAAGTGTGTGCTCTCTAAATGTGTGGCGGTTTGAGGAATCCTGAAATGTGTTTTATAATCAACTTAAAATTGTTTTCAGATGCAAAATCACGAGGTTTTAAACATTTAATAAGCTCAATGTATTGATGTGAGTTTCTAAATTCTGCATTTTATTCAGTTATGTCTGTAAAATGATCATTTTTCCTTTTCACAAACAAAAATCTATATGATGATATATATGATCTGAAGTCTTGCAGCCAGCTCAGGGATGGTCCAGTTTTTGAGGGTTGAGGATGTGAACTTCATCAGGACAAGAAAATAAGACTTTAAACACAGCACACCATGTCACACCAGTACTTCAATCTCTTGTGTATTAGGCAAGAAATTAATAGTCCAGATTCTCATGACACAGGACACAGTAGTCTTGCAGTGCCACATACAGCGCCATTGAAAACCTGACTTTGATCAGCTCCTTGAAAACTCTTAATCCTACAGCTCGGGTTATTTTCAGGAACCACGAGCAGAAAGCAGCAGTGTGCCACCTGCTTAGCCATTTTGATGTCTTAATAGGATGTTATGGCAGCTGTGTATTAGTGCAGGGATGGGATGGAGAGCTGGAGAAAGGCTTGATGGGCGTGCCACCCGGATGCCAGTAATTATAGTCGGCATGGCGTGCACTGATTACAGATCTATAGAAAGAAAACGACCAGGCCACCTGATAAGAGCCCTCCTCACATCAGTCCCCTCTTAATTCATTATTCCTCCGCCGACCTGAAGACGTATATCTGGAGGACATGGAGAATGCATTCTGTGGGCTCACAGCCTGATTCCAGCTCTATAACCGTCACAGACTTTGATGACTGCAGTAAATATGTCAACCTTTTGTCTCTGCTGCCTCTTCATGGGTTTTAATCACATGAGGTTTTTTTTTTTTGATCATGGCTACTTCAGCACTATCAGCTGGCTTCATCAAAAACTGCTATCAGACCAAATTTGTCCATGTCCTTGCCCACACAAACTTGCCCAACTCTGCAGGTATTTGAGTCTACCTTGTATTTAGTAATAACAACCTGAATATACAGGTGATGATGTTATACGTGTTTATCTTACACCACATGGATCAATCCAGTTATTTTAAAAATCCATAATTCTCCATTTGTGTTGTAAACTGGAGGTTAACCACGTCCATAGTGCAGGAGGATGATGGGAGGTTCTCTGTGGTTCAATGCAGTTATTAGAGGTCTACTTAAAATGTTATTCTTTTATGTTTTAGTATCAAAAGTCAGTCAGGCCTTTTGAGCTGTACTGTTACTACAGCCAGCGGCTATGGCAGGGGATTAGGGACACACTAATGATATTTTTTTAAATCAGTAGTTTACGAGAAAATATAAATTTTAAATGCATTTCCCACTGTAAATTTCTCCACTTTGGTAATAGCATCTAGTGGACACTTGGGGAACAGCAGTTTTTTGCACATCAGGTTTTAATATTGAAAAATCAAGATTGCAGCTAGGTTGCAACTTGAAGGCACAGTGAGGACTATCCATTTGGTATTAGTTACAGTGAGACTTTTGGCAAGAATCTATAGTGCCACCCCCCAAGCACCATCAGTCAATGTTATGAAGTCGTAACTCTTTCCAAGGCATGCATTTGTTTTTGAAGCAATTGAAGGGAGAGCAGTTCTTCTTTTTAACTTTTCTTTGTTCAAGATAACTTTTTCCAGGATGCACGACTTACAGAAGGTGAGCAGACTAACTGATCAGTGTTACTCTCAGCCTGGTGCTCCAAGACATGTCTGTAATATGTAACGTTAGTTACTGCCAGTCATCTACCAAGCAGAGCTAACGTTACCTCACTCTTCATTTTACTGATAGACTCTCAAGTTTGAACAGACCACTGCAGAATAACTGCTGACTGTGGGTTGGAATCAACATTATCACAAACAGTTTTACCCGTGTTTTAGCCCGTGTTCCATCACTCTCCTGTTTAACTTTCTTCTGCTTCTTACCACTAAACTATGCCGCCCAGGGTCATTGTTGTATAGTTAGTTACTTTTTTCAACATGGCAGCAGGTTATTTCAGATCAGAGACTCAGTGGCTAAAAATATAAGCTGACTCTTCTGACACACACCAACAAAACAAAGTCGTCACTCTGTCTCCCTTTCTCTTCCCCCTCCTTTGTCTGTCTCCTTCTCTCACTTCACTTCTATCAACTTTAAAGAAAAAATGGATGCCGAAATACTCAGTAAGAGCTGCATGAGGAGCAGCAGTGTGGAGGATAATTACAGAGTGAAGTGACAAAGTAGAATTAAAGTTTATCAGTGTAATGGTTCCTCTACACATGTACTAATTATCAGTTCAAATTAAAAAAACGAACTGCAGGCTGAAGTCTATAGTCATAGTGTACTTTTGTCAAAACACACAAATTCACGTTTTAAAGGATCTGCATCTTCATCCCAATCAGTTAATTAGGACTAAAGTGAACTTGTGGCTAAAATCTCCTGATCATGTAAATTACAGCATAAGAATGAGTCTTTTATAGAGTTAAATGGACAGTTCTGTCCAAAATACTTTACTTTAGCTTCTGTCTCTTTAAGGCTCCCTCCCCACAAACACCCTTCACTCTGATTGGCCAGCCCTCTGGAGGCCTGTTAGAGGTAGAGCTATGGGCAGACCTTAGTGTTTTAGGCCTGGCCCTTCCAACATAGTATAAACTAATATGAAGATCTCCTGGTGAAGAACATCTTGTGCTATTTTTTTTTCTTTTGGAACAGACATTATCAATCAAAGAACAGATTCAGGGATTTCTACAAAACACGAGTGTGTAGCAGTTTGAAAATCTGCACATTTTTGTAGGAACATTCAGTCTTAATACTTCATACCTATGTTTATAAAATGAGAAAGAATGAATTTGCTTTTGAAACAGTTGGACCACCATACTCTAGGTCACATCTGATTGTCCATTTGAAACTTAGAAGTGAAATGAATCTTCAAAAAATGACCCCAAAAATCTCTGTGATGTATTATTTCTTATATCTCATTGGTTAAACACTTTATTAATTATCATTCGACACATTAATTGACAGGGATCTGTTGTAGTTGTAAATAAAAGACTTGTAAAGCTGTGATAAAGTTTCTTCAACTATGCGATTTTTTCATAAATAGCCATTTTAAAAATTGAACATCATCTTGTGTTTTCAGTACATCCTACAGTTGAGTGAAACTCCTCTTATCCTCCAGTAACTGTTGGAATAAACTGTCCTGCTGCTTCCAGCTACTTTGGCTGGTGACCTGTTAATGAAAATGTAGTAAGTTAAACAGATTTTCTTCAACATACACTAACTCCCAGCTGTGGAGCATCAGTCCATCTGTCTTCAAGACGTCCCAGTTTCACTGTATCTAGCTACCTACACTACTGTTGGCTGATACTTCTGTCCTGAAAGCTCTATAAAGCCAAAATCAGCAGATTGTGATTTAATGACACCTAACAGGCTGAAATGATGCTGAAGTAACTTCTTCTGGAAACAGAATTGATAAGAGTCTGAATTCATTTTTCTTCAGGTCTGTTTTAAGAAAGAAAAACTAAAATCATGTAAATGAGTGTTATATTACTAAGTTTTTAAAGAGTTTTGACTCCCAGTTTCTCAGCCCTGTTAGCAGTCAGCTCATGTTCACTCTGCTTTGATACAAACTCTGCCTCTGGCGTTCAGCAGCTATTAGAGTCCTGTTGTTACAGTTCACAATGACTGCAGAGTATTTCTCCTCTCCACATGGATTATACATCCTTTTATGTTAAAAAAAAACAACACTTAAATATGTTGAGACCAGGCTTTCATTTAACCTGGCTCAGGGTTGTAAATACTAAAATACACAGAAACCTCAGCTGCTGCTGTTGCTGTTGCTATGGAGAAGAAGCAATTTAGAGACAGAAGTCAGAGCACTTACTGTTTCTGATGAAAACAGCACCTCACAATTTCTACTGAATTGGCTCAAATTTAAAACTGAGCTGTTTTCACTTTCAGCAGTTTCCACTCAGAATACATTTGTCTTTTTATTTGAAGCCAGAATCTGAAGCTCTGTGACTGTGAAGATGTTGTTTTACACTTTCCTGTGTTTTACATATGGATATAAGGTCAGGGTGCTGGATGTTCATACCAAATGTGTTGATTTTTGTAAACCTCTGCACTAATCAATACAGTCTGTTCAAAAAATGCATGGGACAAGATTTTCACAAGACTTGCTGAAATGATGAGGTCACTGTTCAGTGATCTCTTCAGACACTTTAAAGGGTCAGGCCTCAATCACCAAGGTCTTCCCATAGCTGTGCCCCTGCTAGGCCTCTGGTCAAACAGAGGAAAGATACTGTGCTTGACAACGACACGGTTTGGATGGCTTATGTGACCATTAGGACACGGTCACACTGGCCAACCGTGCCGTGCCTAAGCACGCTTCAGCCCTAAAGCACGTTTGGAAAGGCCAATGTGACCGCAACCATGCCGTGCTCAAGCGCGATTCCCTTCTGTGCTTTGGCACGCTTCGAAGAGGTGGGCTTCGGCACAATTTACTTCATGCACGAGCACAAGCTCGCGGACAGCGCGTGCAATCTATTACGTATCACCGCGAGCGCATCTCTCGACAATCATTTTAAACAAGAGGGCTGTGTTGGGTGAAAATGACTCACCATAAGTCCAAAAGTCTCTAAAGTTGTAGCAGTGCTCTCTGTGTCTCATTGTGCTGACTGACATTTGGGACAGAAAGCATAATGAGGTCCTGAGAACACAGAGTTCTGTCCGATACTTTTCTGCATGATAAAAACACATAAATTGTGGGGCATCAGACCAAGAACTGCCTGCTAAATAACAGTGCAGCCTTACTCGGCATGTGCGCATCAACCCACTGCAGCTGAACTGTAACAGAGCCAAAGAAGGCGTTGAGTCCCAGGTTGTGTGTGCCATGTGACCTTGTGTGTGTGTATGTGTAAGCCCATAGACTACATCCCCACCCAGACACAACAATGTCCGCCGTCTGAGGTGTCTGTGGGGACGACCTCAAACAGTTCTGATCCAGAGACAAGTTCACAGGAGAAAGGTGAGGGATAGGAGGAGGTAGAGCATCTGTCTGCGTACCATCCAGGAGAGAAGAGCATTTATCAGCCCACCAAGGCCTATGCGGAGAAGCCGAAAGAGAGATAAAGAATGTTTGGATCAGGCAGACTGTAAAATTTTCCATCTGCTTTAGGTTTAAACATCATATTCTCAAAGATAAAACCACCAAAGACAAATCCAGTGTAAGGCTCATGACCTGGACCCCAAAGTGTGTATGAAAGCACCAGCGTGTTCTTGCATTGTTAGCTTTCCATATTAAACATCAGACACAACTGAAGCCAGGAACAACTTCAAAGACCTCTAAATAGGCAGTGATACCTTAACTGTCCTGAAACCAATAAAGCTTTCAGAAACTCCTCGTCCTATTTATTGTCAGACTTTAAATTGATCTTCCTTAGGAAAAAAAAAGGAAAAAAAAGAGAAAATGGACATTCTGTCTTTAATTTCAAAGACTGAAATAGCTTTGGGCAAGGCCAGTCCCTCCAAAAACCCTCTTTTTCATCGTACATGTGAAGTATGTGATTAGTGTTTTATGAGCTGTAAGTGTGAACCATCTTTTAAACTGCTTTAAAACTTCATACCAGTTCTCCTCTGTTTTAAAGATTATTATTTGGATAATTTACATTAGAAGCATCGGTAAACAGGCTTTTATCCCTTTTGTTCTTCAACAACTTAAATATTCATGGATAAATCTCTCTGGCCTCTTTGTTTTAGTGGACCTCTTGTTCTGCATGTGATCTTGAGGAGGCAGAACAATGAGTCCCTCTCTGTGTGGTAGGTCTGTGTTAGCCCGTCTCTCTCAGGGAGCCTCTCTCTCAGCAGAGGCGGTTCTTTAGCATAAGATAAAAACTTCTGAAGCTCCGTGTTGCATCAGAAGGCGAGTATGCATGGCTAAATGCCAAAGAGTGCATATATTAGCATTCAATAAAACCTGCTCCGCTGCAGCACACATGAACATTAGTCTATTCTTTATCCAACATAATCTTAAGTACCATTTATCAGAGTGCAGGAAGAAAGACTGGTGTGTGTTTCTGGGAGCCGACCTGAGTGCTGGGCCCTGGAGAGAAGATGGAGGAAGTCTATTTGGTCTAATTAAACTGATTATAGCGTGCTCTCTCTGTGAGGGCTGAAATAAAAAAATAATTGCAGCCTTGTAGGCACAGGTCAGTAGATAATGGAAAGGTTTTTCTGATAATTAGCTCTAAATGGTTTAAGTACAGTACAGCTCGCTCCGAGTCATGCTGGGCATCATGCCGTGTTTTTCTGCTGCAGTTTTTTTGTCTTGATCCTGAGGAACAGAAAGGTTTCATATAAACAAAGATTTGTTGAGATAATGAGGCTGTTTGAAAACAGATAATGAAGATAACAAAAAAAAAAATATGCAAATTACAGCCTGTGTTCCTGGATGTGTTGAGATGTTGCTCTAAAACATGAAACAAATTACACTTTAAGCATTTACGTTAAAGATGGATAAAGCAGTGATTCCTTTTTCTTTTTTTTTTTGCCAATGTTTATAATTTTAGTTAATGTTTTAGATCCTCATTTCTACTCACACATTTTAATGTTCCAGTTGTTTGAACTGTGGAGGAGAATAAAATGTCACAGCTTATGACCCTCTGTTGATCAGCACACTCTCCTCAGCTGCTGGTCTTCAGGACAAGTCTGTGTTTGTTTTGTCATTTACTGGCTCTTGTGTTAAATGTGCAGTGTACAGAAATTAGAATTTTAGCCACATGGAGCATTCCGATTTTATAATAAACACGTTGCAGATCAAAGAGGATCCTGCAGATGGCGTCATTTATTCTGATCATCATGTTGATGGCCGTTGATGCTGACATGGACAGGGACATGTCTCATAGCTGGAGAAACAACAGGCAGGAAGCTCCATGACAGCTTCATCACCCTCTGATAGCTCATGTTCTGTTTGACAGAGCTAGCCTCCAACAATGAAGCACAAATCCACCGCTGACTGTCAGAGAGAAAACAAAACACTCAAACAAAGAAACGTTGATGCTAACAGCCAACTTCAGCATTGTCCTTCAGACCCAACTTTTTCATTGATGACTCCTAGTTTGAAAAGTCTACACCCACGGTAACTCTCTGTGATTCTCCAGCACAAGGACCAGCAGCCAGGCTGCTATTAAAAACCACATTTTGCCCTTTCTGTCCCACAAAATCTGTTTCCAACTCCTCAGCAAGGAAAGTAGCTATTAAGTGTCCTCGAACTAACCAATAAATATCATCATTATTTCCATAATTGGCCATTTGCATGTTGTTGCCATAAACACTGTGGCAGATAGGGATATCAGAAGGGAGTAAAATACACCTTAAATAGGTTAAGAACTACACATGAACTTCTGTCCATTCTTTTTTTTTTTTTTTTTAAACATCATAACAACCCTCCTTGTCAGACAGGCAAAAGTGATCCAGAAGAGACTGATCTGTCAGCAGTAGTATGTGTGGTAAATACTTTTAAATAGTAGCCAAACATGAAGAGGTAAATGAAGGCTTCTTTGGATAGTAGCTCAGAATAAAGTGAGATTTGCGCTACACTAACAAGTACAACAAAAATGAAGACAAGATTTCAGACTTCTTTAAAAAGTAGCCCAAAATAGAGAGGTGAGTTTAACCTACTTTAGGAAAGTAAAGTAAGGCTACTTTAAGACTTGTGGGTAAACAATTACTACCTTTAAACTAACTACTTTATTTAGAGTTAAAAATTAGGCTACTTGAAGTAAAAACAGGTACTTTAAGAAAATGGCCCAAAATTGACATGTAAATAGGAGTTTCTTGAAGAGGAAGCCCAAAATCAAGAGGTAACAAAACAATGAGGAAAAATTGGAGTACTTCAAGACATTTTCTGTGAAATAAAGAAATTAATTAATTAAGGCTACTTTGAGAATTGCCCAACATAAAGAGAAAAATTTGGTTTCTATTGAAGTAGGCCAAAAAGAAAAGGTTAATTTGGGCAACTATAAAAGGAGCCCAAATGCAGTGCTAACTTTGAGATAACTTCAGGCCACTTTAAATAGTAGCCCAAAATAAAGAGGTAAGTTAAGGCATATGACTTAAAGCTGAACAAGCCAGAAAATCCTAAAAAAATTCTAAAAACCAATTCATTTGCCTTTAACTCACTGTGAAGTACCCATGCATCACATTGCTCTGTCCACTTCTTGTTGGAGACCAGGAGGACACCAACGCAACTTGGACACAGCAGTTAAACCTGACTCCCGATGACAAGCCATTTATGCCAGGGACCCCGCTCTCAGTCATGCAAAGACCATCCAGCGAGGGACCTACTCCAGCGAGATGCCACGCAATCTCTTCAGGAGTCCATGTTCCACTGGGTTTGTTCCTCATCAGGATCCAGTGTTATAGTTCCAACGAAGAATCAAAGAAGCTCAGCTGTCTTCCTTGAACAAACAAGAGAGGCCGTGGCAAATTACTGTCTGTGGCAAATTAGTGTCTGCTCCAAACTGCCGCCACCACTCGCAAACCCCTTCTTCCCAGAGGCTCTCAGTCACTTCCCCTAAGAGTCTCAACCCTTATCTCACCGCCAGTTGGAGCGCCACCTTGCCCCAGCCAGGTCCCCAGATTACCAACCTTAAACTAAGATATCAGACTGGACTGTTGCCTCTCTGCAAAAAAACTTTAGAAAACAACATTCCATATAACCCATGTCTTTCTGCCGTTCACAGTTTGTCCAGTATAAGTTTTTGTTTTTCATCATCGATGGGGTCATTGTCAAGATAACAATTCGTTTTTTTTACAGGAAAAGCTCTTAAACCTCTCCTTGAAGGCGCCAGACTCAACTGACACAAAAATAGTTTTAAATTATGGGGGTGTCCCTGGTCTACCTTTGCTGCTGGTCTACCTTTGCTGTGACCAGTAAGTTAGTATGTGTTGGATTTAAGCTGACCCTATAAAATATTAAATTGAGAGAACAGGGCAAACGGTGTATGCAGTAACTGTCTGGACCTGCTCCAGTGGCACATATTTCATTTGATAAATTTTGAGTTTTAAAGTAAATGTCCCAGGACTACATTTGTGTCAAACATATTTGAGCAAAACTTTTATGAGCAAATGAGAAACTTGCGATAACTCTACTGACCATGTTTGCTCTGTGTATTGTTGCAGATGTCAGAAGAAAGGTGAGTTTGTGTTGACACGGGTTACCAAAGAGAAACAACACGTTCTTGCAGTAGGATTGAATTTATCTGGGCTGTTCAGGTTGGATTGTGTCTTTGAGCCTGAGAAGGTGTGTATTTGTGTGAGCTCTCCCAGCAGAGCAGTGCTGCATAAATGTATAAATGTATATCTCTAACCCACCTGAGTGTGTCTCCAGCTCATATTTATCATATTTTCTCAGTGAGCCCGGCAGTCGTGGCCAGCAGGAAATAAAGTGTGTGTTTTTTGACAGTGTGTATGTGCAGATTGACTCGACGCTGACTTCCTGGTACTCCTCTACCTCTCTCTAATGTTCCTGTCATGCTGGTGATATATGGCTGCATGTATATTTTAAGGTTCACCTGGCAAGCATGTCACCTGCAGTCTCTCTGTGGCATGATGATTGATCAGTGCGTCTTCAGGGGGCATTTTTCACCACATGAGGCAGGTGCTGCCACTGTGGGGTATTCTGAAAATTACTGGGACTGGAAATTGAACTTCAATCATTTTTCTTTGAACTTTTTTTTGCATCAGCTTAATTAAAATGGTCCAAGTCTTATGAAACATGCACACACACACAATCTGGATATTTTCACGATATATCATAGTTTGTTTATGGAAAACCAAGAAAAAGGGTCAGTACACAGAAAAATGTTCCAGTATTTCACTTCCACTGGATGAACTTTGTAGCCCACATTTGCACTTTATCAAACAATTGTAGACTGTTTGTCAAGGTTAGCAACCAGTTGTTTCAGTAGGACCAGGACCAGGACTTGACATTAACCATTTTGCACACCAGCTGCTGTGGCTAGTGGTTTCCCAGAGTTACTAGCCACTCAAAATTTTCACTAGCCACAATTTTGTTGTTGGATAATTATGTTTAACATGATTAATGCAGGTGAAGACATGGTAAAGTTTACTTGAAATAGATTTACAACCTGTTTAAATGTAAATGACCCCTGTTAACACTCAAATCAAGGCTACATAAATGTTTAATGCCACAGATCATTATCAGGTATCCAGCTCTGAAATGGTCCTGTAGAAGGTTGTGCTTCTTTAAGAGAAAAAGTATGCTGTTATTAAGACAAAATCATAAAAGGAGTAGTTTATTTATTTAATTTAAATTAAAGTTGTGAAGGTTGAAGATTTATATTTATTTACAACTGTCATTTTTCAGTAATAAACTAAGTACCATACTTTCTGGACTATGAGTATAATCATACATTTTTTAAAGTCGTATCAGTCAAAAAAAAGCGTTATGAAGAGGAAAACAACATTTATAAGTCACACTGGACCAAATCGCATTTATTAAGAATGACTTGGTTCATTAAAAGGATTTCCAGAGTGAACTTTTTACATATAACTTTGACGAGTTTATATTAGGAGGTTGTTCCTACACACCCCACATCTGTAACCAGTTTCTCTTCTCTAAATGCGCTCCTCTCCTCTCCCCCTCCCCTGCTCTAGATGAGTGTTGTCTGTGAGATCGGTGCAGTGTGAGTTTAAATGAGCTCCATCTGATAAATGTCGTCACTTTTTAAAAGTTACAGGAGTTTTGGCGCTAGTTTGTGACTTAAACCCCGGAATCTGTTCACAATGGAGAGCAAAAAAGACGCGAGTGAACTTTGAAATCATCTTATCAGGAGCTAAACACTGGGAGCTGTCACAGTGTCCAAGACGGAGCCTGAAGACGAGCACGCCTGTCAGCAGCATAGACCGTACAAAACATGGACGTAGTCTTGCCGCCGTCACCCGCCTGTTTCTGAAACTGAAAGTGAAGCACATCGGCTATAGCGGCCATATTGGTAGTGGCAGGGGCTTCGCCTACAGCCATAGGGCGCTGGCCGTCACGTGACCCTCAGCTGTGCCTCTTATTGGGGGAGCTTGCGATCTTGATATCCTCTGAACGGCTGCGTTAAAAAAAAATCACAAAAATTAGCGACTCAGACAGGAGATGTTTTTTTGAACCAGGCTGTAAATAGATTAATTTCTGCTTTGAAAACAGCTTTTTTTGGCTTGGTGTGTATGTGACTTCCGCTTCTTTTGGAGCCAGCCTAAAGCAAACACTCAAGAAACAGCAGATTTTAGCACTTCCGCATTGTCTTTTACTCTAAGACTGGAGGTTGCCGCTTGGTCAGCAGAAGACTTTGCGAATGGACCAATGAGCTAGCACTATGTGCAGGCAGTGCTCATGGGAGTTGTAGTGTCGTAGTCTCATATTGCAATAGCTTTGGTTTATCAGATGCCGTTTCAGAAAACTACAACTAAATAATTAAACCCGCCAAAGTGGCTAGTAGGAGTGACAGTGTTTCCCGCCACAGCTGGATTTCACTCGCATTTAGGGGGTGTAAATGTCAAGCCCTGCCTATCACTCATGTAAATTTGTTTTTGAACTTTTTAAAACATTTTTGCTGCATCTGCAAATGAAGGTTCGAGTGTACCATATGATAATTTTTGAAAGTCACTCTGAGCCTATGCAGTGAAGTGATCTCTGCTGTCCTGAGGAACACTGTAGTACTGCAATTGTTGAACTTTTTGGTCACCGGAGCGATAAACTTCTGTCCACTTTCTGAGTTCACAGTGACTCAGCCTTTCTGGAGTCCCCTTTTTTTTTTTTTTTTCCTTATACCAAACCATGTGACTCACCTTATAAAAAAAACGACCTCATTAGCTGGAAGATGTTTCGAGTATTATACACTTTTATTTTACCATTATACAACAATATACGATATACACACATTTTGAAATGTGCTGCAAACATCAAATTATGAATTAAAACATATTTACTTGTAAAAGAACAATCAACTACAACATTTAAAAATGATTTGTCCCTTTAATTCTTTCCTGCATTTTCTTACACCTCTACCTAGATACAGATGTTCTGCTCGCAGCATTAAACTCATTCTCATTCCTTTCCCACCTTTAGGGTTTGTGGTGCACAGACCTCTTCAATCTTCATTTTTTTAAACAGCCCACATAATCCTGAGAAGAAGAGGACCAATGGAGCCATGTTTAAGCTAATGAGAGGGTTTAAGAGGAAGATAAAGTGAAGTATTTCAAAATGCAAATTAAAGCCGCAGACTGAAAAGAGTTCAAGTGTGTTAAGTTTCATCCTCAGCCCCACACACAGATATCGTTAAGAGGATCTTAATGGCTCATATTTGCATTCACCCACAGGTTTATCTGGAGCAGGGTCCTGGTGACTCTGAACCATGTGTTACCATGATGGTTTGATTCCACAGCCGCAGTGGTGGTAATCTCTGGGATGAAGCCTGAGGTCATGAGGTCAGAGGTTACAGCCTGATTAGAGCAGAGGTGATCTACTTTAAATACATGTCAGTCTGAATTCAGGCAGTCATTATAAGTGTTACAATTTATTCTGTTTTTGTTAAATTTAAAGAAAAATCAGTCCAGAAATGAATAAAGAACCACAGAATACAAGCCTTTACTACATGAACAGGGCACCTGCCTGAGACCAAACAGATTTCTTCAACATGATGGGGATCAATAACCTACCAAACTGGGTCAGGAATATAGAAAGCAAAGAATTATTCAAAAAAAAAAACAAACAAACAAAAAAAAAAAACACTTTATAATCCCAGGGATATTTTGGCTCTACCTGCCCCTCTGTCTCCAGGTTTTGGTTTTCGGACTTGAGGCACATGGTATTAGGGGACTCATTAGTGCAGGTTGTTGTGCAGTATCTTCACCAAAGACTCTCACAGGAAAAACACCAGCGTCGTCTTCACCCCGGCTCTTCTCTTTTGCATGTTGACCGTCTGCTCTCTTCTATCAACTCACCCCAGCTGTGCGTTCTGTCCGGCACCTTGCTTTCAAGTATTTAGAAACGGCTTTAATTTATTGTCTCTGAAAAACTTCTGCATATGCTGGACATGTCAGTCTGTACTTGGAGGTCCTGTCACATGACAAATGAGGGATCATAGAGCGCATCATACAGACTGGTATCAGACAGGGTTATGCATAAAAGCTCCTCTAGACCAAGTGTGACGGTGGACTGAATGAGAATTAAGAGGAGGGAAAGAGACAGAGCAAGACAGGAATCAAAAAAAGTCTGTCTTTACAGACCAATTTACAGACACACATTTGGCATCAGAACTGGCATTTTGTTTCATTCATTCAGACGAGTCATCGCTCTTTAAAACACTGAATCATAGCTATAAAGCAACATAAAAATAGCTGAGTTTCCATTATAGTTTTTCTCAAAATAAAAGTGATATTTCTGAAATTTTGATAAAGAACAATTTGGCCTTGCTGGTGTTTCCATTACGACCAGAATTGCAAAACATAATGTCCGTCTGGACGCTGCACTCATGATGATGCCAATTCTTGAACATTAGTGTTTTTATTCATGCTTAAACTGTTGGCTGTGATAACGCTTACTCATGACATGCACGAACAAAACACTGAATGAAAATCATCATCTCTGTAGCTCACATACTCTCACTCACGCACACAGACCTCTGCCCCTCCCTCCTGCTGCTCTCTGACCTGCTCACAGCTGTCCTGCCAGAGTCCGTTAGTGTGGCAGTGGACACGTACAAGGATGTGAGGGAGAAGGGGCGTTGTTATGACAACTTGACGTTTTTTGCAAAAAAGGTGTTTCCATTGCACTTTTGCGAGAAACTTCAATATCAAAACTTCTGGAAAAACCATGAGAGCATAAAAACCTTTTAGCAAAATTTGAGAGGTTTTTCGAAAATGTGGCGTCTCCACTACCATTTTTTAATTGCCACTTTTACGTTTTGCGCAATTCTAGGTGTAATGGAAACACAGCTAATGTCTGGTTGTTCTGTGGTAAGTTGTCAGAAAAG
This sequence comes from Halichoeres trimaculatus, assembly GCF_033239565.1. Taxonomy (NCBI): domain Eukaryota; kingdom Metazoa; phylum Chordata; class Actinopteri; order Labriformes; family Labridae; genus Halichoeres; species Halichoeres trimaculatus. Next base: position 7,129,452 of record NW_027437190.1, on the reverse strand, counting down.
ATACTACACTATGGAGTTAACGCCCATTGAAGTCTGATCTTTACGGAGCTACCAGTGTTTTGGGGTAGAGTGACTGTGCTAACTTTGTTTACTGCTGTGGTTGTTTTTAAAAGTGCTTTATAAATAAAGTTGGTATGGTGTGCTAACAGGTGACTCTCAGCAAATGTGTCAGTGATGATCGGCTGAGAGTCACCAGTTTACAGGGTCACATTTTACACTGAAACACCAGTGATGTCTGGCTGCATTATTAAATGTGTCTTCCTTATCCAACCTCAGGAAACCAGGTTTGAGCGCAAAGAAATAATTTTGAGTGCTGATATTCTTAATTAAGCGTAGCGTTAGTTCAGGCAGGTCACGACGTCAAGCTCTAACAACATAGCTGTCATTATCGGTGCAGATCAGCTGATGGCTCGGCTGACTCCCGTGTCCACCTCCTATTGGAAAACTGCTGTTATTTAAGCTGCTCCTGTCAAACCTACTTCCTGCTTCCTCTGCTGGCACTTCACAGTCAAGCCCCCGTATGAAGAGAAGTTTGCTCCTGCTCGCTCTTACCTTGCTGCTCCAGATGTCGTCGACTCTCGCCCACGACGAAGACCCGTGGCACTTCGACGATGTCACGGTAGAGCCTCGTCAAAATTCTGATCCAGAAGAAGCCATCATCGACGAAAGGGCTCCTTCCGTTCGTCGTAGCTCCCGTTTGGCAGGTAGATGTCATATCCCAGACGTTCCTTTGATAAATGACTGGCCGATTCCTAAACTGTTGGAGTTCCTGTTTGCCAACGATGTTACCGCTCCAGTCGGAGCTTCCCATCAAGAACTGTTCGCCCTGTTTCTTAAGTGTGCTGGGTTTCCACCCGTTGAAAAACGTCCTGTCTCCGCTCCCCGGAAGGCTCCGGCGAAACGTAAACACTGCTCTCAGGACGCAGTCGTTGCGCCGTCTCCAGCCGCTGCCCCGCCGGCTAAAAAAGTCAGACCGCCGACCTCAGCAGTCACCCCCTCAGATCCGGTAAACGACGCTGTTCTGGCAGCACTGTCATCCATCCAGTCATCCCTCTCCAGCATGAACTCAAGGATTCAGACCTTAGAGGCCAACGCTTCGTTTTCCAACTCCGTGGTCCAGTCCAACGTGTTTTCATCCCGGGAACCTGCTGCCTCTTCCTCGACACAGGCCTGTGACGTCACACCGGCGCTCCTCGACGGCTTCACAATCCCGCGCAGGACCCTGGGAAGTGCAGTGCCGATCTCATCTGGCGTTCCATTCTACCCCCCTGCTGCTGCCATCTCCTGCAACCTGAGAAGCCAGATCCTTGCAGGTAATGACGTTAATCTAGTCAAAATCCTGCTGTGCTCAGAAGTCAGCGATAAGCGTGTGGTAGATTGTGGCGATGTGTCTGTGATGTTAAAGGATAGTGACCCCAGACTTTCTAAGACTCTGACATTAGCAGAATTTATTGTCGCCTTTGGAGTATTCAGAGACGTAATCTGCGAAGTCTATCCATCCCGTCGAGCTGAACTAGACACTTATCTGGCCATCATTGCGGATCTCGCCATGACTTACGGTGGGACTCTATTCTATGAATATCACAAATCTTTTTCAGCAAAGGCTGCTATGTTCATCCAGAGGTTTAACCAAAGACTGGACTGGTCCGTGGTTGACCTGGCTCTAATTAGCAGGCACTGCACTGGCCGCCAAGCTCTTTCCTGCTCTATTTGTAGTTCATTCTCACACTCCTCCAACATGTGTCCCAAATCTGTGGCTGTAGTCCATCCGCCGGCAGGCCCAAAAACCAATGAGGATAAGCTACTGTGGGGACAGCCATCCAAAATCTGTGTGCCCCAGACGAACTTGCCTTGTGAGGAAGGGAATGAGAAAATAAAACCTTCAACTCCAGTCAACGTGGCTGAGCTGGGGAAGGCTTTGGAGAAGCATCCAAACCGCTGCTTTGTCAATTATTTGTTAACTGGACTGGTTCAAGGATTCATGGCTGGTTTGCTGTGGCTGCCTAAAGTGTCTTTTTCATGTTGTAATCTGCAGTCTGCCCTGAAAGAGCCTGAGATTGTTGATACTTTGTTGGAAAAAGAAGTCAGGAAAGGTTTCATGATCGGACCTCTGGATAAATCTCCGTTCCCCATATCACGTATCAACCCTTTAGGTGTCGCTACTCGGAAATATTCTGGTAAAAAGCGTCTCATCATAGATCTATCAGCTCCGCATCATGACGAGGTCCAAAGCATCAACAGTCTGATTCCGATTCAGCCGTTCTCTCTGTACTACGCTTCAATCGATGATGCCATTAAGCTCATTAAACAAGCAGGTCGTGGAGCATGGTTATCAAAGGCCGACATCATAGACGCGTTTAAAGTCATGCCTCTACACCCTTCTCAATGGCATCTGTTCAGCGTTAAATGGAGACAAAAATTGTATTTTGCAGTTAGGCTCACCTTTGGATGTCGCAGCAGTCCAAAAATTTTCGACACATTGTCAGAAGCGCTCTGCTGGATTCTTTTAAATAACTGCAAACTGCCATTCGTGCTTCATCTGTTAGATGATTTTTTGCTCATAGATTATCCTCACGCCAAGCCAGATCATGCAATCTCCACACTTAAAGATACTTTTAAAAAACTGGGAGTCCCCCTATCAGAGGAGAAAACTTCAGGTCCACTTAAAGTTATCGAATTTCTGGGTATCCAATTAGACAGTGTTCTCATGCAAGCTTCCCTGCCTCTCGAAAAATTAAATCGCATCAGAGAAATTATGAAAGAACAAGTTTCAAAATCAATTTCTAAAAGAGATCTGCTTTCCCTTTTAGGTCATCTCAATTTCGCCATGCGCGTGATTCCTCAAGGCCGTCCATTCATATCAAGGCTTCTTGACCTCTCAAAATCAGTTGAAAAACTTCATGACACAGTAACTCTGGATGAAGGATGCAGATCAGAGCTCCAGTTCTGGTCTTTGCTTCTTGAGAAATGGAATGGCATTTCGTTTTTCTATAACGATTATTCAGAATCATCTTTGTCCATAAGATTATTCACCGATGCAGCTCCCTCAGTAGGTTTTGGGGGGTTCTTCGATAACCAGTGGTTCGCTGAGGCATGGCCAAAAGAATTGTCATCTCTGCCAGCAAGTGCTTCTTCTTCTGCTCTCATGGAAATATACCCAATTGTCATAGCTTGTCTTCTCTGGGGAAAATCCTGGTCTAGGAAGAGAATCATTTTCTTTTGCGATAACGAAGCAGCTGTTCATATCATAAACAAAGGGCGTTCCTCTATTCCATTCATTAACAGATTCTTAAGACGTATCACCTGGGAATCCGTGCTGAAGAACTTTCATATTCGTGCAGCCCACATTCCAGGGTTAGACAATAAGGTTGCTGATGCTCTTTCCCGATTTGAATTTCAGAAATTCCACAGACTGTGTCCGGACGCGGCGCCATCCAGCCTGCCTTGCCCTCCCTTCCACCTTACGGTGCTAGATTAGACAACACCTTGCAGTCGTTCATGCTGTCAGCCGCCCGCTATATGCGTTCGGGTTTAGCTAAACCCACATTAAAAATGTATGACTCTGCATGGTCCTATTTCACCGCATTTTGTTCCTCCTTTTCTGTTGCAATTCTTCCTATAAGTATTCCCATTGTTTGTGCATTCCTGGTTCACTGTTTCGAGTCCCGCAAAATGCAGCCATCCTCCATCAAAGGCCTCCTCGCAGGTGTCCAGTTTCACCTGCGTTGCTTGGATCCGTCTACCTTCAGTTTACTCGAAAATCCATCCATTAAGCTTCTTCTAAACGGCTTTAAAAGAGAGAAACCACAAGGCAATGACATTCGTCTCCCTTTCACTCCTGCACTTTTGCATAAGTTAATCTCTCACTTAAGGAAGGGGTGCTTTGATCCATACACTGACTCACTGTTAGAAACGGTCTTCCTCACGGCTTTTTATGGGTTTTTAAGGTGCGGTGAATTCACAACACGATCACGATCCTTTGATCCTTCTCAAGACCTCACCATTAATGACGTAGTATTACACAGTCATTACTTTTCTGTTTTCTTGAAACATTCTAAGACTGATAGAGATAGGAGAGGAGCATCAGTTATTATTTCTCAAACTAACTCTGATTTTTGTCCTATGTCTTCCATGGTCCGCTATCTGAGGAGCCGTGCCCAGGCCAGTCCTCAGGAGCCGCTGTTTGTCACGGAGGGAGGAGAGCCCATGTCACGAGCTTGGTTCTCATCACGCCTTCGTCTCCTGTGCCAGCTTTGTGGTCTCCCTCCAGAGCGCTATACGCCTCATTCATTCCGCATAGGAGCAGCAACAACAGCGGCAATGGTTGCTCCCGTATCCACTCTAAAAGCCATGGGCAGATGGTCTTCCTCGGCATTTGAACGTTATCTGCGCCCTGGCAACAAAGCCATCTTAGATGCTCAAAAAGCCATGAGCCTTTCCTTGTAATTTCATTTGATGTAATAAATAGTTTCGCAGGTAAAATTGTTTTATCTAATTCTTAATCAGCCTGAAGGGTTAGGGAAGGCTTACTCCCTATTTAAATTTATAAGCAAGTAAATTAGTGAATAGATTAGCAAAACCAATAGTAAATTGAACCCTAAATAGCTTCCTGGCATCTCCATGCAGATAGGTTGGCATTGCTGGTATGGTCGTTTTGGGGGGGGTTTTATTTTGCTGCTGCGCTCCCTGTTTATGCCGTTCATGATGGCTCATGATGGGCAGGAAGGTGTGCTCTTCCTGCCTCAGGCTTTCCACGCAAGCGCGTGGAAGAGCAGGGAGTCCCAGAACAGAACCATACCGCCAAATGAAAATTGTGCAAGTTAATAAAGTTTATTTTTGACAAAGTGGTCCTGACTGAAATTAAGCGTAGCGTTAGTTCAGGCAGGTCACGACGTCAAGCTCTAACAACATAGCTGTCATTATCGGTGCAGATCAGCTGATGGCTCGGCTGACTCCCGTGTCCACCTCCTATTGGAAAACTGCTGTTAGAGCGGGCTATTTAAGCTGCTCCTGTCAAACCTACTTCCTGCTTCCTCTGCTGGCACTTCACAACCCACCTCCACCCCAGCTCCTCCTGTTATTTTATTCATGTTTTGCTCTGCTCTGTCTGGGTTTTTATTTTGCTGCTGCGCTCCCTGTTTATGCCGTTCATGATGGCTCATGATGGGCAGGAAGGTGTGCTCTTCCTGCCTCAGGCTTTCCACGCAAGCGCGTGGAAGAGCAGGGAGTCCCAGAACAGAACCATACCGCCAAATGAAAATTGTGCAAGTTAATAAAGTTTATTTTTGACAAAGTGGTCCTGACTGAAATCCAGTTTTTACTTTGTGTATTTTATAGAAAAGTTGGTTTTAGGCCAAGGTTATAGCATGGACTCACTAGGGTGAATGAGAGGGTAAACATAAGTGACCTTACATATAAATGAATAGAGACAACCTTTGTGTTCAAAGTGAAACTATGGTAAACCCCTTTTTGATTTGGGAGAGTTTCTGGTTTATTGACACAAGTTCAGGTCTTTAAATTTCACAGTCCGGTAGTCCACAGACAGTCATAAGCTTTAAGTGACTTTTGTATTTAAAGGTGAAATATTATACTTAAAAAAACAAACAAACAAACAAACAAAAAAAACTTAACAGTCAATTGATTTAGAAATTTGATGTTGTTGATGTCCAGTATTATCCTTTATTCAGGCCTGCTTAAAATCCTTCTATTTCATTGCATTTCTCAGCGAGCTGTTTCATCCTCTAGAACTATGCAAATGGGCTCTGGTTTTCCCCGCCCCTTCAGGAAGCAACCTGCAGCCCAAACGTTCCCTTACCTTGGTAACTTTACTAGAAACAAACACACTGCCAAACATACAAGTATCTTTACGCTCTTGAGATGTGCGTAGCCCAAAATCATCTTGGGCTGAATTTTTAAAGCAGCTCGCTTGAGGAGAGATTTTCAGAAAAGAGGGGCTAGCAAAGAAGGAGACAGATCTTTTTGATGCAAGGTGGTGTTGTAGACATGCCAGTGACACATGTGTCTGTCAGTAAACCATATAGAATAGAATAGAATAGAATAGAATAGAATAGAATAGAATAGAACTTTATTGTCATTGTAACAAGAACAACTAAATTGAAGTCACTGCAGCAATCAAGAAAACAAAAGTAAGAAAGTGTATAGAAAGTGTAAAAAGGTCCATAAGAAAATAGATGCTGACAACTTTTTCATCATTCTCCAGTTCAGCCAGTCTCCACCTCCACAGGGTCCAGGACTGAGCTTCTTCAGCAGTCTGTTCAGTCTCTGTCTCCTGGATCCTGTCTGCTCACAGCAGGTGAAGCTCTTCCAACGTAAAATAAAATGAAAAATATAAAAATGGATTTTGTGTCACATGTCCCCTTTGAACTTCTCTGGGGTACATTTCTTCACTAAAAATAACTGCGCACTGAATGTTTGTCCATGATGTTTTCCATGCACTCACTGATTTCATATGAACTTGTGAGTCATTTCCCATCTGTCAAATTGGTGTTATTTAGGTTAAAAAAAAAAAAAAAAAAAAAAAAAAAAAGATTTTTGGTGGTTAAGTCCCTTTGTCCCTTCAAAAACATTGTACTCCAGATCACATCTGTTGCCACAATTCTTGTAGCTGTAACTGTTTACAAACAGTAAATTGGTCTAAAAGAAGAAGAAAGTTTACCTGTGACTAATACCCAGCCAAAGTTAGCACGTATATCAAGGTTTGCTAAGTGTCAATGACCCCTCAGCATCTCCCTATAAAGGCTATCAAGCGCTAACAGAGCTAACAACACAGTCTTGGTTTGGAATAACCAGAGGGTGTTCCAGGCGCAGAGAAAATCATGGACGAAACAGAGGTTTGGGATTCAGACCTGCTGGATCTGAGACAGAGCAGTGACAGAATGGAGCCAATGAAAGCTAATACACTGACTAAAATTCAGACCTATGGCTGTGATGAGCGGGGATGGACCAAACTCAGATCTGGTTGAATTTAGGTGAAAAACACATTTTATATCTGCTACATGTTGGCTGTGTGAGCTGCTGCCAATAAGGTTTTTAAAATAAGATTTACACAGAATTAGACCACAGAGAGCGCTGAAATAAAAATCCAGCCACCCTGCAGCCAACATAGTTTAAAGAGGTGAGAGGAACAAGGAAAAAAGCTTTCTAAAATGCAGATTTAAAAAAAATTCAACAAAAAAAAAGATTGTTGTACAAAAATCCTTCAAAGTCTATGGTGATAATGTAGACTACAGAAACAAACTGGAAACTAGAGATTTTAAATGAACCATGAACGACCTTTGGGCTTTTTTTCTCTAGATAAATGAAACAGAAGATAAAAAAAAGGATTTGAAGCATTTTTTTTTTTTTCATTCTTATTTTTGTTTTATGGGCCGTGCTTGTGCTTGTGCTGTGCCCTCGGGGTCATAAAAATCCAATGCCATTTATCAATAATATAAAGCAGTAACTAAAAGCTTTTCATGCTTGGTTGAGGGGAAAATAATGACACATTGAAGGAGAGAAGATGCCTTAGTGCTGATATTTTTTTAAGAAATAACCTTCATGCCACAGTTTGTGCTTCTGTTCATTCTTCTGTGAACAAAACATCCCTGTCCTGCTGCCACTCACAGGAAAAGATAATCTCTGCACCACAGAGACAAGACAGGAAGTAATATTCACAGACCTGGTTTCCAGGTGTATGATGACTCACTTTTCAACCCAGATAATTGAGGAGCAAATCAAGGTTACAGGTCCTGGTACTGAAAATTAAAAAAGGGGGCATTGTGCTTTTTTAAATGGCTTTATGCTGTCCCTCTGGTCGCCTCATAGTAGCTTACAGTTCAAACAAATCTCTACTCTCGCTGGTGTTTTATAAAACTCATTTCTCAGGCTCTGTTTGAAACATTTAATTTAAGCTGCTGTCTCTTTAAGACTCCTTGCTCCACAGACCACCTTCCCTCTGATTGGCCAGCCCTCTGGAGGCCTGTTGGAGCTGTGGAACCCCTTGGTAATTGACCCCCCCTCAACACGTCACTAACCAGTTTGGAGATCCTTTTGGGGTGACCTCATCATTTCAGCAACGACCTTGAGAATGTGTTTATCATGCTGTGAAAATGTGCTTCATGAGCATACAGAGTTCAAAAAACACATTAGAGGACTCAAAACAAAACGGTTACGGAACGGAACGGTGCAGAAAAGAGAAAAAGTGGTGTATGAAAATTGCTCAGAAAGCAGGATAAGAAAATGTTGGGCTCAAAATGTTTGCAGGCCAAAATAGTCTGAAGATGTAAATTTATCCTGGATAAAATCCAGATCCTAAACCTGCCATTAAAAATCCTGATATATTTTCCCAACATTGCCCCCAAATGGAGAACATGTTCCTAGGTCAGAAGAAGAGTTTGCTGATGTTTGCGCAACAAGTAACTCTGCAGAAAACTGACCCATGATCAACTGGTATCAAGAGACACTTGAGGAACAGGTGAGCTTTAATTCTGTGATGATGACACAAAGATGTTTGAGCGCACTGAAGGACTGATTTTTTACAGAAACTGCTAAAAGAAATAGTTAATTAAGAGAGCATTCATATGTTGGGTTCAGGGTTAGTGAAAATTTTCACAAACTCAAATGTGGTCTTCTTTGAAAAAAAATAAATAAATAATAATACTTTAAAAAATGGACATTCCTCTCCTAAGGGGATAAAGCTGTAATAGAATGAGACCTTCTATTATGCAGCCCTGCTTCAGAATCAGTGTTCGGTTTCTCTGCTCCTCCACTAATAAAGAAAAGATGAAAAAGAAAACAGAAGCTGCCAAAAGAGAATCTGAAAAATTACTAAAGTGCTCAGAAGGAAAATTGAGAAGACAAAATCTTTAACAGAAGGGAACAGATCAAGGACTGGAAAGAAATTGGCGAGCCACAGAAAAGAGCAGATCATCGACTTCCTCTTGTCAAAATTAGAATAGCTGCTCTTGGCCAGCGAGACACTGACAACAGAAGTGACTGAGTTTAACCCTGAATAAACTCATCTGGAGTGAAATTCTGAAATGATGAACTTTTCCAACCTGTCTCATACTAGGGTTGTTCACAGCACAGCTGAAAGTTTCAGACAGGAACATGTCCAAGCAGCAAGTCATGCATGTATTCAGTCCATACACATACACATACACACAAAATTTAACAGCCCAGAAGAGACAGTGACATGGTAGTGATGAATAAGAAAATCTGTCAGAGCGGAAACACATCTACATGAAATTTGCTTACCAGTTTGTTTTATTTCATGAGAACTTGACAGATCTGTACAAAAGACCCAAATGCACAACTCAAGAAGAAAACAAAGTGTTTTACTGATGAAATGCTCTTAAAGTAAAAACACAAAATCACAGCAACACTGTAGCAACTTGAGGAAAAAAGAAACCAAAGAATGACAGCAATGCTGGAAAAAAGGAGAAAGAACAAAACACATGAACATGGGGTTATCTGGAAACATATGACACAAGAATATGGCAAAGGACAAAGGGAGACACAGGCTGTTTTCCAAACCGTTACAAAACAAGCTATGGGCGGATCTCTGCATTTAGTTATTTTGTTAATCATATAATAATGGAATCATCATTCTTGATTTCTAATCTTACACCAAAAATTATATCATTGACTGAAAACAAATCTGGATTTTTATTTTTACAGCTGATGAAAAAAACCCCCACTTCTATCTAATCCACGTATGGTTAAAAAAGGGGGTAACTATTAGTTTATACGGGCTTTAATGAATTTATAGAAGTTCACAATTCTTTTACAACCAGAAGTGACAAGATTTCCAGGTGTTTCTTTCTCATCTCTTCACTTCTATCTCTCGGATAGTATAATGGTTATGTTGTTGTGTTGTAGTTATAATGCTTACTCATTCCAGTAGATGGCAGTAATTCACCAAAACCTGCCACCCGCATTGACAAACAGCGTCAGCGCTGTGCATTGTGGGAAACAGTATATCCGGTAGACTGGTCTGTTGCATACTGAGAAATTTTCCTGGATTTGTAGAACATCCGGGGATTTTTGGTATACTGCAGATTTTGCAAGTTTTCACATACTGACTACTATGTACTACATTTCGGCCAAAATAGTAGGCACTGCTAGTGTAGTAGGTGGTTTGGAAAACAGCCACAGACTTTTATACAAGAGGTGATGGGGCACAGGTGGAAACAATGAAGGGTGAGGCTCACAGTCATGACAGTGGGAAAACATGAGGGCAGGAAATGAAGTAGCCTGAAACGAGAGGGAAGGCGTTACTACAAAATAAAAGCTGACATGACAAGATGAAAAACAGGACTGAAGTAAAAAGTGCCAACTTAACATAAGTGATGAGACATGACAGAACTTTTATTTACTAATCTGTGAGGATTTGCCCATAGACATTACACATGACTTGTAGTCTCAACCTTATTCAGGCGTACATTCTAATTCAGGCCTGCAAACACGGAGATAAAAACTACATTGTCTTAATATCCTAGCATATCCTCCTATTCTACACATCTAGGTGTAAAGTTTGATCCACAGAGGAAAACTATAAGTGGTCTTGATGTTGCAAACAACAACAACAAAAAGCCTTTGTTTTCATCTCCACCTTATCTTTCCATCATCAGAAGCAACATGTGTTTCAGAGCTCTTCACTCCATTCTTCATAGGCTAGGGAGAGTTTGGGTTCACAACTAGCAACCTCTTGGTCAGCAAGTAAACTTTAATCTTTACTACATGCAAGAAGAAGAGTGCAGTTTCTCCCACTCCTCTGCCACCAGGTTGGTCTTGGATACCTGAGACTCAGGGAAGTGATGTTATTCTGCAGACTGCTCCGTGGTAATGATGCAGCCCTGTGTTTGGAACAAACACTTTATAGTAAACAGTCATAAAAATCAGCGTGACATATTTTGAGTTGTGTGTCTCCCTCTCTCCTCCCTGAGTGTGAAAGTCCTGTGTGTAAAATGCATCAGGCGAGCACAGAAGGGTGATAAGTGGCAGAGTAATTGAGTCACAGTTATTGTGAGTACATGGAAATGGACCGACACATTACGGGAACTCCCCCGGGGCTGCTGTGACTGTACAGCGGCTCAGGACCAGGCTTAAAAGGATCTCAGTAAAACTAACATCCCACATTTCAGTCCAGGCTTTTAATCTGAAGGTTAAAGTTTAAATACAAGAGCAAGGTCAGAGAAGTGCAACAGGACAAACAAAATCATCCACAGACTCTCAGATGAAGAGTGAAAACGGTGAATTTGAGTTTTAACAACACTGTCTCGAGGGCCTGTTGTGTTTTTTTTTAACCTGTGAGTGAACAAAGGTTTAATTATGTGAAATTAGCTCAGCACCACAAACAAAAACTTGGAACGGCCTCATCCCTAGTCTACAGCTCTCACTTATACCCAAGGGAAACATGTTGGTACCGTTTCCTGTCCAATGCAGTTCTTTGATATTTTAATGTCCATGGCTCCCAATGTGTGAACAGAAAATGTACTTGCACCCATCTGTGTGCTTAAAGGTTGACTTAAAATGAGGTGTGGTAAGAGATGCATTAGTGGTGCATAACTGTCTTGAAGCAGCGAATAATTTATCACCAATGCTAAACCTGGTCTAAGGTGTAAAAGATGGTTAGAGGGCCCATTACTGATGCAGATGGACATAAGGCTGCACAAGCTCATCCCTCTGCTTGTTGCACAGATTTTCACCTGTACGCATTGTTACAACATTAGGTAAAACTTTATGTGAAGGGGAATGCAAAAGACTGACATGACAATGGCGTAACCATGATATGTCATCTTTCTTCATACATGCCAATGAATTATGTCATTATGTGTCAGTCTGTCAATTGTGCCACCTTTAAAGCAAAGTTGTCACTGCTTGAGATGTCTTTGTCATGACAACTTGACATTGCCCAAAACAAAATAACCTGTCATTATCTTTATAATGACAAGTTCATATAACATGTGATATCAGGCCTATTTCGTTCACTCTGTTAGCATTATCAACCTTTCATATGTAGTTGGTGTTGAGATTGACTCTAATTACACCATTGTAACAGTATCATGAATGTTTCTGTCAACATCATATAAAGTGGGACACTTTAAGCCACTCATTAGGTTGTCATTAAGTGGTAATACAGAGTCAAATTATAATGAATTTATACCTTAACAAAAGCAACAACAAAGTCAGGGAGACATTGACAGTTAATTTTGTCTCATATGACTCACTTTACATTAGGGGGTGATCCTGTTACAATGGTGTAATGAAAGCCAATGTCACGACAGGTTAATGTATTGCTAACAGATTCAGCATGGTGTCTGTTAGTTTGATAATCAGGCCTGTTATGACATGTTTATACAAAGTTGTCATTATAAGACAATTACTGGTTATTTCGTCTTTGTTGTCATGACAGAGACATCCTAGACAGTGTCAACTTTACATTTAAGATGACACAATTGACCAAATGACTTAATGACAACGTTTAGAAGTATTTGCAATAGAAAGCATTTAGTGTGATTATGTGACTTGCACACAATGGAATTAGGAGCACTGCTCGGTCTGGTGCTACAATTTGAAACAACAAAAACTCTAAGAAAACTAAGCACCTGACTGGAGAGCAAAAGGCTGCTGTACAGGTGCATGTACACTGTCATCTTGGATGACTCTGATGATGTATAAAGCCTCCTACATTTTAATGACAGATATCATGTCATTGTTATCATGTCAGTCTTATGCATACCCCTTTAAATTAAGAGTTGCCCAACATTATTTGTTGACATGCTCATACTGACGCCTTTAATGACACAGAGGACAGAGAGGTAACAAGCTTTGGTTTCCCTCATGTCCTTCAATTATAATACTCTTTCAGTCTGAGGATGTCAGAAGACAAGGACAGGCTCACTGCTTCACTGCAGCCCATAGCATTTTGATGCTAACTGGTGGTAGGTCCAATGTTTCCTAGGAGCTGAGGGGAAGGAGGCGAGGGCACCCTCTCTCTGGCACTACGGCGTAAGAGAGGGTGCTATTTTTGGTTACACCCATGGTTATAACGTGACAATGCTTAGTGTCTTCACAGAATGTGCCTGTTTAAAAGCTGCTCCATATATGTACATATGTTTTAGAATTCCCTGAATCTGTCTGAAAACAATTCCATTTTAAAGAGATCACAAGACCTTGCTAAAGTTATGAGGTCTTCACATAAGAATCCCTTGACTGGTTCATTAAAAGTTAGAAAGGTGAGCCTCAAAAAGATTTCTCTGAGGACTAAATCATATAAAGCTACTACAGGGGAACTAAAGAGACAACAAATAAACCAGCAATAGATGTGAAAAGGACTACAGCCTCTGCACATGGGGATTTCAAATAAATGTTTAGTTCTGTGCTTGGGGTGGCTGTGCCTCAGTGTTGAGGTCATCGACTCAACAAGAAGGTCAGGGGTTCAGTCCCAGCTCCATCCATGAGCAGTCTCACTCATACCCTTACGTCCATGAGAAGGACCACTGTTGTTGTAAGTGTTGGGCCACAGAAATAAAGGGAGTCATGGGAAAGTGTTTTGTGACATCCCAACAGTAAGCTGAGGTGATAATTGCTCTGAAATGAATGTTGTGGGCGCTGTGAGTGTAAAAAATGCCATCAGTGGACACAGGCCCTGATTCACTTTGTGCCATTTGTCTAACTATGGAAATAAGGCCCTTTGTGTGGAGGACTCAGTGCAGGAAATGAAAGTGTCTTTTGTAACCATGCAGCTCTGTTGTGCCTGTATCGAGCTGTCGAGGATGTACTTTGGCAGAGCGACTAAGTCCTATTGATTTCCAGCAGCACACACTTAAATGATATTGAATCTGAAGAACAAATTTGATAACAAATTCAGCCAAATTAAAATCCAGGAGTCCTCTGCTGGATTTCTGCCGCTCTTCCTCTCCTCTCTCTGATAAGACTGAACCACCTTGATGCAAACAAGGTCACATATTAAGGAGCTGTCTGTCCTAGAAATGAAATGGATACTTGTGATAATGGATCAATAGTGGCAGAATAGGGACAGAAATGAAGCAGGGCAACCTCGGGGGGACTACAGATAAACCGAGCACTCCTCAGATATATGAAGAGCCTCTCCGTGTCTGAAGAATGGGCTCAGAGAGGAGGGGAAGAAACATGAGAGATATCCTTCATTTTCAAATTAACATCTGAGATGGGACGGCTCCGGCATTCCAGCCAACAAGACGAAGGCTGTCGTTTCAGCGCTCTGTATCTCACACACGATTACATTCAAACACACTCACACACTCAGATACTCCTGTGTTACACGCACATACCTAACACACTTCTTCTGTGAGTGATAAGAATAAAGGCGTGTACTTCACTCCTTTACAGATTGTCAGCCCAATTATAAGCAGCACAGATACAGGATGGATGTCATCTGCATATAAATTGAGGGAGAACCTAAAGGGAACATGGCTTTATGGCTCATAATGCAAAGATCCCATCACACCTTTCTAATGGGCAGAACGTTATTAAAGCACAATCACAGCCCTGCACCCCTCTAACCCTGCTCATCATAATGTGAGCAGAATTAAACAATTACCACAGAGTTATGAATATAACATCTACTCATCATATACAGAGAACAGTAACCACAGTATACAGAGGACAGGCAAATGGAGACTTAACAGCTTAAATAATAGTGTTAAAAACCACCGCACTATTAAGAAACATTATTCACATCATTAATCAGAGAAATTAACATCCTGACATGACCTTTCTATCCAACTAATGCTGTTGTATCTTTCCCTGACTGTTCGTTAGCATACAAACAAAAGGATTATGTGCACAAAATGACTGTAACTACAGAAACAAATATATGGTCTGCAAAACTCAACATTGACTTTAATGGAAAATATTAACCTAACCCAATTTCCTCAAAAAAATGTTATTAGCACTCATTTTACATGAGTAATGGTAATTAGAAGTTGAAAAAGTTTAGAAACTTATTTTTTCTGCATTGGTAAAAATCAGAAAACAAAATTATCAGCAAAATGTTGTTATCTGGTCACGTCACACATGTGCAAATAAGCCCTGATCTATTTGGTGCTTTATTTATTTCTGGAACATTTGTGGGCAAGCTCACACACACTGAAAAAACAAGGTCCAATTAACACAAAAAATAGTTAAACTTTTTTTCAAATAACTGTTTTAAGCTGGACTAACAAAATTTTTTTAAAGTCACATGTGCTAGTAATTTGAGTCAATTCATATTATTACCTGTCTAAATTCAACACAAAAAATGAAATGAAATGAAATCCTCTTAGTAAAAAACAAAACAAAACAAAAAAACAATCAAAAAACAGCTACCTTTATATTTTAAGAAAATAGTTTTAGCAAAGTAATTTTTTTACTGCATTTACTATTTTGCTTTTTATACTCAATATAAATTGTTAATTGTTACACAGATTCAAGTGAGTACAGCATATGCTTTTTAGAGTGCAAAAAAAGAACACTGAGTTCTCACAAAACATGGCCTAAGTAGCATTAATTAAAAAATATATATACATATTAGGAAGGTTTTGCAAACTCAAACTAATCTAGTTTTTGTGTTATATCTAAATTTGCAGAACTTGTTTTTTCTGACGCAATCAGCTGCCATAATTTTTTGAGTAAGGTCAACTTATTACGTTTTTCATTGTGAACCATCACATAAAAAATGCTAAGTCACTGTCTAAATGAGTCTCTAAAATCAGCTGTGTTGTCGAGGACCTTAAAGTTTCTCTGGGCGTTGACGGGCTCAGTTTTCCCTCCCGGTGGTCCTGAAACCGAGAAGCCAAGGTTAATTGTGTCCGTCTCTCTTTTGCATTTTTCACTTTGCTGTGATCCCTCCCCTGAGAGACAGGTCTTTGTTTGATTGCCTCTTGATAATCCTCTGATAAAGCGTCTGCAGATCAAAAGATGTCCACTCTGTAATCTCCAAATCAACAGGTAATTATAGAGCAATCTCCAGATAATCTAATCTCTCATCTTCCCCAGCGGAGACGCAGAGAGGGACGAGATGGGAAACTCCAAGTGACAAAGTCAGAGTGGAGGAAATGGGTTTGTTATGTGGAGGACTTCACACAGGTTTTTATATCTGATTCATGATGAGGAGGAAGAGGTTTCGATAATGACATCCTTATCCTGAATGAGATTAAAGCAGAGAACAAAGAGTATAGATATCTGTTGCCGTAAGTGAAATAACCATGCCCATAGCCTGTCTCTAACATTAAAGAGGGGTATTCTGCTTTTGCATACTTAAGACACAAAGTAACAATGCTGGATGTTTGGACAAACGTGTCCAGATTTTCAAACCTTTACATATTCATACCATAAAAAAAAAATCCCTGAATCTGTCTGTAAACAGTTGAAAACCGCCCGTTCTAGCACTAATATGAGACCTTCACGAGGCTTGCTGTAATTATGATCGCATTACTCTTTGAGCACTTTTTTCTGTAACAACTAATCTAACATCAAATTAAAGTTACGTATCAGAGACACTGTGCGTAACTTTTTATTTTTTTTCTCAGCTAGAAAAATATCTGCTTTTTTTGCGTCTCCAGTCAGGTTTTCAGCACAAGGACAACTCATGTGCAGCCAGCAACACAAAGGTAAACAACAATGGAAGGAGAGGAGAGAAGCACGTTTTCTAGCCGGAAACACAGTCACTGTTTTGAGTTTGTGTCAGCTGAAGATGACAGTGTTAAGGTTTGTTTTTCACTCTGTGATGGCAGTTTGCTTAAAAACCTTTACTAAAACATTTAGGAATCAGTCAGAGAGAGATTGGTGCACTGCGGACATAAACTCTTAAGAAGTTGTTTGAATTTTACCTGGGGGAAAGGTGAGTCCTATCTTACACTGTAACTCCCTCTATTCCAAGGGCTGAACTCTCTGTTTAGCTCAAATCCATCCGTTTATGAGCAGAGCAACATAACGTAAGCTACAATGAGGCACCTGGTGACAAGCAGGGGCGTGCCCAGACTTTTTAGACTGGGGTGCCCCGAGCAGGGTACTGAGGATTATGGGAGCAGACTCTCTAATAACATTTATTTTTTCTTATTTGTATAACAAATACAGGATCAACAGACTACAGCTATAACAGAAAATGAAACTCATAAAAAACAAACTAGACTAAAAAAAAGTGTAAAAAAAATAAATTGATTGATACATAATTAATAAAATCTAAAATTTGACTGAACAGTGCTGCAGTGAAACAAAAACAGTGCCGTAAAAGCTTTTTTCAGTTTTATTTTAAAATTCAAAATGTATAAAAATAATATTTTTGTTTTTAATTGGAAAAATACACAAGACACAACTACCAATATCTGCATGTTCCTTTAACCCTCTCGAGGCAGACGTTGCAGATTTGCAACAGCTAATTGCTCGTTACCTAATTACTCCACATCCACATTTTGTGAGCCTTTTTTTCTCATAAGTGCCACTGCAGAGCTTAGTTGTGTATTAGCAACAAACAGTTTCCCACTATCCCACCTACTGGCAGAGCTGGGTCACTTCCAACATGGCTGCCTTCTTGGTTTCACCGAAACAGATTTTCAAGGCATCAATTTTATGTAAGTTTCACGACCAACCTTCATTAATTTGAAACCAAAACTGCACAAGATGAATCCTGAACATATATAGATCCAGTACATGCCAATGAGTAGATTTTATCTCCTCTGGTTTTTCCCTAGGGGTAGCTTTATTTCAATGTTGCAACATCCCAGAATGCATTGCATGTGAAGGTCACTCTCTCTCAAAAAAGTCAGAATTGTATATAACTACCCCATATGATATTTCTCCCAAATACCTGTTTTTTTTTTCTGTTCCCAAAACTTAATTTGAGCCTGAAAGGTTCAAAACAAAACATGTAGACTCATATTTTTATTTACTTATTTTAATTCAGTCGCACAATTTTGCCTTATCATGCTGCTGCAGGTGTTGTCAGCAGCTGCTTAATTTAACTAATGAAGTAACTTGTAATCTAACTTAGTTACTTGTAAAACTGAGAGATTAGTAAAGCAACCAAGTTACTTTTTAAAGGAGTAATCAGATTCCTATTTAAAGGTAATTGTGGTAACACTGAGGTGATATCACACAAGGATCTCCTAATTGGATCATGACACATTCAAAGGGAGGGCCTCAAACACCAAGGTCGTCTTATATTTTTTGTGGTTGTATCTACCTTCAGCCCATCTTCTATTCCCGTTCATGTCTTTTTCTCAGAGGATGCAGAACAAAGTTCAGAGCATCAGCTACAACTGTTTTCTAGCAAACAGTCTCCTGAGAGAGAGAGGGGGAGGGAGAAAGTCCAGCGTCTTCAGGAGCAGACGAACGTCCTGAGCCTGAGGCCTCAGAAACATCTCTGATCAGACTCACTGAGAGTAAACAGTTTAAAGTCTCATCAGCACTTTTCCTCTGAATTCCTCCCTCAGTTCAGTCCCTGAGCTGCGTTCTCTAAAGACTCTCCCTGACCTGACTGTACTGAGGGTCAGGTTCGTTTCAGGAGAGTGGGCTTCTCTCGACAGTAAAGATACATGGACGGGTTTTTTTTTTTCACCATTAAATGTGTTTCCATTTCTTTTGTCATTTTCACGCTCCATTAACAAAATGTGTAAAGAGGAGCTTGATGACTCTGTAATGGTGTTAGGATGCACTTACGGGCTTAAATTTCCATATTAATGAGAGAATCAGGAAGAGCTTTTTAGCACACACGGCAAACACGGGCGCTGAGTTCCCCTCAGTGACTGTGACTGAGTTGAAGCCTGCACCTTTAAAAGCCGCCTCTCATCCACACCCCCGTTCCAGAGCCTGTGTCGCCTCTCTCTTGTTTAAATGAGCACCCTGATGATTGCCATCAGAGCTGAGTGAATCAAAGGTAGAGAAGCTGTGCGGAGGGAATGAGCCAAACAGATTGGATTGAAACAGGGCACGTATAAAAACAGCAATAAAACTAAATACAACAACAAAGAGCCAGAGTTAAGCCTGGCACGTAGCAGTTAAAAAAAGTCCATTTATTGGGCTCAGACGTGCTTTTAGAAAACAATCTGTGAGGATAGAGTCCACATAAACACTCATTTTATTCTGGTTTTAGAGAGTAATGGTGTGCAGGGTCACTGAGTGATGTACTGAAGAGGAAAAACATCAAGAGCTTCACATTTTTATAAATTCAAAAAGTACACAGTGTTTTCCTCAGACAAACGGTTTACACATTAATCTGAAATCTACACATGGATGCAGAATCTGTCAGCGAGGTGTCAGAAAAGTTCTGTTTGTGTGCAGTCCCAGAACTATTGATCGATTATGTTGAGCTGGTTTTGGTTGTTTGCAAGAAAACAAAAGCAGCTGAAGCAGTGGCTGAAATCTCACAATCTCTTTGGACATAACTGCAAGGAAATTTGATTTTGATTTAATTTCAACACACAGATTTACACTCAAGTGTGTTGTTAATAATCAGATTGAGGCTGTTGTATCTCTACCCCAACCTTATTTACACATCTTGGGATTCAAGGGAAGATAGGATAAAAAGGTTTTGATTTTAAAACCTCGTATCAGATCCACATATTGAGTTTCTGCACCAGGGTCCAGGATAACTGTCAGGAGGAGGAATAGTTCTTACAAAGCAGCTAATGTGCAGAGGTTAAAAAATATTCAAGACACTTTCTATAGAAAAGACAAATACAAAAACAGTTAAAAAAATGTTTATTGGGGAAAGTGAAAGAAAACACAGGTCAAAATTCAGGGAAATCACTTGTAATAATGAAATAAAGCCATGTGAAGTGCTCTTACAGCCCCTCAGACTGATCATTGCCTTATATGATATGTACATTCTGTATGTCATTAACATCTCATTTACCACAGTTTGACCTCTCATAGTCTAAATTGTCTTAATGTGACTGTTTATAGTAAACTGCAGTATTTTTTAATCCTATTCAGCTAGTTACATCTTTATTTATTGTGTTGTTTTTAGTGTGTGGTATCTTTACCATGCTGCTAATGTGAAGAGCTTTGTTTCACAGTAATGACAGTAAAGATCTCCTCCCCTCGATATCTCATAGGAAAGAGTCAAACTGTTTAGGTAGAAGGTAGAAGTGTAAGTCAAAATAATGAAACTAAAAAAAGTATCTCTGAAACAAAAAGAGGGGGATATTGGACTTTGTGGGTGAAATTTAAGGAACATGTAAAAAGTTCATAACATACAGTAGGTATATCATGAAAGTAAGGCATCAAGTAGTAGAAAAGGAAGTGTGTTATGTTAATTTGATTTTCTCAAAATATTTTATGAAACAAATTTCACTGCAGTGATGGCTTTGCCATAACAACAAAAAAAAAAGTTAATGTTTTAACACTGCGAAAAACTGAAATCTTATCAAGTGTTTTTCTTCTTATTTTAGATAACAAATGTTTTGTTATACTTGATATGAGCCACATTTAATTGGTCAGTCCATAAAATGTCTTGTTTTGAAATCTGAATTGCTTGTAAAAAGTGAAAAAAAAAAAAATCTGTCAATGGAACAAGAACAAATTTGTGCGAAAATTTGCTTAAAACTAGAGCAAAGTCTTACAACAATTAACTTTTCTCTTGTTCCACAAGCAGATTTTTTTTCTACTAGTTTCAAGCAATGAAGACCTTGTTTTTGTGTTTAAAGCGCTTGATACAAGACATTTTTCTGGACTTGTCAGGTGAATGTGACTCATATTAAGTCTAAAAAGACATTTTCTACTAAAGATAAGACAAAAAAAAACTTGATAAGAATTCAGATTTTTCCAGTAAATAACTTGTTGTTTGTCACTGACCATCAATTACACAATGGGATATGGTTAGAGGACATCCACTCTTAAGTCTTTCTGTGACTCTCTAAGCTCAGTGGAACTTCCCCTTTGGAAACATTCTGTTCGAAGCCCCACAGTGACCAGGGCCCAAAGGCAGGTCCAGTCATTACATAAACAGGACCATTAGTCATAACATACCATAATGAAACGGCCCATTTGGCTGTCGTGCTAGCCACATGCATGGCTGCCAAAAATTGGCTAATAAACTAATTGCACCATAAAGGCAAGGTTGGTGCAGAATGTCATAATGTTGGGAGAACTGTCTGAAAAACCCCTCTCCAACAAACTGGAATTGCGCACGAGTACCACGCACAAACAGCAATAAAATTAAAAATCTTATGGGATACATTCGATTGTTAAACATCTGTTCTCTTTGCAGAGATTGTTGTAAAGGGTAACTTATGTGTAAGACATCTGCCAATTTAATGTTCTCATGGGGCGCTAACATGGCTAATGCTAGTTAAAAAAAAAAAAAAAAAAAAAAAAAAAAAAAATATATATATATATATATATATATATATATATATATATATTACAATCAATCCTTTGTCATGGCTAATGGCTGGGTGTGAATACAGACCCAGGTCTGGTTAATGGATTGTTGGGCTCATCTTGGTCTGGTCAAAGTATCAAACAGTACACTGAAAATGATTATTCAACCCTTTAATTGGCAAGAAACCATTTATGGTCATCCATGCACTTGTGTTTTGAAAATTTCACAAAAGTTAAAAAAAAAAAAAAAAAAAACGTGTAATGTCCACCAGTAACAATCTGTGGTTAAAATTTTGTATTTCAAAGAATTTCATTGACATAGAACAAACTGTCTAACTGTGATTTCTGAGGTTAATTATGTCAGAGAAGAGCATGTTGTGCAATATGTACTGAAAGACTGAGTCGCTGGACATTTGCATCCAAAAGTTTAGAAAAGCTCAAACCATGATCACCTGCAAAAGTTAGAGTGAATTTTAGGTGCATTCTGAAAGTTCATCCCACAGCTGAGTATCCATGACTTTCTGTAGGTAGTGTATTGTGGTGACTCGAACAGTGAAGTGGCTATTTTCATATCTCACATCAAATAATTACTTTTGCCATAATAAACAGACAAGAAAGATCATAGTTATGACACTATGGGCTCTAATTTCGTGGCGCAGCGCAGGGGGCGCAAGCCTGGCGCAGCCTGCGCAGTGCTAATTTCGTGCGGCGCACCGTCGTGCGCTGCCAATTTGACAATTTGGTAGACCGTATGCGCAGAGATGGATGTGACTGCGCGCCAGGGGGAGTTGACGGTGCACCAGGGGGAGGTGTCAGTAGATTCATGTTGGCGCAGTGACAATTTCGTGTCAAAAAAGTGCACTGAAAGCTCGCCAGCTCCAATCTGGTCTATCCTCGGCGCAAGGCGCAGCGCACCCCACGCAGCTGTAATTTGGTGACAGGCGCACATGTGCGCACATGTCAACAAAGCCTCAGAGGCAGGTTTCCAGAGTGTCAGACATATTTTAATGCAGTAAACAATCACATCAATCACTATTTAATGTAACTGTCTGAACCAGCATATACATTTGTATCTATATTAACTGTCCCGTCACATCTGATGTCTGATTAAAGCTGTTTGTCATAATGGAAAGTTAACCTGACGGCAGCTGGAAGTTTGATGCACATCTTACAATTAAACAATAAACAGCCTTAACATCTGATACTGAGTATATATCTGGTTTCTCTCATTTCATTTCATTCAAAGAAAAGAGGGAGAGAAAAGACGAAGAAAAAAGAGACAAAATAAATGTGTGTCACTCAGGATTTACCCGTGATTTCCCATATTTCTCTGTTTTAGTCTTTATTTTTAACCTGATCTAAAATGATGGAGTACATTGTTGTAAGGAGGATGAGGTGGAGACACTGGGAGAGTATACAGTATATCACCAAAGGCTCTGCTTGGCGATGACAAACCAGGAGTGCAGGTGGATCAAAAGTATTCTGAATGGATAAGCCAGCTGTGTAACTGTCTCTTAATTTTTTACTCCAGATAAAGACAAAGGAACAGATTAAATCTGTTAAGTCCTCCGATGTGCCCCGCTGTCCATTGTCCTGCTGCAGGCACAGCGGCTCTGACCGTCTCCGCTACCAGCACTCTCCGTGGTGCTGTGGATCAGTCAGACCAATCAGACGCTGCGCCTCAGTCGCAGGGCATTTAAAGGCAAGGAGAGGCGCTCATTTGATTGGTGAAAACAGCGCTCGGCTGTGTTAAACCCACTCACGGCTTTTCTCCTCCCTCTCTGCCATTTGCGCGGAGGGAGGCGTGGAGGCGTGGACGCGCAGCTCTGCGTACATGTGCGCCTGTACTGCGCCTCTCTTGGCACTGCAGGAAAATTGCAAAGTGCGCCGGTCACGCCCTGTGCGCACGGCGAAGGCCAGCGCAGGGCGCCTGCGCCTGCGCCTGGTCTACGAAATTAGGGCCCTACGAGTTGTAATTTCAGGAATACACTGATTCTTTATTTTGATGTGATAAATTTGCAAATGGTGGCAACATATGACTATTATTTAATGTCCAGATGATATTGAATAAAATTAATGGATGAACCTTTCTTTATTTTACTTTATAATAAATCCAAAAATTCTCCAAAAACAGGTAGCAATAAGTAATCCATCTTTACATACAGAGAAAAAGAACAAACAAAAATACAACCTAACGAGATGGTGTCACCTGTATGGATGTCTTTCACAGGAGTACACGGCTTTTGCATCTTTGCTATTTTTACTGTTCTGATCTGTTGTAAATATTCAGAGCTGAGGGGAAAAGTCTCCAGTCTGAACAAAATACCTTTTCAGGTCACCTTGTCATCAAAACAAAGATTTATCGGGGTAATGTAAAGTAGAAGTGGCTGTTTTTTAACTATTATGTAAACAAAAAATGTCTCTGAGTGCTGGCGCTAGAGGGATGTGCTGTAATTTAAACATAGGTTCAGTCTTTATTTGTCCTCTGCTGGTCTGTAATGAGAAACAGCAAAAGATTTCTGCCACCATTAAGTCACTGTCTAGCTACCCGTGTCCTGACCTGATCTTCAGTTTTTCAAAGAATGATCTACAATCGATTGTTTTTTGCCTTTTGGTATGGGCTCTGTGTTTTTCTAATCTCAGCCCAGTCCCTGACTTCTCCTCTGAGGTCAGTCTTCCTTTACAGGCTGAACCGAAGGCAGCACTTTAAGAAAACAAGGAAAGACTCCTGAGATGCTCTGTCTTTATGACCAAACATTTCATCATAGCAGCTGAAAAAGCCTCTTTAATAAAGATGGTTGTACCTCTGATTAAAATTTCAGGTGCACATTTTTCAAGTGGATGGATTTTTAATGGCTGACTAACAGCAGGGTAAGTAAGGTACTGCTGACATCTTTTTGTCTCCAGGCATTTCCTCCTGCTCCTCTTCAAGATCCCAGTACAATTTTAGTGCATTTGGTGGGTTTGTTTCAGGTCTCTTCCCTCATTGAATCATAATAAATGTAGAATTAAAACGGCACCACCTGCTCCTATTATCATTTTTACACATCTCAAAATCCCATCACCAGCTAATAAAAATATTCAGACCATAAACTGTAAAAAACATGGACTTTGTTTCAGTGACTAAAATCTTGTTATGAAACACTGAGATGGAGGAAATGCTGACTCAACCTGAGGTTTGGCTGAAAAGACAGAAAGACAGTTAACAACGAACAACATTTTTAATACGTGTAAACGTTTGGTCACCTAGTCTGCAGGTAAATGACATCAAACTTATTTACAGAGCGAGGTTAACATTAGCAGTTAGCTAGCACCACCAGACTTGATATCAAGGAATATTCCTCCATGCTCATGCCTGGGCTGGTTAAACATTACTCTGACAAGTCAAAACAATGACTGCACACATCTTCAAGTCAGGTTTCTTGAACATCATGCTGAGGCAACATGTGTTACCTGTGCTTGTTTAGATCCATGTAGTTGAGCATTTTAGCAATAGCTACTGACTTGGGCTTCAGAAACTAGCACAAGATCTTCACAAGACTTGATGAAATGATGAGGTTATCATTTAAAGATCTCCTCACTAGTTAATGACACATTGGAGGGGTGGGTCTCAAACACCAAAGTCTGTCCATAACTTTAACAATAGGACACCAGAGAACTGGCCAATAAGGGATAAGGGGGTTTGTGGCACCTTAAAGGTACAGTTTTGCAGGATTTTCCTAAAATAACAGAATGTCAACCTATACAAAAATAATCCTGCTCAATCATCTGGTACAACCCTCCATACATGTGTGTCAGTGTCTGTGTTGTTCTCAACCTCCTCCTCTGCCTGTATGTTGAAAGCACCCAGTGTGGAAGTGGCTTTGTGTGTTGATAATAGGGAGTGGAAAAAGCTTTCCTGAGCAGCTACAATAGCGGAGAGAAAAACACGGTAGCACTTTAGATTACAGCCCGCGTCTTACAGTGTAGTTTCCCGTCTCTTACAGTGTAGTTTCCTCAACTGTAGGGGTAACTCTCACACATGTACCTTGACATTTTGCGGTACCTATCGGGTAGTTACGCTCGCGTCTTACAGTGTAGTTTCCCGTCTCTTACAGTGTAGTTTCCTCAACTGTAGGGGTAACTCTCACACATGTACCTTGACATTTTGCGGTACCTATCGGGTAGTTACGCTCGCGTCTTACAGTGTAGTTTCCCGTCTCTTACAGAGTAGTTTCCTCAACTGTAGGGGTAACTCTCACACATGTACCTTGACATTTTGCGGTACCTATCGGGTAGTTACGCTCTCGTCTTACAGTGTAGTTTCCCGTGTCTTACCATGAACTTGTCAAAACAGTGTAATTTTCCTGGGCATATGCTTTTGCTGTTAATGTGCCACTTCCTCTTAACAATTAGTATGGTGAATAAAGTAGACCAATGATGAACCTTAACACTGTAATGTATTGATGAGTATGTGTTTCACACAATAATGATAAGACTTGCAGATGTAAAAAAAAAAAAAAAACTTTATTTTTCTAAACACACAGAGACCCCACAAAGTAATTCACCTTTTAAGTAACCCGGCCATTAAGTTAACACTAGCCACTGCTTACTGTCTAACTGTCCATACCTTCCACTGCGACAACCCACTACTTTACCTGTAACTACTGGTCAACAACTGGAACCGGGCTGGATTATAAAGTGCACACTTGTTGGCTTTACTTACTGTGTAACTACCCACTACTTTACCTGTAACTACTGGTCAACAACTGGAACCGGGCTGGATTTTAAAGTGCACACTTGTTGGCTTTACTTACTGTGTAACTACCCACTACTTTACTGTAACTACTGGTCAACAACTGGAACCGGGCTGGATTTTAAAGTGCACACTTGTTCGCTGTACTTAATGTTTAACTACCCTCTACTAGTGTGCATTTTATACTCTAGTCCAGTTCCAGGTGTTGACCAGTAGTTACAGGTAAAGTGCTGGGTTGTTGCAGTGGAACTGTTGAAGCTACTGACATCTGTGTTTCTATGATGAATAATGCTTGGACACTTTATCCACACAGATACTCCGGTCAGAGAGTAAAGGCAGATACACAGTTCACAGTTCAGTCTTTTATGTATCCTTTAAGAAACAGCATTACAGCAACGGCCGGATGCATGGAGAATGAATGAACGAAGAGGATGAATAATGTGTGTGACATCAACGTCCAACAGCCACTTATCAGTAGTGCATCTCAGCAGGGTTGGCAGTGTATGGTATCTGAAACAATAAATAACAGAAGGTGAATCAAAGACAGTGTCTACCAGACGTTAATGATGCGCCCACTAGCTATTTAGCATTAGCAGTGCAACGTAAGGGAAACAAGAGCCAAAATTCCTGCCACATAATCAAACAAACTAAATGTTTATTCCCCTCTCAACACTCCTTAAAGATAACTTGTAAGCTATTAAAGTACTTACTTCCTCAAGAATGCATCACTGATAACTTATAAGATGTTTTGAAGATGCTTTTAAACAATCGCGGAATCCCCGTTCGGGATATACAACTTTTAGGACCCCAGGCTGCCCGCATAAAGGCATGAACGCAAATACGCAAAATCCTAAGGACCCCGGTCTGCCCTCCAAGTTGCCTGAATAAAATTATATACAAAATGCTTACAACACATCAACGAAGAACAAAGGCAATTTATAACAGAAAATACTGGATAGTTAGCCAGTAAGCAAAGACAAGTGTGATCTTAATGGATCAGTAACTTAAAAGGAGAATTACAATGTGGGGTCTCTGTGTGTATAAAAAAATAAAGATATTTTATACGTCTGAATATCATTATTATGTGAAACCCATACTCATCAATACATTACAGCTTTTAACTTTATCATTGGTCTACATAATCTTTATCCATGCTGATTCTTAAGAGGAAGTGATACATCAAGGTTTGCATAGTTAGAGCATATGTCCAGGAAAATTACACTGTTTTGATAAGTTCATGGTAAGACACGGGAAACTACACTGTAAGACTCCAGGACTTACACTGTAAGACGCGAGCATAACTACCCAATAGGTACCGCAAAATGTCAAGGTACATGTGTGAGAGTTACCCCTACAGTTGAGGAAACTACACTGTAAGACTCCAGGACTTACACTGTAAGACGCGAGCATAACTACCCGATAGGTACCGCAAAATGTCAAGGTACATGTGTTAGAGTTACCCCTACAGTTGACGAAACTACACTCTAAGAGACGGGAAACTACACTGTAAGACGCGGGCTGTAATCTAAAGTGCTACCAAAAACACTACAATGTCACTTCACTTACTAAAAATTTCTCTTTCCCACAACCAAAGTGAAGCAAAACACTAAACAGATAAAGCATTTTACCAAACAAGGGTGATGCTTGGCTCGACATTTACTCACTTTCGGGCACTTGGAGAGCAACACGGGTCGAAAAGGAGCATGAGTTAGCTTTCTGTTAACCAGGTATGTATGAAATACCCAGGATTAGCTTGTGTTAACATTAGCAAGTCAGATGCACGGCTCTTGTGTCCCTCCCACAAAGAAACATGATGCTGCAGGTGGTTGCTGGGCTAGTGAGTGTGTTCAAGTAGTCACAGTTGGTGGCTGCGGGTGTGCGTTGCTGCTGGCACTGAGCCAAGAAGGAGGAGCCCAGTTTGAATGTTGTGTTTACAAACAAGTAACGAAAAAATTCCTGCGGAACCAGGACAACAGCTAAAATTCAGGCTGAAATTAGAGATTTCTAATAGTTTTTTTTTTTTTTTTTTTTTTTTTTAGCTCCAAATCATGTAAGACTACTGCAGCAATACCAGAGTGACATTATTTAGCTCAAAAAAAAAAAAAAAAAAAAAAAAAAAATCCCATCAACCCCTCTTTAATGCATATTGGGTTAGGCCTTGCTGGCTGACAAAACATTACAACTCTCCAATAATTCAGCCTAATCAGCCCTCGTTATGAGCTATAGAGACCAAAAGTGTTGTTAATATTTTTTAGATTATTTATTTATTGATTTATTCATTTATTTTCATTTCAGGCTTAACATATGTGTTTTTGAATTTTAACATGAGGCTCTCTGTTGACAATTTGACCTCTGCATGAAGCCTTAGGTGGACACATGGGAACTACCATTACTCGCACTTCCAAACTGACTCCATTTTCCACTCCAGAGGTTGCTGCTTGGTACAAACTGTGTTTCTCTGATAACTCGCTGTTTGCTAACCCTTTACTCCTCTCCAGCTCCACTCTGCTGACCCAGTACGGCCACTCCAGCTGCATACAGTAACAAGTTAAAAACAAAATACCCACTTTGGTGCTTCAAAATGCATTTGACAAACCAGTGGGTGACATCACAGTGGTCAAATAGATTATTTATACAGTCTAAATACAAAAACAGATAACACAGCAGAAATAAAGAAACTATTTTAGAAATACAAATCTTGAAAAATCTGGAAAAGAAAAGCAGTGAATTCACTTCCCTGATCCAGTCTGTGGGGCTGCTTACACAGGGACAGGGAGGGGTCCTGTGCATATGAATGGACTGTTGCTGTGCGATTGCATGGCTAGCTCGCAGCCTGGGGAGCCAGAGCCAAGCTCTAACACGCTTAATAATTTATCATGCAATTAAAATTTAAAGCAAATATACAGGAGAGTTTGTCAGCAAACTGAGGGAGGGTCACAGTTTTGCACTTCACTGAGGTTTTTCTGATATGACGTTTGGCGTGCTGGATGGAGGTGCGTTTAAAAACAGAGCAATATTTCAGAGATTTTGTCATACATTATTAAAAAAAACGTGATTGTGGCTTAATTAAACATTTAACATAAGCTTTTCATAACTGTGTTATATGCTTATGGGCATTATGTTGTCCCTCTTTCCTCCCTGTGAAAGCATGGTGAGGGCGGTGCTGTGCCGACAGAAGTCTGCAGCCGAGCTGCTCCTGAACGGCAGGTTTTCAGATTTATTCTGAATGTTTGTGTTAAAGTGTGAAGTCCTCTCTCCTCTGAAGGATCTCAGATTGTTACATGGCTGCTGTGCACCACTTCCTGCTTCTCGGATGAGGATCTTTTTATATTCAGTATCAAATCAGTGCTTTCTTTCACGTGTTAAATCATTACGTTTGATTCCTTTGAAGTCGGTCCTCACTGTCAGCAATACAAAACTCTGAGACAAACGCTGGATCCTCCTACACCCCCTCTCTGTAGAGATGAGGTTTGTGTGCCTTTCACAGGTCTGTTAATCTGCTCGTCCAGATTTCATTTCCTATTTTAGGAACGCTTTGCTTTGAGCATCTGCCTCTGGAAAGGAACAGGAAGTCTAGTGCAATAGGTGAATTAACTAAAACGACCCAGTTTTGCTAAAAAGGCCGTTCTGCACTAAGATGATTTGAGGATTTCTCCTTTGACAACACGGATTCCAGCGTGTTTACAGATTAGAGGGATCATTTTCAAAATGCATCTCTGTTCTCTAAGGCGGTAATAATCCAAGATGTTCTTTTGACGCTTTTTAGCGATTTGATGAGTAAGATTGTGCTGGATTTGGTTTTGTTCTGCCTCTCTTTCTCTCTCCCGTCTCTGGCTAAACATGGAGCTGGTTTGTTTATAGGTCTGCAGACTCACTGCTGGGATGCTGCAGTTTTTCTTACAGTGACTTTTTATCACATTTTTTTTAACAGAATAATGCAGTGCTGCACATTTGAGTTAAAAGGCTCTAAAATACACACAGACTGCAATCCTGAAATAGTTGCTCACTTCCCTCATTGTACAGTTCTCAACCTCCGTGGAGTGGGGCGAGTTTGTAAAGCACTCTGCTGATACTTTGGTGAAATGCTCTTAGCTTTTAGATCTTCTACCAGCAGGGGATCAGTTGGATATGCAAAACTGCTGAGAAAATACAAATTTAATGAGAGTTTTTAAGATCTTCTTAAGCTCCTATCAGACTGATTGAACCTCAGGTCAATATCATCTCACTTTTGGTCTCTTGTGAAATCTTTGATGTTTAGCTCTCATTGGTTTCCTGGTGGTGGAGTGTGCTGGCTGTGTGATTGTGAACATTTCTCATCACAGAAGGGTTAATAAGCACACAGCATGTATTTCAAACAAGGACTACAGGGCCAAATACAAGAAGTGTATACAAACTGTACATTTGCTGCTCTTGGTTTGACTTGAGTGCACGGTGGTGGATGGACAGAGAACAGATTTAAATGATAAGATATTTATCGCAACTACTGGAAAGTAACTTTGTTCTCCAAATGGCTAGTTGAGGCAAAAAAACGGACCACCCAGAGGAGGAATATTTAAAAGTCCTGTGAATGGTCCACTTTGTGATTTGGTTAGAATCAGTGTTGCCTAAAAATAGCAACAAAATCTTGTAGCGACTTTCTGGACCCCCCAAGCAAGAAAATTAGAGAAAAGCTAGCAACAAATCTAGCCCGATGCTGAGGAGTTGGCAACACTGGTTAGAATAATGGGGGCACTGTTGTGACCCTCTTTCCTGCACGTCACTCACCATGTCTCACTGTGGTCAGTATGCAACTGTCTGATGTCAGTTTGTGGCTGTTTAATATGTCTGTATAACGTCAGTAAATGACTGTTTAACGTTAGGACCAAGCGGCAACCTCCGGTCTAGGAATATGAGACAATGCTGAAGTGCCAAAATCTGCTGTTTCTCCTGTGTCCGCTTGAGGCTGGCTTCGGAGGGACTGGAAGTCACAAACACACCAAGCCAAAAAAACGTTTTCAAATCAGAAATTAATTATTTACAGCCTGGTTTAAAAAATGTCTCCTGTCTGAGTCGCTAATTTTGCTATCAGCACACACTGTACAGGGGTTGGATTTTTTTCTAACTCAGCCGTTCAGAGGATATTAAGATCGAGTTTGCTCAATCAGAGGCACAGCTCAGGGTCACATGACTGACAGGCGCCCCACAGCAGTACGCG
This sequence comes from Halichoeres trimaculatus, assembly GCF_033239565.1. NCBI lineage: Eukaryota > Metazoa > Chordata > Actinopteri > Labriformes > Labridae > Halichoeres > Halichoeres trimaculatus. The sequence continues at coordinate 7,098,178 of NW_027437190.1, read as the reverse complement.
AAGCCCTTGCCACTACCAATATGGCTGCGATAGCCAACGTGCTTCATTTTCCATTTCAGAAACAGACAGGGGATGTCAGGGAGACTACGTTCATGTTTAATTCAGTCTATGGTCAGGACGTAACCATATAACATTAGTACATAAGTGTATAACCTCAGGAGGCTGTGACTGTAATGTCAGTTAATGACTGTTTAACATCAGGACGTAACCATTTAACATCAACACATGACTGTATAACGTCAGGACATGAGTACAACATAAGGAGGACGTTACCAGAATGTCAGCATCTAACTGTATAACATCAGGAGGATGTAACTGTTGGTCAGGATAAAAATTTATAAAATGTCAGCACCTGACTGTTTGCGTCAGAATGTAAGTGTTTAACGTCAGCATGTGACAGTATAACGTCGGTACTTGACTGTTTAACGTGACCCTATTATTTCAGTATATGATTTTTGTGACCGTTTAATGTCAATTCATCACTGTATAGCTATTTGCTAACCCTGAAACCTTCTCACTGAGCACACAAAGAAGATGGAAAGGTAGAAACAAGGATGGCCAATAGATTCTAGCTGTAAACGGCAACTATGTTTGAGGAGATAGATAACTGTCAGGTTACTGTTAGCGTTTGTTAGCCTTAGCCTGTAGCTTCAGCTTTCCTTGGATCCATAGATGCTGATAGCAGTTAAACAAATTCGATACATCAATGATAATAACTATAACATCTTGTCTTTGTTTTTTTATCCTCCTTGTTTTTCTTTTGGACTAGCTTTTTCTCTTTGTTTCTTCTTTGCTTTATTTGCACAGTTACTGTTGAAATGTTTGCCTAAAATCTGCTAAAGAACTAAAACTGAAAATGTTCCTATGAACCTTTGTAGAGGCAAGAGGGTCAACATCCTGTTCTTTTATCTGGCAGGATGTATATTTGTGTGTGTGTGTGTGTGTGTGTGTGTGTGTGTGTGTGTGTGTGCGTGTGTGTGTGTGTCTGTGCACACACAGACTTTGTAGAAGCTACAACAGAAGAGGCTACCTCTGCTAGCTCGTTCCATCAGGACTGACCTCCACCTTTTCTGCCAGCTCAGCAGCAGCCTGTCCTCACGTTAAGAACAAAGAGAAGCAGAGAAACACGGGAGACGATGCTGTGTCCTCATTGTCCTCTGTCTCTGGTTACAGCCAGAGGTCACAGGGTTTATTGGGGGAGTTGAGTGACTGCTCTGAACGGAGGAGTTTGTCTTGTTGATGACTTGACAGCCTGTCATGTTGATTTGGCTGAGGATGAGTTTGTTTTGGGGACTGAGTTGGAGGAAGAGTCTGGTGACAAACAGACTGTGGAGAGTCACACTCCAGCTTCTCCCAGGAGGATCTGCTGGCACATCCTGCTCAGACCGGCAAACACAGGAGAAAGAGGAGGAGGAGGATGAAGAGGAACCAGCCTGATTGCAGAGAAAGAAGACTCACTTTGAGGGTACATAAGGTAACTCTGCAAGTTTTTCACTTTTAAACATCAACAACATATCTCTGTAACGGGACTTCCTCATTTCCTTGTATGAGAGCTGAGAGAGACAGCAACTCAAGCCACTTGGTGTTTGGTGATCAGAGCACAAGAGACCAGACTAGAGGCTCACACATAATTAGATCTCATTACAACAACCACAAAGCACACGTCCCTCTGATTCCAATGAAAATATAAGTAAAAAGATCAATTTACACCCACAGTCATGTCATCTTTCATAACTAGTGTGTTGGTAAACTGTAATGACTGTTTTCAGCACTCCTTCTGTCATGCACAACATGTGGGATCAGTGAACATGTGTCACATCAAAGTGAGCAGTAAACACAGGCAGATCATAAAAAATAGAAAGATCAGAGTTCAGGATTTTCCTGTATGTAGTCGCCCTCACTGAGTAAATGTGACAGCTCAGATGTTGATCATCATTTTACACGAGGGCAGATCGAGCATGACTGGAAGTAGCGTTAAACATCCTGTGAATTTCAAAATCAAACAAACCGTTTTGACTCCAGATGTTATTTCGCTTTACTACTGGCTGTCCATCCCAAAGTATCTAGCCAACACCCCTGAGCTGAAAATTAAGAGAGTCCGCTTGGAGCAGTGATGAAACTGAAAACAATCTGTTGTTAATCCAACATCAAACTGTTTGGCCGACGGAGCCCCAAACTGAGAAATGAACGCATAAACAAAAAAACTTGATGAATTATAACCCTTTTCCAACCACCAAGCCCATCGGTGTGTTGTGGTGTGTTTGAAGGCAGTGATGTAACAGCTGTATGTGGTTTAAAACCACCTTATTAAACTTAATCACAGCAGGGTCCCTGCTACTGGCTGCAGCAATAACTGGACTGATTTCATAAACTGGAGCCTTTGAACACAAAATCAAAAATCTAACATATCAGTCAGGCCCAGGTTTCCAGACTGAAGACTTACCTTCTTCATGTATAAGTGTGTTAGAAATGTATTCAGTCACTTCAGTAGTGTTATAGTGCTGTAAAGGCAAACTTATTTCTGAATGTCGTGAACAGCCTTTATTCAGTTTGATGATTCATGGTGAATTTATTCACCTCTGGGTGTCACCCAGGGCTTCACCCAGTAAAAGGCTTTTAGTGCTGCAACATTTGGGTTACTCTCAGCTTGGTTTCTGTTAGTCATGCAAGAAGCAGCACTTTTTTGTCTCCTTGTTGACTTTCTGTTAGATTTATTTTCATCCAACTGTATATTTCAACAGTCAAACACTTATTGGAAGTTTTTGGAGGATGTGATGGGGGTCTGTAGTTCAGTGTTAAGTACTTCAAATGTAAAGCCCTGTTTCCCCCAAACAGTTCAGTATGGATCAGTACAGTTTGGTATGGGTCAGATTGGTAAAGCCTGATTCTGTTTGAGTTTCCAAACCCAACTGTGCCCATCTTGGTAGGCAGTGGAATTCGTCTTCTTTGTGATTGTCATGTGGCTCTTTGTTACAAAGAACAATCAAAGTTTATTTCAGAGAGGGCCGTGAGCTGCCAGGAGAAATACAGCTGTTGCCGTAAAGGAAGTGATGATTTTTTCAACCAACCAACAGTCTGCGGTGTTTCTAGCTCCACCTTCTGGGGTCGGATTGGTAAGTCTGGTGCTCCAATAGAAGGGTCCCAAAATGTGGGATGGTACAGGTTGGTAATTTGAAGACCTGTCCTGGGATGAAGCAATGGAAATGCCACAAAATGCACGCTGTGCTGAGATGAACTGAACTACTTGGTAGAAACAGGGCTTTAGTTGATCTTCTGTCATGATTTCATTAAGATGTAACTCAACCTGGGCGAGGATACACATCCAGTCATTACACAAAGGGAACCATGGACTGGGCTTCAGCACTGGTGATGTAGATTCAAGCAGTAAAGAGAGTGTGTAACACCCTGACATTTTATTTTCTTTAGAGCAGCTGACACATGCTCACCTGTAAGCAGACGCAAATGCTGTCTTCTTTAGGATGCTGCAAATCATGGGTTTAATAGAAATGCAAGAAACAGAAACAGGACAGAGGCAAACTCAAATCTAAAGGGGGGCGATTTTGTGCTTTTTTCAGTCTTTATTCTGTCCCTCTGGTACCTCCGTAGACAAGATTTACAGATAAAATAATGACGACAGCAGCAGCAACAACAACAAAACTGATTTTAATGCACTGGTGTTTTAGTTAATCCTTATTTCAGCCTTTGACTGAAATGTTTTTGTTTGAAGTTGTTGTCTCTTTAAGGAACACTTCTCCACAGACCTGCTTCTCTCTGACTGGCCAGCCCTCCCGAAGCCTGTTGAGCGCAGACCCTTCAGGCTCTCTCCAGTGTGTCATGATCCAGCCTTCAGATCCATTTTGATCAGTTTACAGATAGATTCAGGGATTTCTACAACACATGAATATGTAAATGTTTGAAAATCTGCACAAGATTAGTTTGATTATCCAGCATTGTTACTTTACGTCCATGTTGAAAATACAAAAAAAAGAGGAATACCCCCTCTTTAAACAATTTTTTTATGGTTTGGTGACTGGACGTCACCAGCGTAGTATATCTTTCCATTGAACACCTCGCCCCGCAGCAGTTCCAGGCATAAAAAAGGACAAAATGAAAATAATAACTAAGTAAACTATGGTCCCATTTGTTGTTGTAGCTCATAAAAAGGTAACAGTATTAATTTTCCGTCAGTCAGCCAAAAACTCCTTTCAGGATTAAAACAAAGGCTTTTTAGTTTTCCCCCAGAGGAGGGCTTTGATTTTTTTCACCTTTTTGAACTTCTGTGTTCCCCCACAAAGCACCTTCCTAACTCTTCTCTCCTCTGTTCTCCGGATACTGTCCGAGCAGGCTGTGAAAACTTGGTGCTGCAGTGGTTTGATACCTGCTGTTGATGCTGCGGAGAAGTGTGCATGAAGCACCTTTGATGCATTGTTTGTTTTAATCCTGAGCCTCAGGCGTTGCACAGTAAACTGAAGCTTTATGCGTCTTTTCAGCGTAATGGTTTTTTGAGCTCTACCTGCTTTCATCAGCACATCCAGCCGCTCCGTTTTAAATGAGTTTCTCTCGTTAAACATGTTTCACACCGCCTGCATTGGTGACAGCTTGTCTAAGTTATGAATCCAAATAAAAACTTTTAGAAGCATGTGGGCATCCATCTGCAGAAAATGTAAATGTAGCAAATCACAGCTTTGTCGTTCCATTAAAAACAACTTTGTGGTAACATGACAGGGGGAGGAAAAGGAGTAATTGATACAAAATAATTTCACACTTGTGTGGAAGAGGAACACAGGATTTAAGCCCGTACATCCTGAGCTTTAAAATACACTCATCAAAAACACAAGGAAACTTTAGGATGTACCTGTTGTTGTAAAAGTGACGACCAGCCTGATGGTTGTTTTTCTAATTGCCTCTCTCTGTTTTATGCCCAGTTCCACATGGAATCTCTAAGGGACTGAAAACACTGTAGTTAGCATGCCAGGCCTGTAGGTGGTTCTATAACTGCCTTGCCCAGAAGCAGCTGTTAGTAGGTCATGGTAGAGTTGAGCCAATCAACTGGTTTGTAGGCCTTAGCGAGCATGACAGGTAAAAAATCTGGAGGCACTTAAACTCCTGGTTACCTTAAAGCGCTGTGCTACCAAATGATAATATTAAACTTTTGTCATTGAATCATCCAAAATGTGCATTATCATTGTTGCTGGATGGTTAGTATCAATAGTTATTTTCATATTTTTAACTGTGGTCTGATTTTTTACGCCCTAAAGGAGATTCTGTGTGATCATACATGGGTGTCCTTTTCAGGACAGGATAACAACTCTTTCACCCATCTCTAACCACTGCTGTGTGCTGTAGTAGAGATATAACATGTTGAATGGACTGAAAACAAATCTCTTGTAAGGAAATGATGTACATTTGTTTGTGTGTTCAGTGATGTAAGTTGATATTCTGGTGGAAAAAGTTTTATCAATGTATACTAACTGTTAGCATACTAATAGAATTCTCAATGTATGATAGCATGAAGCTAGCGCCAAGTTCTCTATATTGTTTTTGGTAGATTACGAGCTGTATAACATGTTGAATGGATTAATAATGACTCTCTTTTGCAATACTGTTACACTTGTTTGTGTGGTCATTGATGAAAGTTGCTATATTGCTAAAAAAAAATCAAAATTTTATCAATGAATGCTACCCGCTAGCATACATCTTGTAAGAGAGTTATGCATCAGTGGGCTCTGATTGACCTGAAGTGCTCAACTTGAAACATAAAAGCAAGTCTTTTAGCTCAGGCTAGCCTGTTAGCAAATTACCTTCAAAGCTCCAAACGAATAAAAACAAGTACATTGTCAAGCCTTTATCCAACTTGCTACATGGTGTTGTACTAGATACTTGGACAACTCTCTGTATATCATTAACAGAAACTTTAGACAACTCCAGAAAACACCTTATTTATTCAATCTCTGCCACCACAAAACCATCTACTGAGACTTTGCACCGTTTCCTTCGTTCACCGAAAATGCGCATGCCACCACACGCCAATGGGGAGGCGATCTGTGCGTGCATAAAGCCTATTGGCAAATGTTGAGTGCACAAGTGGAGTGACAGATGCACATTTTGTTGATAGACAGTCTGCAAATTCAGTACACGGAGCGGCACAAGCACAACATGGTAGTCCCCGACAATTGTAACAACGTGTGCTGTTGTGTGTGCTTGGGTGAAGCGGAGTGTGTTTCCACTGAATATGGCGGCTTATTGTTTACATGGCAACAGTGGCGGCAGCATTTTAGAAAGGTCCACTCTATTTCCAAAAGTTTCTATTTCAGGTTTGCTACAATGCTGTTTCTGTGTGAACAAGAGGCAGAAACGCAACTATGCCTTTGGGTTTCATCCTAAAACCCTTGATCCTCAGGGCCAGTAGGTGCAGCTGAGCCGTCACAGATTGAGAACAACTGGGGGCCCAGGCTATAATTGCCTTTGTACTTTATTAATACCCGAAAGGAAATGTATGTGTTTAGCAAATTAAAGTATAAAAAATAACAAAATGAGAAGTTATCTGTCTTACCGTTGTTGGTTAGAGCAGTGTTTCTCAACCCTGGTCCTGGGGACCCCCTGCCCTGCATGTTTTTTATGTTCCTGACTCCAACACACCTGATTCAAATGATCAGCTTGTCATCAAACGCTGCTTGAGCCTGATAACGAGCCATTCATTTGAATCAGGTGTGCTGGAGTGGGGTAGCATCTAAAACATGCAGGGCAGGGGGTCCCCAGGACCAGGGTTGAGAAACACTGGGTTAGAGACTTGTGGAGCCTAATGGCTGCAGGGAGAAATGATTTCCTGTATCTCTCAGTCCCGCTTTGCAGAGAGATGGGTCATCCACTTCCTCCTTTTCTCTGGTCCGCAAAGATATTATTAAGTGGATGATCAGTGTAATTTAGAATGACCTCGTCTTCCTTCTGTGTTCATCTCCACCACAGCCCCCAATGAGCCAGACCTGGTTCCAGTCACAGTGCCAGCTCTTTTCACCAGTTTGTCCAGTCGCCTCGCATCCTTTTGTTGTATACTGCTTCCAAAACAATGTAACAGTAAAACAACCCAGAAGAGTTTGAGTGTCAGTCATGATAAAAGCTGTTTTAAGTCACAGATCAGATCTGTTCTTGAAATAACCTTCTGCATGCTGAACACAATCTGTTTTGTAGCTTAGCTGTTTTTTTAGTTTTGGAAAGCAGAAGCTGATAAAAAAAAAAAAAAAATACCACCACCTTGTGACAAGATTGGATACTCAGCGGCCCTCAAGTAGCTTGAGTCTGAGACCCCTGGCTCTAGTTCTGTGTAGGGGTCAGGAGATGAGTGTCTGGAGGCTGACTGTGACATCAGAGTCAGTCTGCTAAAGCCACAATGTGATGTTCACAACATGATGGATGAAGTGGCAGAGAGAGGACCTCTTCACAGTTCTGTGCTTCACCTTTACAGGTCTACAACAAACATAATCATCGGTCAGGAACTGGTAGGACAAATGGTGAAAGAAAGTCAGCTCACTTGAATCCTTTTGGAGAGTTCTAAAAGTTTGTGCTCAAATATTCTTTCCTTTTTTTTTTTTTTTTTTTTTTTTTTTAAGCAGGCTGTAAACATGTTTTTAGCTGTAAAGCTGTAAAGATTGTTGGTAACAATTTACTTGAGAGGTCCACAAATTTTATCACACTTATGTAATAATTAGACAAAGATTTTTCTTTCCTTTTTACTTTGAAATTAGCACATAACTTCTTTAAAATAATGTCCAAATTTATTGTTTCAAGTCACAATTGGTAGGTTTCTTTTTTTAAACAGTTTCTTTGAAATTCACTCCAAATTAAGCAAGGTAAGAAGGTGACGATTGGCAAATAATTTATTTAAAATTAAATCACAACCCACCACAAAATGTTTCTAGAAGTATCCCAACATTTCTGCTGTTCCCAGAGAAGCAGGTGATAAATAGCTGCTTAGTTCTTGAAAACAGAAGTTAGCCTCATTGTTTCCTCTGACATTTACCTTTAAAATGTTAAGTTAATAATTCAATTTCCCAATAAGCAGTTGATAGTTAGCTTTTTGTTATTTCATTTCACCAAGTTCTTTAGTACCCAGTTTGTTGATATGCATAATTGAGATCACATGCAAAATGATAAACCTTTATGATTAGGCCTATAATGTTTTACATGATACAACTGAAGGCTTCAGGTGTGATATTCACCAAGAGTGGGGTTGTAAATTGGCCTTACCTGATTGTGATAGACGCTGTGAGTACAGGCGCACTGCAAAACTGAATCTGGACAGAAGTTATGAGCTAATTTTCACCACATTCTCATGAAATTCCAGGGGTAATTTCAAAGAATTAAGAAAAAACTTAGTCTAATTATAACCTAAGTGTTATGAAGTTTGAGGGCCTCTAAAGTAAAGTGATACCAGATTGTCATTTTAAATGGTTGTGTATGTGGTTTCTGGTCTTTCTGCCACCAGCCTGAAACAAAACTGTAGTCTGGATGAATGCAGCACTCAGCACCTCTTCATGGTCTTCATTTCTGACGGCCAAAGATTAACACCATGGAGGAACAGACTGTGTCCAACAACCAAAATCTTAACAGACTTTTAGAATAACAATCTGAGTCTGTCCGGGACAAAAACAAGAACTTTAAGTGGGCACACTTGAATCCACCAAGGAGTATGTTGCAGACATTGCCGCCTGTTTATCTGCTGCAGGATGAAGAGATCTATCGGAGCAAAAACAAAACTGTTCAAGACTCAAATGATGGAAAAGCAGGTCTGAAGTTGAAACTAGCCTCAGTTCTCCTTCAATTTTGAAATCAAGTTGAAAAAGAGCTCAAACTTTCCTCCAGGGACACTCCAATGTCTTTTTTGTTCTCTTTCTTGCAGCACTTTGCCAGAGAAGAAAAAAAAACATAAATATGATTTTAGACAGCTACTCTGTGCTCCTAAAAAAGGGTCATTTTAGGTTGGCCTGCTTAAAACATGATAGCAGAGGACTAAGCAGAAAGTGCATAATGAGCTCTCTGCTGTCCCAAACATGCAGGCTGAAAAGGGAGAAGAGGTATTGATCTATCTCGCTCAAATCTAAAAACAGAATACAGCTCTAAAACCTTTTCTTGCTTTCCCTGGCTCTCTATCGCCGTCCTCTTTCCTCTGCGGCTCGATTTAAAGGTGACGGAGGCAGAGACAAGCTCGCTGTGTGTATGTGGGGATCAGTGAGTGACAGCTTTTGTCCCCCTCTCAGCGACATGAGGAGGGCGTCCGCTGAGGGGAAGGTTTCATCTCTGAGAGGACAAGATAGAGGGAAAAGCAGGACGAAACACGCACAGACCGTGTTTGAAAGTGTGAAATGTGACCATGTGAGGAATATAAAAAGGAGCATAAAACTACAGGACAAATCGCTCTCATCGTAAAACTGACACCAGGATTTAACATCTCAGAGACGTTCAAGGTACTCTGTAAATCAGAGAACCAAAGATCTCTGGAGCAGATGGTGTTCTATTTATCTGGAATCTTTAAAAGTTATATCCGATATCGTGATTAAAAAAGTCTGATGATAGTTTCCTGCATCCAAGTGTTTCCATGTTTCATTTGCATGTGAGTGATCACCTCCGTGTCACTCACACACCTTGTTGGAGGACACTCAGCTTACACTCCCAGACGTGGCGATTGGCTCATCCAGCCGTGGGCTACGATGCTTTCTGATTGGCCGGTCCAGCCGAGGGTCAGCAGCTACGATATCCAAGGTCAGCCTCCGCTCTGCGCTCCACCTTCTCCCTCCTCTCTGAGCCGATCAGGCTTTAGGAATATTCATGGACGTGGATTCTTTAAAGCTTGAGCCTCCTCGAGCTGCAGATTTAATTGATATGATAATGAGGCAGGATTTAGTCGCTCGACGTCCTTGCTTTTCTCCAGCAGAAAGTCTTGTTTGAAGATTTATTTTCCTCCCTCAGGAGCGATCGTCAGATTGGTGTCTGATCACGATGGGCCGACACGTTGCTCACAATAAAATGTGTAAAATCGGTGGCAGTGATGTTTTGTATGTTCCTTGTTTATTTATCAGCGGTGACAAAGAGCGACTAAAAGCTCTGAGATAGAAGCAGAAAAAGTTCATCTTTTATTTAAAGGAGTGTTTGTCTTTGTTGCTGCTGTCACTGCAGTGTGTTCGGATGGGTGTGGCACACAAAATGTTGAAGAATAGAGCCATCACGCTGGATCCTGGGGACTTCATGACAAAGAAGTACTCATGTGTCTGATTCACTGTTTTATGTCTTTAACCAAACAGTGTTTTATGTACATGATTTACTGTGTGCATTGAGATTTACAGAGCACAAGTGAACGCATCACAGTTTAGTGGCTGATCTGTTAGCTGGGTGGGGATGGGGTTCGCTAATTGGACGGCAGTAGTATGAGTTCAAGGCCCTGTTCTATGAAGCAAGTTCAGTCTAGCGAGATAGCCTTGGAGCTACCTCGCTGAACTGAGTGCGGTAGCCGGCGGTCTCGCTACACGGTTTTACAACGCTGGTTATCAACCTCATAAGTGGATCCAGCTTGGCAATGAGCGCGTGCACACGTATAAGGCGGAGCCCGCTGCATCTGACCAATCGCGAACATGGAGCAGTCTGGAGCGTCAGAGCAGGCCGGAGAGAGAAGGAGCGCATACTTCACACAGGAGGAGCAGGAGGCGATCATGAGGAAGTATGACGAGCTGAAACATGTAATTAACGTTAAAAGCAACACCGTTGCCGCTGCTAAAGCACGGAAGGAGTGCTGGCAGAAAATTGCTGACAGTCTAAATGCGTAAGTGTAGTGCAAAACAATCTTTTGTGCCATTATCATCCTGAAATAGCACTGTTCACCATGCACTTTTACTGTAACATGCACCATACCTGATTTATTTCTTAGATGAATTTATTCATTTGTTTATTCCTATTGTGTTTACATTTTTTGTGTGATATGTAGCCCACATGAGCCCTACATGAATTCCTGTCACAATTTTAATACGGGCAATAAAATATTATCATGGAACAGAAGTGTTGGCATTGAAGATCTTATTACGGCAATGAGAGTTCTTCATTCCCTTTAACTACCTGTAGAAAGTGTCATGTACTACCAACCCCTCCCTGGAAAACCGGTACCTTTCATAAAGGTGGTCATCCGAAAAAGAGAGTGGGTTGGTGCGGTCCCTGAAAACTCTCGCGCGCTGGAGTTCTCCTCGGACAATGCGAGCTCCAATGTCCACGGGATCCTCTAAGAACGGACAAGCCATTTTTTCGTGAGGGCTCATTGGTCAGTGGGCGGGGTTTTTATAGTCCGCGAATTCAATCTGGAACCTAACCTGCCCCGGAGCAGGTCAGCCGTTCAGCGTATGTTGCCATGGAGACTCGCCTCGCTGAGGAGTGATCCCATGTCGTAGAACAGGATATCCAGAACCTATCCTTAAAGCTACCTCGCTAGGCAGTAATCCTGCTTCGTAGAACAGGGCCCTGGTTGATTAGTGGGATGGATGCGTGTGTTTATTATAAATGTAAGTTTGACATGTTTATTTAGGAGAAATGAAGAGTTAATTTAAACCTTTATTTGGCTGCTATTAACTTAATTTTAACATTGTTAATGAACATCAAGCAACATTGAGCTTATCTTAAGTCTCTCTCATGGGAGGTTACAGTCTGCATTTATAGTGCAAGCTTTTAGAAATGCTATCTACTGTATAAAAAAAAAAAAAAAGAAAAAAAAAAAAAGAAAAGTCTGTACAAACAGGGCACAATGTATCCTAATAATTTTTTTTGATAAATGTTTCTGTATGGGCCTTTTATAGGAATGTTATCTGTTTTTCAATTCACACATTGCCTCATGCCACTGCGTCCTATTCCCTACTCAATAACAGTTGCAACTAGAAAAGCAATTTCTGAAGAAATTGCGCTGTGAATGCAGAATGCTGAAGCAGCTTGCGCTGAACTGCTAATGCAACGAAAGCTGAACCTGAATGACTGAAGATGTCTGAAAATGGTTGAAAAAGTCTTGAAAAGCTTGCGCTTAACTGCTAATGCAGAATGCTGAACATTAATGACTGAAGGTTTGTCTGAAAATGGCTGAATGAAGTCTTAAAATGCTTGCGCTGAACTGCTAAAGCAAAATTCTGAACAAGAATGGCTAAAGTTATGTCTGAAATCATTTGAATTAAGTCTTGAAAAGCTTGTGCTCAACTGCAAAAGCAGAATGCTAAACGTGAATGACCGAATTTATGTCTGAAAATGGTTGAAATAATTCATGAAAAGCTGGCACTCAACTGCTAATGCAGAATGCTAAATTAACCTGCCATGAACTCTTGGATGAAAGGAAATTAATGGATGAATCAGTTAAATGGATAAATGAATTTAAAGTTGAAATGGCTGCATCTTTTCAAAATTTGAAGCAATGAATTAAATTTTAAAGAACAGTTATGGAAATAATGACCTGACTGAGGGAAAATGCAAGTCTCATCTCTGAAACGCTGTTAAAATGAAATTCTGTGTGTCCTGTGTGTAAGTTTTTAATCATGTAAGCCTTTTAGCTGAGGCTCATCTGAAGCCAGATGTTGCCATGGTGATCATTGTTTACCAACTGCCATCAGAGAGCTGGTGGAGTCTGTTGATTCCCAACACATTTCCACTGAAATCAGGGTGTCAAACTGTCTGCAACTGTGACTAAACCAAAGGACCGATAAGAAAAGTGATCACACCGTAGGAATTCTGAGACCCTGAGGAAGCTGTCGGTGTAAATTTCATGTCTAAAGATGCAGAAATAGGCCCATGACAGCGATAGATAGATGAGGGAAATTTGACTGATCTCTGAGAAAACCCCTCAGGAATTAACATTGGAGTACATGGGTGCCGGAGCTGACTTTGCCCGACAGTTGGTCATTTTGTGAAAAAGTGCTCCATCCTTTTGCTTTAAAAACCACTTTGTCAGAGGCAGGACAAGACTACTTACATGTTGAGGGCTTATTTGTGTTGATAGCTCAAAAAATGTGGCCAAGAGAGCAGTTTACCCAGAAGTTTCCCAGGTTGTGTTTCCCACTCTCCCCAGTCTGTCGTTTGAATCTCCCACTCTGAGCTGAAACATTCCGTCCAATACACACCAATGTTAAATGGCTTGAAGAGCTGAAATGCATCATGACCTTTGAAGGGTCATTGTGAAGAAACTATGAATGCTAGGAAACATTTGAAACCCACTGAATGAAGCCAAAAAATAGCTGAATATTTTGAAGTTTGAATGGAGTTTGTAGCTGAATTTATGACTGAATGAGAAGGGTTTGAAGCAGGCTGAAAAAATGTCCTGAAGGGAGAAAATGTTGAAAATTCCGCATTCATCTCTATGGGACCGAGATCTCGTAAAACGTTGAATATTTCGGAGAGTATTTGTGAAAAGTTTCTGAAGAGTCATAGCCCCCTTGTCCCCACTGAAACACACGTTTTGAAGTTTGAACGGTGAAAATCGGTTGAAGTTTGCAGAAGTTTTAGCGGTCCAAAAAAGCGGGCGGAAGAAGAAGAAGAAGAAGAAGAAGAAGAAGAAGAAGAATTTTTTTTTTGACACAGAAGAACATATGCTGTGAATGCATTGCTGCATTCACAGCAATAATTGTTATGTTTTTACAATAAACTGCTTGACTGAAGTCTAAAAACAGAAAACAGAAGTGACTCACAGGTCACTTCTGTCTCTAAATTTTCTCACACTTTAGCTTCAAGCTACAGCTTTCAAGTTGTACTCAAGGGGCAACATCCAGTTCAGAAAAATGAAGCCTATGCAGAAGTGCTAAAAGTTGCTGTTAAATGACAAGCTTGAGGCTGGCTGCAGATAGACTGGAAGTCCCCCCCTTACCAAAAAAAACAACAACAAAATGAACTGCAACCAAAAACAACAGACTTTCACAGCATTATAAGGCACATTTACAGCCTGGTTCAACAAACGGATTGAGTCTGAAATGCTGTTTTTGTTCTTGGCCCACACTGTTCACACAGGCATAGAAACATTTCTCCCTTAAGATCTCAGTACTTAAATGCAAGAGGAGTTATTAACCCAACTTCAACTCACAGGCTGGCACCAAAAGTAAAAATATGTTTCCACAGCTGAAATTAAATTATTTACAGCCTGGTACAAAAATGTCTTCTGTCTAAATCGATAATTTCACTATCGGCATGCATCGTATAGGGGGTGGTTTTTCTTTTAAGCTCAGCAGCTTAGAGGATATTAAGATCGTGAGTACGCCCAATCAGAGACACAGTTCAGGTCACGTGACTGAAGGGCACCCTAAAGCTGTTGGAGACTTGAAGCCTGTGTCATTTCCGATATGGCCATTTTAGCTGATGTGCTTAAAAATCCATTTCAGGATGAAATGAAACAGGTGACATCGCAGACTAAAGTCCTTTAGATATACAGGGCTCTAATTTCTTGGCAAAGCGCAGGGGGCGCAATTTATATTTTAGGATTGGCCAATCAATTTACTCATCATACTCACCTTTTTTTCTGTTAATAACATTACTCCATCACCTCATCTTTATCAATAGTGTTCTTTTAAGTTACAGGATGTTAGTGGGGGGATTGGTTACCAGTGTGTTTTCTTTTGTGGGTGCAGTGGTAATTAGTGGCACCTGTGGGAAGGTGCTGAAAGAGGAAGCATGACAGAGAGTGAGGTGGGCTTTACACGAGTACGAATTTCTACGACTCCGGTAAAATACACTATCGATCCGGTGATATTGACACACGGAGATGCGTATTTGTCCACGACTCCGCATCTTTTTTGAAAACGGGTCTGCAGGTGGATACCTGCGTATTCGTCTTCATGCCATAGTTGGTATTAACAGATAAGTCCAGAAAAGACGGTGACCTCATAGCACCCCTCCTACTCCCCGCCCCCCACCCACGTTCTCACACAACAACAACAACAACAACAACAATGGCGACAGGCGGACTGATTCTGATATTGTTCCAGCAGCTACAAATATTGCTTCGACTATTATATCAACATTTTCTCAGAGAGCATGAACAACACCAGCAACGGCAACAACAACAACAAGTGCTCATGCAGAGACGCAGCATGTTACGCGTGCATGAGCACTTGTTGACGTGGAATCCGCCTCGGAGCAGAACCAAACGGGCAACCCGACGACAGTTTTGCGTTGTCATGTAATTGCACAAGCCTATGCACTATTCGATGTGTAAACAGCCATACATGTTTTGATGCCGACGCCAAGACGATACGGGGCCGTCCTCGTGTGAGGAGGGCCTGAGAGGCCTCGCCAGAGCCCAGGGCAGGAGACGAGAGTTGAAAGATGTCTCTGTGAGGAGCTCTTCCTCATGATGTTCTGCCTGTTTGGAATCCTGTTTTTGAAAAATAAAACAAATATTTTTCCTACTACATGGCCCATTTGAATGTGCTCTGTGACACTAAGGGGCCGTTTACGCAACAACAGTTTTAGGGTGAAACATAAAAGTTTTTTTGTGTCTCAGCCTCATGTTATCATGGAAACGGTGTTTCAGCCCACCTAAAACACAAACATTTGAACACGGCCTCCTGTGTGGGATTTCTCTGAAATGCTGCTGACACCGTTGCCATGTAAAAAGTAAAATGCTGATGTCACACACCGCTTCGTTCGAGCACATACAACAGTCCACAACAGTACTGTTGTTACAATCGTTGTGGTCTACTGTGTTGTGCTTGTGCTGCTTAATCTGCTGTATCTGCTGACTGTCTTTAACAAAATGTGCATCCGTTGCTACACTACTGCTCTTAGCATTCACCAATACACCAGATGATCAACTCAACTCTATTTTGGCAGAGATTTACCAAAAGCTGCTTCTGGACAAGACAGTTAAAGCACAACCTACAGGCCTGGCATGCTTACTACAGCGTTTCCAGTTCATCGGCGTTTCCATGTAAACGTAGATAATTTCAGTGTGTCTTTACGTTTTCAGATGAACGTTGTCGTGTAAAAAGGGCCCAAGATACACTAAAAAATGAAGTACAGGTTCTTAAAAGTGAGTTGTCATGGTGTCTGTGCCTGGAGCCAACATGAATACTATCTGGCTCTCTTGAAGGTGGCAGTGCTGTGACCATCGCACACCCTGTGGTTGTTTTTTACCTTTCATCATTCAGGTGCTGGGGCCCTCACTGAGAGTTTATCTGTTTCATTTGGTAACATGTCTCTGTTTTCCTCTCACATGAAGCTCCACATTGAGAATCTGTTTTCTCTTCACACTTCAGTTGGTTTTCTTCTTTGTGTACAAACAGGCTGAGTCTGCAAACAGGAGCATGCTGTGTAAAGTTTACTCTCGTCACCGCAGCAGATTTCTTTGTGTTTAAGTTCCCCAAAGTTAAACATTTACTCGTCTTTGACATTTTGAACTGCTAACACACAAATCCCTGAGCAGGTCTAAAGTTAAGCTCTCTCCTTTAACCTAAAGTCAACACTTGCAGAAACAACAGCTCCTCTTAGCATGAACACTACAGTATATGTGTGTGTGTGTGTGTGTGTGTGTGTGTGTGTGTGTGTGTGTGTGTGTGTGTGTGTGTGTGTGTGTGTGTGTGTGTGTGTGTGTGTGTTTGTGCAGTGTTTCCTGGCTGAGCTGCTAATTGATAGCACGGCTCTTGGTGTTGTTAATTGGTCCACTAATTGGACCAATTCATTAGTTTGGACTGCAAGGAGAGGAAACCACGGCCGGCTTGGGAGCACTCACTTAGTGAAGGCTCCTCTCTAAATATACTCTGTGTCTCCAGCCGACCATATTTAATGTGACACTGGCACTTTATTGCAGATATAAACAAAATGGCCCAGGGGAATTATACTGCACCTTCTATGCATAGAGGCCTGTTACCACAGATATGATATGAGGAGCTAGAGCAAGCTGTGTGTGTATGTGTGTGTGTGTGTGTGTGTGTGTGTTTGCTTTTTTTAAGTAGTGCATAAAGTAGGTCATGAATTTCAAAAGTGCAGATTACCATTTCCACTTTCAGTCCCATTAATCAACACTTCCACCAGCGAGCACCACCAGAGAAAACAATGAATAAGTGCGTGTTACTTTAGAATTAATCTATTAATCAAACGGTGCATGAAGAAGTACCTGGGACACGGCAGCGTCGGCGGTGGTGGGACGGTATCCTGGGGGTTTGTGGATAATGAACGCTGAGTGTCCTCAGCTGCCTTATCATGGAGCTGCTGGCAGGTTTTGATGTGGATTAAGGAAGTGGAGGGTTAATTTAAGAGGAGGTTAGCACTGCAAATCTCTTCAAGTGTTTTTGTCTTATTTTGAGTAAAAATTTTGAGATGAGCCACATTAAACTTATCAGTCCAGAAAAAAATCTTTTTTACAGTCGTTTAAAGACAAAAATGAGGGCTGAATTACTTGTGACAAGTAAAATAAAAAAATAGAAATCTGCCAATGAAACAAGAAAAATTTGCTTGAAACTAGAATAATGTCCAAATGCAAGTAACTTTTCTCTCCTTGCATTGGCAGATTTTTTTTTTAACTTGTTACAATCAATTCAGACTTGATTTGTTCTGTAAAGGGACAGTGAGGAGTTAGAAAGTAATCTTGAAAAAGTCTCCCTTCAAGCTATCTGCCTGATCGTAATCCACACTTTAATATGAGATTATCAGCACCAATATTACTGGTTACAAGTTATTTTAAATTGCTACTTCTTACCTTCCAGGTTGGGCCGACCAGGACCGGATGGATTCACAGCACATCTGGGTCTCTATGACAACAGCACACTGGCTGACGAAGTTTAGTAGAGAGAAGATAGATCTGTGTTTTTCTCCACTGAAATTGATTTCTGTGATTAATTTTGTAGTGATGGTGGACACTGGAGCAGAACTGTCTGACAGAAAAAGGACAAAAGAGCAGAAGAAAGATAAACAGGAGAGTGATACAGCCCAAGCTAAAGGCTAACACAGGAGCTAATCTGTTTTTGCTAATGTTCATTTCAACCCACAGTCAGCAGTTATTCTGCAGTGGTCTGTTCAAACTTGAGAGTCTATCAAAATGAAGAGTGAGGTTACGTTAGCTCTGATTGGTCGATGACTGGCAGGACATAACCAGGATTCACTTACGTTACACATTACAGACATGTCTTAAAGCACCGGGCTGCCAGCTGAGCTAAATATAGACAGCTACTAAACTACTTACAAACTGACAGTGTTAGCTTGTGGAAACGGTAGCCCACAGATACATCAGAGCACCGGGTTGCCGATAGCGCTACATATAGCCGAGTACTACAAAGTTTGCTTGATGTCACGTTTCAAACTGTATCTCTACGTAACTGTACTGTTCAATACCTCACCTTGGCACATTGTATCTAGTAAAAAGATGTCTTGAACAAACATTTAATTCCAAAACAAACCAACACGTCACTAAAAGTAATGTATGACAGTGCGTGTGAGACTCTGGGCCAGAAGGCGGCGAGGAAGTGCAATTAAATCAGATCCTACTCAAAGTATTTGAAACAACTTGAAACAAGACATTTTTCTGGACTGGTCAGGTGAAGGTGGCTCATATTAAGTCTTAAAAAGCATTTTTTACTGAAAATAAGACAAAATAAGTTGATGAAATTTCATTTTTTTAGCAGTGAGTGAATGAAAGTGAGTAAAAACAGTGGCTCAAAACATGCTGTAAGTCAATAAGAGGAAGAAAAGTATGATGTGTTAATTTTTAGGATGTGATTGTGAGGCAAAACTACTCATGTGTTCCTCAAATTAACTGTTTTGAATTGCTTTAACGAATGAAATTTCTGCTTCCTCACTTCCTTCAGTCAAAGCACGATGATAGCTGAAGTTTATCTTTTATCATGTGATATATTTTTACAGTTTTATCCACTAAGTACACTTAAAATGGAGTCTAGGCTCTGTTGGAGTGTTGTGGAGCTCATTATGACTCTGCGTCTCTGTGTCTGCAGCGACAGAGTGAAACAGAGCGTTTTAAAGGTAGAGGGAGACAGAGACATCAGAGACGGAGGAGATGATGGCCACGTTTAAACTTCTAATTATAGACTGTATCTTCAGAGAGGACGGTGAAGGGAGAAGATGCTCCTCTGCTCACCCTAAACCCTCATTAAGGCATCAGAGACAATCTGATTCTATCACAGAGAGTGAGTGAGAGAAAAGAGCTGGGACTTCATTTTCAAAAGGTCACTAAGTTAGTCCAGGCTCCATGTTATCACAGTTTTAATAAGGCAGACTGTGTCTCTACACTGAGTTAAAGTAAAACTGTTAATAGCTGAAATATTACAAACCTGAGAACATTTCATATTCCTGTCACAACCGGCTTTATTTCTTTGTAACACGATGGAAAAGATCATCTTAAAACTTTATCACCTGAGTATCTGTCTGGAAGACCCAGAATAAATTTCTGATTACAAGGCATTTAAATCCAGTCTGGCTCATTCAGTCTGAGAAATGTCATTTGTCTCGGGCGCAGTAGTTAATATCATATCCAAAGATACAGTGTTTGAAATAGTGGCTCTGAGTTTCAGCACAGACACATCTAGTTTTTATTTTTATTGGGTGGTTTTTGAACAACCACTCATAAGCAGGTAATGTGTCAAAGGTTAAACATAATTGGAGGGAAGGCATTCATCAAAACACCACATATTCACACACACAGAAATCTCCACCAAAAATCATCAAGATTTATCAGAAAATAAGAAGTAGAAGCTCCTCAGAAGTCGTTTAGTGTTACCTTCTACCAGTCCAGGTTAAGACAAGTATTCTACACAGCCACGTATCACCTGTTTCTATACATCGCATGGCCTGTGCACAGATATCATTGTCTGTTTGGCATTCAATAATTAATTTTTGATCAGCTGAGACAATTTAACTGGAACAAGGTCATTTATCAAGACAGATGTGGATATGTGACTTGACAGATGTTGCGTTACCTGACACGCTGTGTTTTGTGGTGAAGCAGGCTCTGAGCAGCAGCGTGGTGCACCCCTCTCTGAGTCCAGTCACTGGTGGTGGCTCTCTGGTGTTTTTTACTTTTTCAAATACTGAAATAGGTAAAAATAAATAAATAAATAAATAAATAAATAAATAAATAAATAAAAATACAGTGAAAAAGTCAAACCTGAATCAAAAGCCAACTGAGTTATCAGTACTTTCTTGTGTTCTTACTATAAATGTTTATGAAAAAAAAAAAAAACTGTAAAGAAAATGAGCAGAGATATGAGGTGATGGAGGTCAGGTGGGGCCATGTTGAAGGTCTGCAGTTGGCACACGGGCCAAAAAATGGAGGAAATGTCAACTGTGACAGGTTGTTAACTCTGAATTCAGTATACAATGGATTTATGTTGAAAAATAGTTACAACTTTAAACCATAACATGGTTTACAAAATTATGCTCCAATATTGTTTTTGTTTCTTAAATATTTGAGAATTCATTAGAGTTTGAGCTTGCCAACATAAAAGTTTAGTACATTCCAGGTGTATCATTTGCAATCAAATAGAATATGAAACAAAATAAGTACATTTAATGTTCCCCGTAATTATAGAAGTTTTATATATATATATATATATATATATATATATATATATATATATATATATATATATATGCTTGTTTTTTTTAGATATATTTGTTATAAATAAGGAAATGCTAAAACATTCACTTTTTTCTTTTCTTCTATTTTCTAAATAAAAACACAAATAAATAAACCAGTAAAATTGCCAACATCCCAGAACAAAGGGTGCCACTGTTCAATTTAAAAGAAATTCTCGACATTCAGCTGGCGGTTTGAGGTTTCTCTAAATATTGGATCCCAGATGCTGTGAAATTTGTTCAAAGACCCTCTTATCTCTCTGCTTTTTTTGTTGCTCTGGCAAACAAACAAACAAACATAAATAATAATACTTAAAAAAAAAATCAGAGCATGTAATAAGCATGTAGAAATACAACATGCCATCCCACCCTGGTAAGATTAAACTAGCACAAGACACAAGCTAACTGGGCAAATACTGATTAATGACATTGGAAAATTTGTCTTCATTAAATATTCTGTTCTGACTTCAACCAGTCTTTAAATTAAACCTTTCTTTTGTGTAAGCTGAGCAGCTGGTGGGGATATAGCAGCTCTTCTCTGTTTACTAATGACACTTGCTAATGGTACGTTAGCAGGGGGTGGTTGTCTGGATACCTGTGTCGTTCAGTGATCTTTATCACCCCGACCCGTACTACATTAAGGGACAGGAAACTCTATGCTGACACTTTCTTTCACTTACGCTCCTTTCTTTTCAGCCTAAATTTGACCTCTTCAGCTGTCAGATCAGTTTTCAAACACTTCACATGCACCATTATTACTGGTGCGCTGTGATCACATTGCTGTTTGCTGCTGAGCACACCCACCTGGCTCCCAGAGGGCTGCATGTTACTGTGTGATGAGAAACAGAGCAACAACAAGTCTTTCTACAAGGCTCCACATTAATAATGGTCATAATGAGTCGTGTGTTTGTGATGTTGGTGAGGGACTCTCCTGATCACAGGATATTCACGTCAGGATGTTCTTCAAAGAGAGCGTCAGGAGCTCTGCAGGTAGGTCAAAGGATCCTATTGACAGGCTCTACCAGCCCACAGGCACCGCTGAGAGTTGGAGTCAGAGCTGATGAGGCTGACCCCCCGCCGGGAGAGCTAGCTCACATGCTAATAAGCAGCTAAACATAGGCAATCACACTTCTGTTTCTTCAGCCAGCAGATAGCATTGATCAGAGCGTGTGCGGTGGTGATGTTTTTAATCGGCTCAGTGGGAGACAGGGAAAGAGCCTGCTGAGAAAACCTTAGAGGGGGGTAAAAACCCAGCGGCCATGGACACAGATAAACACACCTCGAGAAGAGAAAGAAAGTGGGCAAATTAAGACAAAGGCAAAGCAGGTCTCTGAGGGCCAATGTGCTTATTTACAGAGACAACTTTTCAGACCAGAAAGAGGTTCAAAAACTTCAGTCAAACTTGGTCAAAGTAGAGTTAAGGAGAGATTCAGAGTAAGAAACATGTCTATAAAGTTATGCAGCTTTGTGCAGTTGGCTCTTCTTTGCTGCTGCTGCAGATGATGATGATGAAGAAGATGAACTGTCACCTCCGCAGCACAGTGCTGCACTGAGCACTCTCATCCTGACAGAACTCAGATAAGTCCACAAACAGATGCTAAACTTGGTGTTACGGGACACTTCTGACCAGTTTATTGTGAAGTTAACTCATGATGACCAAAAGGGCACAAACAAATTTTACAAAACAAAATTTCATTTCATAATATGCCAAAAACATTTCAGAAAAAAAAAAAAAAAAGGAAATTATGCAGTGACCAAAGAAGCCAGAGGTCTGAAGTGCCTATCACCACAGAGTGGCTTTCTGCTTTCTGAGATGTTGTCTCCATTCTGTGTTTTCAAGCTTTTAAACTTTTAGTTGTTTTTTTTTTTCTTTCATGTTTTTGGATTTCATCACTTTTTTCAGTGATGTGCTTTTATCTCATTGTCCAGCTTAAACATCCAACAGTGTGAACCAAGGTCATCATAAAAGTGTTAAAAACTGCAGTTTTTCAAGTTTCCGCTTAAGGCTTGCTCTGGAAATTCTTGAAAACGTGGAGAAGCCACTTTTAAAAAGCTGGTGATTACAGCAAAAAATAAAACTTTTAAAGCCTGGTACAAAAAATTACTTCAGTTTGAATAGCCAATTTCTTTTGCAGCACACACTGTTCATGGTGTTTAGGTTTAGGAGATATTAAGATTATAAGTTTGCTCAATCAGAGGCACCGCTGACCTGATTGGTAGAGTGTAGCTGTTAATGAAGAGGCTGAAGGCCTTTGCCTCTCGCTTCCTCAACAGAAGCTTGGTTGGGCTCATCAATGCTGCATCAGAAATTTTTGGCATCATACATTGTTTTTACTGTATGTTAACTTGATTTATAAATCTTTGTCTGAAATGTTTTCACATTTCACAAAATAAATTTGGTGTGTGAAATACTTTGATCATTTCATGGAGTTTCTCTACTGAGTGAATTACTTTTTCATGTAACATTTTTAAATTTGTAAAAGTGTTTGGTTTTGTTATACTATTGAATAAATGTCTCACGTAGACAATACATATATCTATTTCTGTGAATTGGTGACCAAAATTTTCACGAAATACCTTTTTATGTTTTATCAAATGTTGAACAGTTGTAAAATATTTTTTTCATTCTGGGATTTTAAAAAAATGTGCTTGAATGTTTAAAATAATGTGATTATTGTGTTGTTTTGGAGGAAATACTTTTGATCCATCTTTTAATTAGAGAATATTATATTAATTGTTTCCTGTTATTTAATTACATTTCTAAATATTTTTTTCCTGATTGTGTGTTTATTTTATTTTATTTATTTTCATTTTTTCAATGAAGTACTTTTGTATCTATCGAATATTTTTGCAATAAGTAAAACCCTTTAGGTGTTAAATTTATATTGGGTTGATCCTCATAATACAAGAAAAAGCAGCTCATTAAAAACAAACACATGCACACACATAAGAGAAAAACAATTACGGGATGTGATGTGTGTAACTGTTGTGTAGAGAAAGTGTGTAACAGTCTGTCTTCACTAGTGCAGGTATGTTTCAGGGTCAGAGTTTCACACTGATCCCTGTTCATGGTAAACAAACTTTCTCAGTCACTGCTGGACTTTAAGCGTTGGTATTTTGTTGTTCAGTGGAATTTTTGTCTGAATCGCAGGAAGATTTAAGCGTGCCGATCACACAGGGCTGTCAGTCTTATTGCAGCAGCTCATTTCAATCTGATACAATAAACTCCACATCAGACAATTTCAAGAAAGGCGTAGAGTGAGGAAGAATCTGCTCACCATCATTGCCGTCTCTGAACATCAGACATGTAACCACTTATTTGACTCTGATTTTAAGTCTGCCGTGTGATTGATTTATGCACAGAGCCAGTGTTTCGCACAAACAGCAGCCAGCGGCTCGGCTGTCTGAAGTGAAGATGAGTTGGAGCAGCTCGCGGGAGGTGTGAGACTGTCTTTGAGCCGGTGTTGACAGGCGAGTGGCAGGTGACCGTGGGCCCGGCGCTCTGTCATGTCTGAGGGGCTGTAAAAGCGAGAGACGAGGTATTCTTCCTCCCTAAAGGAGTGCAGATCCTCACAGAGACTCTTTGAGGTTTGTTTTTTTCAGCTATATTTAATTTGGAGCTGGAGAGTGTTTGTAACCTGGAGATGCAAGACGGGACCAGAGACGACTTCCTGTGTGGATATTCTCTGGAGTATCGACTGGTTCGTGACCTCTTCCTCCTGGGAGATGCAGTATTCCTGCAGCCTGGGACTTGAGGAGGGGGCACAGACGGCTTGTGTGTGTGTGTTTGCGACAGAATAGGACGACAGTTGAATTAATAGATTTCCACAGAGACTGTAAAAAAGAAGCTCACTCTGCTCGTTTCTGTGAGGAATTATCCTCCGGCGAGTATTCTCTGACATCTAATGTGGCTCCTAAAATGTCAGATAAGGCAGCGCGGGATATTTTGGGGACATTAGCTTGACATTAACACTAATGATGTTGGAATGTGGATACAAGCTGACATCTAGCACTCGTCCCAAATGCCTCATCATTCTGCTGTTGTCTGCTGAAGCCGAAATGGCCCAAACATTTCATAATGTGCAGTTTCAAAAATGTATAAATTTGTGGATGTGGAGCCATTATGGAGCCCCAGAAAAATAAGAGAACTGAATAAAAATGGGCAACAATAGTTTTTTTTGTTTTGTTTTTGTTTTACATTTGGTACATCCGGAAAATTTGAATGGCAATATATTTTTTAAAGGATGGAAAAAAAAACTCAATTCTTTCAATTCTTTTCCTTTTCTTTCTTTTTTATTAAATCCTGGCGCATCCTGTTTTTACTGAGTTGGTACAAAAAAAAAAAAAAAAAAAAAAAGAGCACATTTAAGCATCTTTGATTTTTTTTTTGAAAAACCACTGTGTAAATCAATTATTATTATTATTATTATTATTATTATTATTATTATTATTATTATTATTATTATTATTATTATCATTATTATTATCATTATTATTATTATTTTGGGCAAGTGGCCCACAGACACATCTGTTTCTTTCTTTTTTTTTTTCTTCTTTTTTTTTTTTTTTTTACATACAAGATTTTTTTTTTTTTTTTATAATATGCATGCCTAATACCTGTTTTACATCTAAACAGTAGGGTGCATCTTAAAGGTAGGGTCTGCAGATTTTTTTTTCATTTGTTTGTAAACACAAATGAAAACTGGGCTCCGCCTCCTTGGCTCAGTGCCAGCGGCAGCACACACCCATAGCCTCTGGCAGAAGTTACACAAACACATTCACTTGTCTAGCAACCACCTGTAGCATTGTGTTTCTAAGTGGGAGAGACTGTGAGAGGTGTGCAACTGACTTGTAATGTTAGCACAAGCTAATCACGGGTATTTGACACATACCTGGTTAGCAGAAAGCTAAGTTGCGTCGCTCTTTGTCCGGTGCTGCTCTCCAAGAGCCTGAAAGTGAGTGAAAGTCTAGCCGACCTTCACCCTTCTTTAGGAAAAATCTTGGCAAAGTCACTTGAGAACTAGGTGTGCAATGATTGGCTGATGTAACCACCCCTACTCTCTGCCCACAAATGTTCTGGTACAACCAAAACATCAACATAGACAGAGAGACACTGACACACATGCATTTTTAGGAAAATTCTGCAGACCCTTCCTCTAATGCAAAACTATGTGTGTTGCAGACAGACAACCTTTTTTTTGTCTGTCACATGAAGCCAGCCTGGAACACACCATCTGCCCCTTGTGGATCATGGGTACATTGCATGAATGCTGTGTGTTCATCAGGTTGTTGGTATCTTAAATACTCATGCTTCTTCTGGTCTGAACCAGTTTGAGCTTGTTATATATATTTATGCCGGCCACACATCCTCCTCCCACTTATAAACCAACATTCCTGGGTTTTTTGTTAGCTGCTGTCAGCTTGTCCAATAAGTGTGTGTCTGGTTACCTTCAGCATTGAACATCTGTTCGTGACGACTCAGTTTTCCTGAAAACAACAGGACACAGAGTCCTCCTCCACTCCGTCTGCTTGTACTTATTTCCTTTTTCACAGTCTGCACACTCTAAACTCTTTTGTGCAGAAAGTGGAGGAAAAATATGTACTGCATCCAATATTTACAGCCAATTATGGTCCAGTAAAGCTCCCCTCCATCATGTGTGCCCTTCTGCATCGTAAACTGCCTCTGCAGGTGATTGAGTGCTGTGGGACTGAGTGATTATGCTAATCATTAGCTACTTTCCGCTTGGACAGGTGTTTGATCATTGCGCAGACAAAGGAAAAGAGCTGGTTCAGCCTCTATTTTAGCCTCATCATCGCAGCAGCGGCAGAAACAAGACATCCACCATTTGAGGCATTGACGACTTAATTTATCCAAGTAATGGCTTTAGAAAACAGCTCTCTGTGCTATAAATAATCTTCACCGACTCCCAGACATCAAAGCAAGAATAATAATGTAAAGGAACAGCAGGGTCAAAGGTCACACCATTGAGTTGCGTTGGAGACTTTCTCAGGGTGTTTTCTGGCAACTGGCCAAATTTTCATAAACCAGTTATCCAAAGCACTTTCACATATCCTCAGATGAACCTGTTCACACACACACACTGAAGGCAGGAGCCTACAAAGCTCACCAAGGAGAGATTTTTAGATTCACTGTCTTGTCAAAGGCACCATGGCACACTGAAAGGTGGAGTGTAACAATTTTCTGTAAAATCCAACTCTGAAGAAATCAGATCCCTCCTCGTGTTTTCTTGATTCACCTCTTCTGTGACAAACAGAGAAGTAACATGGGCTGTAAAACACAGCTCAGGGGCTTCGGTGAAGAGGCCGCAGTCAGTCAGTGTGTGTCATGTCATTTATTGACAATGTGCTAAAACTAATAAAACTCAAGCAGGAAATGAGAAGAGGACAGACAGTCAGGCTGTGGATCAGAAGCTGTGAAGAAATGAAAAAGACAAATGCTCCAGAGTGAAACACTAGAAATAAAGAAGCTAAAATAAACAACAGTCAGTCATTGCACTGCCTCTGTTAAGCCTTTAGTCACGGTCCCTTCAAAAAACAAAAAACAAAAAAAACAAAACAAAACAAAAAAATTTCAGGAAGACACTGGGAAGGGAAGATTGTGGGAAACCTGATGCTGATGTCTTTAACTCACTTATCACCTCGTGCCTGGTCCTGATTGGCCTCTAACCCCTACATGGTCCAAGTGCCTCCCTACTTTGAGTCCATCTGGCCTGTTCTTGTGAAGAATGTTCAGCATTTTTTTTCCAAGCAGCAAGCCTTGGTGCCAGAGAAATGAACATGTCTAAAGCCCCGTACACTTAAAAGTACTTAGTCTCTTTGACTCTTTTCTTTATTCATAATAACTGTTCATGAGTTAATCAATTTTTAACAGAGAAGGCCAGTCCAACTTTTTTTTTAGAGGGATCATTTAACACTTGGTTCATGGCCACAATTTTATCACCAAAGAGAAAACTTTTTTTTAATCATTTTTTTTTAATAAACTGGCTCAAAGTAGCTAAAAATTAAAAATATAAGATAAAATAAAATCTGCATATATATATATATATATATATATATATATATATATATATATATATATATATATATATATATATATATATATATATATATATACAGATTTTATTTTATCTTATATTTTTAATTTTTAGCTACTTTTAGCCAGTTTATTAAAAAACACCATATATATATATATACATACAAAACAATATATATATATATATATATATATATATATATATATATATATATATATATATATATATATATATATATATATATATATAAAAAAATATATATATATATATATATATATATATATATATATATATATATATATATATATATATATATATATATATATATATATATATATATATATATATATATATATATATATATATATATTGTTTTGTCATGCCTTATGGTATGTAGAACTTTAGTATGTAGAACCCCCATTATGAAATGAGGATGTAACATAACAACAAAATGTAAAAAGAAAAAAAAAAAAACCAGAAGCACTAAGAATTCTCTCCAGACTACTTTGCAACCCAGACAAAGATAGGATTGAATTAAAATGAACTACTTTCACGCCTACATCAGCCACACTGGTCCGGCTTCACTCTGTTGAGTGATGGCTGTGCGTTCAGTAAGGCACTCCATTGATAAGCCTCTCTTCATTCATGTTTGGGCTGTAAAACCTCAAACCTGTTTACTCCTGGTCCCGCTCCACTCATTATGTCTGTTTGTTGTTGAGGTTAAGATAAAAAAAGATCTGGTTTTGACACAGTTTTTTTTTTTTTTAATTTGAAAGTCACTGGATGTTTCTAGGTATTTTCCATGAACTACTTTGTGAATTGATGTGTCCAACCTTTGGTGATAATAGGATGACTGCATATTAGCTGCCACCTGCCAGAGAGGATTCAGTGTAAGTTGACAGATTGACTGAATGAAAACCTACCTGATCTGGCGTTGTGACATAGCGGAGCCAGACGTCTGGTATATTTCAAGCTTTAAGCTACTTTAGTGCACATCGTTTGTTCAATTTGTTCTTGAATATATTAGATTCATGAGTGGGTTGAGGTCACTAAAAGAATGTCTGTAGGCTGGGCCAAGTCATCAATGTTGAAGTCTCTGAAGTACTCACGAGACAAAACCACTGATGGGAAGTGAATTTGAGGGTGTGTTGTAGCTGTTAGCCAGGCAGCTAGCCTGTGAGCTCCTTCTCATTGTCAGTTTCTGAAGTAGCTGAAAGTTAAGGTGAATCAGTTTTTCTAACATGGCAATTGTCTTAAGGCTTCTTCCCCCCTCAGCAGGAACCAATGGGTGAAGTCCCTGAGACTGCGTCCATGTTTGACAGAGTTCAAAGTTTCTTCTTGCTTCTGAGTCATTCTCGTACAGAGCGACAGAAAAACAGTAGCTTGAGGTCATGAGGAACAATCTGATTAAAAAAGGCGTGAAAGTCTAGCATGAGAAATAAAAGACAAGTGATGATGTAGAGTAGACCTTGAGGGTTTGTTGTTCCTTGGATTTGAGAGTAAAAGTAAATGTAAAGTCTGCAAACTTTATTCCATGATCTCTTACGCTAGCAGAAGCGTGTATTTTTAAGTCTTTGTTTTGGAAACTTGGCTCCTTTCAGAGTTGGCAGAGGTCAGAGGTGCTTTTTAAATCTCAAAGTCAAAGGTCGCTGTACCTGTTTGTTTAGTAAACAATCTATAATTACACAAAGAGTTTAGTAGCTTCAGGGTAACAGGAGATGAATCACAGTCTGCGAGCGCTGAACGCCCACCTCACACCAACCTTTCAGCCTCTGTGCATGCAAGAAATGTTACATTCGCTGATATAAAAATAAAGTTTTCATTGAACATCAGCCAGGCAGCTGATATGTGACCTCCAGAACATGAAGAAAACATTTACCCATAGTCCTCCTGTGACAGAGCTCTGTGACACAGGCATCAGTAGTCAGACTTTATGACTGTCATGACTTTTACTTTAACTATATTGCAGATAAAACTGCATTGTTATTCATTTTAAACTAGCCTAAAATGACATCTTTAAAGGAAGGGTCTGCAGGATTTTTCCGTGAAAAAAAAAATGGCAATCCTTACAGGAATATTTCTCTTCAATTGCTTCCTTCTGGCCTCCATACATGTGTGTCAGTGTCTGTGTCTGCCTCAAACCCTCTCCTCTGCCTGTACAATGATGTTTTGGTTATTTCGGGACGTTTCAAGGCAGCATGTAAGCGTGGTTACATCAGCTGATCACAGCGTGCCCAGTGCCCAAGTGACTTTGCATGTTGATTAGTGAGTGGAAGAAGCTATCCTGAGCGGCTACGATATCGGACATAGCATGGAGCAAGTAAAAAACAACCAAAGTGAAATGAAACACCAAACAGGAAAAGCCTTTTTTCTAAATGAGGGTGGAGCTTGGCACAACTTTTACTCACTTTCGGGAACTTGGAGAGCAGCAAGGGATGAAGAATGATGTGATTTAGCTTCCTGCTAACCAGGTATGCGACAACTAACTGTGATTAGCCTGTGCCAACATGCCAAGTCAGCTCTCGAGTTTCTCCCATGTAGAAATAGGATGCTACAGGTGGTTGCTGGGCTAGTGAGTGTCTTCAAGTAGCGTCAGTTAGAGGCTGTAGGTGTGTGCTGCCACTGGCACTGAGCCAAGGGGAGGAGCCCAGTTTCAATTTGTGTTTACTAACAAGTAATCAAAACTCCTTCTGACCCCACCTTTAAGGCTAGATTTATGGAATTGTGGAAAATTACTGCTATAACTGTGTTGAGTGTCTGCTGCTGTTCAAGTGTTTTTTGCTCATTGCCGTTGCTGAATAGTTGCTTTATCCCCAGCCCCTGTGTCTGCTCAAAGTCTACGAAGGTTCATCCCACGCTCTCATTCAGAGAGGCTTTTATAATGTCTTAACTAAGGCTTTGGATCAAAACGGAGAGAATATCTCAGAAATATGTGGCAAATATGGAAATCTACCACATTTCTTCATTTCAATATTTCTGCAAATCAAATGAACATGTGACGGAGCCAAATCATTTGGATGGTCTGAGGGCTGAACAGTTGTCACAGGATGCTGTTTGAATGCTAAACATGTCTGCGTGTGACAATCAGCCTTCTGTCTCCTGCGTCTCCGCCGTCTCTCTGATTCACAGGGGCTAATGCCCGAGCACAGATTTGCTCTTATTGCTTTCTCCCAGCAACTTTAATCAAGGACTGTGTAGGACAGGCATGAAACCACGACGTAGCGTCCGTAAGAGCCCTGCGTCATCAAAATAATAATTCATCCCAAACAACCTTGACTTCACTCGGCCATTTGATTTGAGGATTCTTTTTAGCACCATTCACACAGATGAAACCCTGATCTGAGTGTTAAGCTGGCTCGGAGATTGGAGCAATTTTAGGATACACGAGACGATAAATGGACAACATTTTGGAGAAGTGTTCAGAAATCCGTCTCACTGATAGTCAGCTGAATGTCTTCCTCCCTAGTCCTTCCTGAAGATTATTTTCTGCCTTTCGTGTAGCGTCCACAAAAGCCCCGCGGTGAGAGGATGGCACGCGTTCAGGCTGATCACTGAAGGTGAATGACTTTCACTTGAGAGAATCTGAACCTGAAAGCACAACAACAAAGCTGGCAGCAACTTTTTCGTGTGCATACGAGTAAATTGGGAGACTTCTTTGGCAGATTCAAGGTTAGATTTCACAGAGAAATCTCCACAGAGAACAGAAGTGGCTCTGGAGTTTGTCCAAAGTAGCATCTCTGCCATCTGGTCACAGCCGTCTGACAGTGATTATGAACACACACCAAATGGAAGCTTCTTCTTCTTCATGTGCTTCAGAGCAGCTCACAGTAAAACAAACTGTCTGCAGTATTTCTCATCATGAAAGAGGAAACCAACATGAGACGTTCGGAAATGAAGATTAAGCATTTCTGACTCTTGATTAAAACTTAGTTCACGTTGTTCACACTGAGATAATTTATTTTAAGCATTGAGGGGTGCACTTCTCACTGCGTTCAATATGTCAAAGATTTATATATCTTAGAACAAACTTTAACTTAAATCAAACGCTGTGTCTTAGTTTCCTACAGATGCTGATTTGTTGTAACTGACCTGAGTAAAATACGATACACCATTAAGATAAACTCTTTCAGTTACGGCATTTCGTAAGAAACAGATTTTTATGCTGAATTAATGTTGTAAAAGCATTACTAATAATAAAATGGAATATATTAATATCTGCTAAAGAACAGCAGGACAACATCAAGAAATGTTGCATTGAGAACATTTTCAAGACAGCTAGAATGTGCTAACAAAACTTTGGTTCCCCATGTAATTTTATACGATAAGATACTCCTTCATTCTTCCCATAACAAGGAAATTTACAGGGTTATATCAGGAAACAAGAAAGTGGAAACATTGCTGTAAGAATATATAAAATAAATCAATAAATAATGAGTGTAACCAGGACAAAAAAAATATGGAACTATTTAACAGCAAGAAATGTGTAAACAACTATGAACAGTTCACAGACTGATAATGCAAAGGTAAAAAGGCTATCACTCTCCTGTCAGCCCCCACCTCCACAGGGTCCAGAGGGTCCAGAGGATCCAGAGGCAGCCCAGAACTGAGCTAGTCTCCTTCAACAGTCTGTTTAGTCCTGCTCTCCTTTGTCCTGTCCACACGCAGAGGGTGAAATTCTTCCAATGTGACATTTGTGTCCAGTGTTAGCTCCATTTGCCATGTCTCTGTGAATAGCATGCTTCTCTGCCCTCTGGTATTCCCTCTGGTGCTGGGCTAAGAACTGCTAGCTCGTCCATCTTACTGGTGATATATCTTACGTTCCCCATAACAACGGATGGAAGGACAGGTCCATATCATCTTTCCGTAGCTCACGCTGTAGCATCAGCACATCATCCTCACCTCCTTCCCCTCAGGTCACCAGGAACATTTGGCCTGGCACTGGTTAGCATTGTTATGCTACAGGCTGCTAACAGCTGATCTCAAGTGTAAACAATGATTACACATTGGATCCTGGAAAACACAGGAATAAGAATGGTGGAATCACCACTGCAAACATAACCAGTTCCAAAATCAGACTCCAAAGTCAAAGATACCTACTAAGATAGGAAAACAGAAAAACAGCAAGGCAGGGAATTATAAATGTGTGTTTTCATTGATGGAACAATTCACATGTTTTTTGATGTATGGATATCTGAACCCAGCCGTGGGTCATTTTACTCAATAACTAATAGTTAAACAGCTACACAGAACTGGCACAGTGGATAAAGGAGGTTGGGCTTAAATACTGTTGTAGAATAGGGATATCAAGACACAGGTGAGACAAATGCTGGTAATCAAAAGGAGTGAGGAACACAGGGAAAGAGGAGGCCAACAAACCTGGGACGAGAGGCAAGAGTCAGTGACACAATGAAACATCACACCAGACTTGTCTGCATTGGGCAGAGTGTACTATGAGTGTGTGTGTTCTGGTATGTGGGTGTGTGTGTGTCTCTGGCCACTCAGCATTTTGCCAGCACATCCGTCATCATCTGAAGCAGCAGCAGAACAATATGTCTGTCTCCTCTGCCCTCACTGAGTGTGACAGAAATTTACTCACTTTGCCAGAAGTCATCATCAGCAAAACGAAGAAGACAGAGCTGTGTGGAGGAAGACGTATTCTGTGACACAGGCTGATGTCTTATTAGATACACTGTGTGTGTGAGTGTGTGTCAGAGGAGAAATATCTGGCCCTTGTGTTATCCTTGTCAGCAGCCCCTTGAGGCTAAATGTACGAGTTCTGTGCCGCTGCCGCCTCCATTGTGCGTCTCCTTAAAAGCCTCTGTTGTGATCTTTTATATTCTATTGGCCCTGTGATGAATAGGCTGCAAATAGGCGGGCGAGAGAAGCATCCGTTTATCATAATCACTCTGAAAATAATATGGGAGATCCATAACAATGTTGGCCCCATCTGCAAATTCCGACTCAGGAATTGAAGTGAGGTGTCACGCTGAGACAAGAATTGTGTCTGTGTAATGATTAAATTCACACAAACAAAGAAAAAAATCGACTCAGCTTTCAGAGCCGCGGAGATGAATCATTTTAAAACAGAGTAGCTAAACAGCCAAAGAGCAAACGCAGTGTGATCTATCATCCAAACTCTCATTCTGCACAATGTGGACACAAATATAACACTCGCTCGATTAAGTTTTATACTGAATCTTTATTATCATCCTTTGTTCGACATTACTGATCAGCCGGAAAAGTGCAACTTCACAGGGTTCAGAGCATCAGCTGTCAAATAAAGTGTGAAACCTTGTTAGAAGATCCAAGAAGCTCCAGCAGAAACTGTATGTTTAATTTTGAATTGATTGTGCAAGAAGGCACAGTGACTAGTAAGTGCCAGAGGATTTGCAAATAGCATAACTACAACAACAAAAACATAAAGCAACAGGATGACGGAAGTTAAAACAGGCCAACTTTGTTTTCTTTTTTCTTTTTTTTTAACTTAAGCTCAAAAGATATTACATGGTAAGACCCCTAAATTTATCATAGCTGAAATAAAAAAAGGAAACAATGTTTTACTTACTTTCACAAATCTTCTGAGTCCATTGTGATAATCATCAATTACGCAACTGCTAATGTTGACCTCTTTTAACTTCTGTTGTGGCTGTACTTCTATTGTGGTGTGACTTTTGCATTTGTGTTGTTCAGTTTGGATTTGTGCTGTAGCTTTTGCTTTGGGTTTTTCGTCAGTGTGGTTATGTTTTCCTTTGGCAAATATATCATCTGACACCTACCTGCCAGAGAAAGAAGGGCCTCTTGGGCCCTGTTTACACAACGTTTTGTAACAATTTGAATAACTAGGAAAAAAAAAACTAAAAATGCATAAAATGC
This sequence comes from Halichoeres trimaculatus, assembly GCF_033239565.1. Classification (NCBI taxonomy): domain Eukaryota; kingdom Metazoa; phylum Chordata; class Actinopteri; order Labriformes; family Labridae; genus Halichoeres; species Halichoeres trimaculatus. The sequence continues at coordinate 7,063,670 of NW_027437190.1, read as the reverse complement.
TTTGAAAAAAATCTTGGTTTACACAGAAACACTGAGGGACTGAAAACACTGTAGAATGCATGTCAGGCCTGTAGTTGGCACTATAACTGTAAAGTCTTTTGTTAGCCCTCCACCGAAGCAGAGGTGGGCTGACTATCTGGTGTATGTATTGAACACATCTGCCCTGATTGCAGAAGTGGAGTAACAGATGCACATTTTGTTCAGCAGATACAGTGGTACTAGCACAACATGGTAGTCTGTCATTGTTGCCGTTGTTGTTACTCTGCGGTTTGTGCATTGCAATTTAAGTTGCCACAATTAGAGTGCAACCCCTAATTCACACACAAATGCCACGCTATGTACTACACGTCAATTTCTGCAGAGCAGCTTGTACCAAACAGGAAAACAAAACAAAAAAAAAACGATCGGAGTATCTGGTCATTTCAAAATAAAGCTCCACATTCTGGCTTCTGATCGCAAATCTCACCCTTATTCAAAAAACTACGTCACTGAAAAATGGCCAGAAGTCATCAGCAGGTTGGATCCAGAGGAAATCTGATGTTTTGGAGGAAGAAAAGTTCATCTTGGAGGTGGAAATCTTCATAATTCTTAATGAAACAACACACTCTTTCTGTAACAACACCAACAGAAAGGCGACGGCATGGACTGAAGGTGCTGAAGTTTTGGGAGGACCAGGTAATTTTAACATGCTAACTAATAACCACGCAAGTGGCGGACAGCATCATCACCTATAGGACTTGTTTTTTTTAGCAGCTTCTTCCCTGCCACAGTCAGACTGATCGCAAAACAATAAATATTGGACATGCCTAGAACAACCCAGCTCTATCTCACTCTACTGTTATGTGCAATATGTCTTTTAATAGTATTGTTATTAAATCCACTGGAAATGTGCAATATCCTGTCGGTGAAAACTTGTTTCGGTGTGCACTAATCTGACTGTGAAGTACATATCCCTCCAATAAGTGCAATACTTTCCACTCTGTTTATAGTTTTTTAAAAAAATTTTGTACTCTAGTGTTTTTTTTGTATATTCTTTATTTAAACTGTTTCATATATACTATTCAAAGTGCTCATATTCTCTATTTTCAAACTTTTTATATTCCCTATTTAAATCGTTTATACGCATCTTTATATCTTGTGTCTTTGACTCTGAGAGAGTCCCGCACAAGATTTCCAATGTGTCTGAACTGTTGATCCATCTACAAACGACAAATAAAAAAACTTGAATCCTTGAAGTGCGTTGTCATGGGTTTGATTCCAGCAGGAACATGTGCTTCTCCTGAGATTGTGTAATTTCCTGCTGCAGAGATGCATCTACTATGAAGTGGCGCGCCCAAAAACCACTGCTCACGCTATATGTATGGATTAGGGGTTATGTGCAAAGTGGAGTGTGACGTCAGCTTTACCGTTAAAAACTTACTTTTTGCTGTTTACACAGCAATGGTGGTCACAGTATTTCAGAAATATTCCACTCTGAGGGGCCATTTTCAAAACGTTCTGTTGTAGGTTGGCTAAAATACTGTTTTTTAGTAAATGAGAGGCTGAAACGCAACATTAGCTTTGCGTTTCATCCTAGAACCATTGTAAGCAGCCCCTTGGAGACAAACATCAAACCCAGAATGAGACTCCAGTAGCAAAAACAGTCATTTAACAAAAGAGAAACTTCAAGCTGTGGTTTCATATAGAGACCAAGACTAAATCTATATTAGTTTTTCAAATTAAAACTTAAAGGCAGTGAGTGTCACATTAATTACAAATATGTAGAATCCTGTCTTCTTCATGTCTGTTTCATACAGGCTTAGCTGTTTGTGTTTAATATTGATATGTTTCCAATTAGCAGAACAAACACATCTGTGGACAGATAACTTTCTTGTAAACTAACTGTAAGGACATGTCGTCTGAACCTCTGGGGAGGTGTCACAGACAGCAGGCAGGGAGTGAGTTTATAAACCCCACCAAGCCTCAGAGAGAGAAATAATCTAACCGAGGAGCTCTACAGTAAATCAAGAGACAGCGAGGAGAGAAAAAGGAGGCTGGGAATGCTTCGCTCTAATATTTATGAATCGTCCTTTTGTTGTGGCAGAGCTGGGAGACAGACAGGAACGCAGCATCCGTCCCTGGAGCTGGAAGCTATTTGAATGTTGAAAAATGCATGAGTGTTTTTATTGATAGGAACACAGATCGGCCTTTGATGGATGGTGCCTGATACCTCAACACAAACAGGAGGGAGGGGGAGAAAGGCTCCTTCTTATGTGTTTACTGTCATTAGGCTTTATTTATAATGCTCCGACTGAGCGCGTGGGCGAGTGTGTGTCTGTCTGTGAGAAGGTCATCAATAAGGAGTGGAACGCGAGCAGAAAACATATTACAGACAGAGAATTTCTCTAGAACTGGATTTTTCATGTAATGCTTCAACATGGAAAGAAACCAGCCCTGAAGTCAGGGAGAGAAACAAATGTGTCAGACTGGTTCTCACAGAAATACAGCTCAAAGACAGGAAAACACAACACTTACAGGGAGTTTACAGCTGCTACTGCAGCTTTTACGACTACCCTAACATTTGACAAAACCATGTAAACATGAAGAGCAGACAGCCTGGACAGAGGCCGAAGCCTTCAAAACAAGATGCTGTGGGTATTCTTGGAGTAACACTTTTGGTGTCTCTTCCCTGGGTTATTGTTTTTATGTATAATGCAAAAAACTGAAAGCTTATCAAGTGTCTTTGTCTTATTTTAAGTAGAAATTGTCCTATCATACTCAATATGAGCCTCATCCCCCTGACCAGTCCAGAAAAAATGTCTTGTTTTAAGTCACTTAAAGACAAAAATGAGGTCTGAGTAGCTTGTAATAAGTCAAAAAAATCTGCCAATGGAATAAGAAAATTTGCGAGCAAATTTGCTTAAAACAAACCAAAAAAAAAAAAACGTCTTAATACAGGTAACTATTCTCTATTCCATTGGCAGATTTTTTTTCTGACTTGTTGCGAAGACTTCAGATCTCATTTTTGGCTTTAAATAACTTAAAACAAGACATTTTCCTAGACTGATAATTTGGCCCAAATTAAGTGTAAAAAGACATTTTCAAAAACACTTGGTAAAATTACAGTTTTTTTTTCCCCCTTGTGTATTTTTAAGATCCAGTCATCTCGTATGCAGATCTTTGGCCTGGCTCTCCCTTCTCTGTGATGAGTCCCTCCTCATTTCTGTCCATCCAGGGCTCTAAAAACCAGTTGACTCCAGATCAAAAAAAAGAAAGGTGTCGATACGTGGATAGGGTTTGCAAACCCTTGTTCATTAGGAGTATAAAAGTACACATATTCCCACTGGCTGTTTGGGAAGTACAAAAAGTGATTAAGCACAGATCCAAAGGAAATACATGACAAGGTCCCCACAAGCCTCTAAAACACTGTTGTTGTTGGTTTTTTTTTTAATAAAATAAACCATGACTGCGAGGAATAAAAAGCATGAATACCCTTTCATGTGTCTCGTGCTAAAATTTGTTCTCAAAAATGCTATGAAGTGGATCCTGGCCCAGAGTCTCACGTAAATTCGTAAAGATGTGACTTTTTAACCAGGCATGTGTTTGTTTTAGAACAAATGTTCTTTGTTCAAGACAACTTTTTACCACAGCGATATAATGGGGTAACCTTGCAGAGCAGATGGACCTGCCTGATTCAGTCTCTGAAATCCTGCAGATCCATCTTGCCAGGCTCCATTGACCAATGAATTCTCTTGACTAAATTCTAACCGGCCCCCAAAAGCTGCGGGAGTGACGAGCAGACCCGATGTCAGCAGACTTTCGTACTTGTCAGTGTTCCTTTGGTTCTTAAGTTAACTTTACTAAAACGACAGCAGTCGTCTAACGCCTTTTTCACAGCTGTTTCTCATGTTCCTGTAGTTGTTCGTCTGTTGTTTCTCAGCAGCAGCGCACAAAAGCTAAATACCGTAGCTTCATACCGTGGCTTGTAGCAGATATATGAAACTGTTCGTCTGGCATGTCAGTTTAACAATGGGATGCACTGAAAAAAACTGAAATCTTATCAAGTGTTTTTGTCTTATATTAAGTAAAAACTGTCTTATTATACATGAAATGAGCCACCTTCAACTAGTAAGTCCAGAAAAATGTCTTGTTTCAAGTTGTTCAAAGACAAAAAGAGGTCTGAATTGCTGTAACAAGTAAAAACAGAATCTGCCAATGTAACATGAAAAAAATTCTCAAAATTTGCTCAGATATAGAAAAATGTCTTAGTAAAAGGACCTTTTCTCCTCTTCCATTAGAAGATTCATTTTACTTGATGCAAGCCATTCAGACCTCATTTTTGTCTTTGAATAACATGAAATTAAACATTTTTTTGTGGACTGGTCAGGTGAATGTGACTCATATCAAGTCTGAAAGGACATGTTCTGCTGAAAATAAGACAAAAACACTTGATAAGATTTCAGTTTTCCAAGTGCACTTGATGGAAACAGGACTCAATTTGACCTGAAAACTTCATTTTCAGCCCCAAATATTTCTCATCCTGTATTCAGTGTCCTCTAATGTGTGCGTTTTTTTAAATGACATTATTTTCACATCATGATAAAAACTTTCAGTCAAAGACCTCAGCTGGAAGAGTTGTTGAGTTTCTGCAGAATGCACAGAGCTTTAACTTTATATATGGGGTGGGGTATTTATCAGTGCAGTTATGAAACGCTGTTGTTTGGAGTGTAACAACAAGCAAACACGTCAGTGGCTGGCTAAATGTAGCGCTACTAGTGCTACCGGACTGTTACAACCCACAGTTTGTAAATGGTCACACAGACTTTGTGACTCACTGGCACAGATTTGTAATATTTAGGAAAGGTTCTATAAGATGAGATTTGCAAAGTATGTGCACTTATAGACCATGGCTCCTTTGTTGTTGTTGTTGTTGTTGTTTTTTGACCCAACATGGGTAAACAAATCTGATCTTGAGAGGTTAAAGCTTTTCTTGACTTCCTAGGCTATCAAACTGTAGTGTCTACTGAATGGAAATACTTCAGACATTATTCAGTATGAAGGATGCTGTTGTTAGGCCATAAAGAACTGTGTTCCACTTTTGAATGAAGCAGTCAACCTCATAAAGTAGAAAACTTTGATCTTGTTTTATGGCTGAACTTCAACATTTTTCCTGGACCACAGATCCGTGTCACTCCTCCTGTTTTCAGAGCTTCAATCTGACTCAAGCCTTCAAACAATTATCATCATCCTGAGACAGGGGAGAGACAAAGGAGAGAGGAAGATTGGAAACATTTTCATCCTCTCTGGCGTTGCTAAGCAGCAGTCATCCAAGCGTGGCCGGGCTGACAGGCAGGCCACTCCTTGAATACCGTAGATGGGGTTAAGATGGAGGCTGAGAGTGTGGCTGGGACCCACCTCACGCTGAAACACACAAGGGTAACACACACAGACACACATGTACATGTCTTACCATCAGCTGAATGTTGTGTTGGTCCGTTAAGATGCTGCACTTCCTTCAATCTTACTATCTACTTTTCATGTCAAAGATTTTTTTCTTTTTTTTTTTTTTTGGAATAAACTTCATGTAAAGGCCTTTTTATGGACAGATTTTTATTCCTCATAAATCCAGTAATCCTCTGATTATCATGCTTAATCTTCAGCAAACTGTGACTGCAAGATCATCAGATAGTGACTCTCTGCTTGCAGAATATATAGAAGATCTTTCTTGAGCTGATGTCATCCTAAAACCAGGAAATTCTCTTCTTCAGACGTATTTTACTCACTGACTAACACTCTGTACATCTGTGAGGGGGAATGGGTATCACAGAGATATTACAGCTCTTACTTCAACAAAGGTGTTTGCGTATCGTCTCAGGCTCTATTTGTGACTTTATCTGACAGTTATCCGTATGAAACAGTCGGAAGAAGCTGAGCAGTCAGGTTCTTTTGTTGGTAAATTTTGAGGCCAAAGCAGGATTCTGTTGAACAGCGTCACAAATAACATTTCAAGGCCCCATTTCAGATAAAACATAACCTCAACAAATTGAAGAAAGTTCAACAGGATAAATAACCAGAGCCAAACAAAGCAGCAGACACAACCAGGCTGAAAGAGAGAAGATGCTCTGAACATTAGCACTAGGCTTCCACACGAGTAAACAAACAACAAGACAAGGTCTATTAAAAAAACCTCCACATTATGTCGAGCCGCTCTGTTTCACCAGCGTCTTACAGCCAACCCACGTCAGCACAAGGTCACGCGTCCACCACGAACTGTTCCTGATAAATCACTCTGATGCAGTGACAAAGGCACCAATCAGGAAAGCTTCGCCAAAAGTACCGATTAGATGCTGAAACAGATGAGGAGGGTCTGATGAGGGCCTGGGTCTATAGTGCCTTATGAGTGTCATAATAGATTCATGCATCATCTTCTTTATTGCTTAACTGTTCAGGGTCGCAGGTGGCTGGAGCCTTCCCAGCTGTCTTAAGGCGAGAGACAGGGTACACCCTGGACCGGTCGCCAGCCAATCACAAGGTAGACACATAGACAGACAACCATTCACTCACACACTCACCAATTAGCCTGATGAGCATGTTTTTTGTACTGTGGGAGGAAGCAGGAGTGGCTGGCAAAAACCCATGCATGCACAGGGGGAGAACATGTAAACACACAGAAAGGCCCAACAGGCGAAACAGGAGTCAAACTGGTGACTGTCTTGGTGTGAGGCTGCAGCGCTAACCAGTGCACCACAGTGGAGCCAGCATTCCAGTCTGCCTGTTGCTGAATTAGCATGCTAACTGACTAATTGGAACAGGCTTTTCAGCCACATTGTTTACCAGTATAATGCAGCTGAAAGCCTACGGTTTTATCTAACATCACACAGTGATGTTGATCATCATGAGCAGCAATGTGGGGGCACCACAGGAGATAGGACTATCTCTACCTGTTCACACTTTAGGGTCCACTCACAGTCCTGCCCAATGCAGAAGTTCTCACATGACTCTATCATTGTTGGCTTTATCAGCAGGGACCAGGCGGACAGGTTTGTGGGGTGGTGTGGACAATGGTTAAATGATTTTGGAAAATAACCTAATTGTGATTTTTTTTCTTTTTTGTTAACCAAAATGTGATTGTAATTAATAAAATGCAATTTTTGAGGGGGACTTTTATCTTCTGCGTTATTCACTAAGCAAAAGCAATAAATCATTCTATAGTATGACCAACACTACATTGGACACTGTCAGCATATAAACATTTCTTCTTGCACTTTTTAATTGAAAAAGAAAAGGGGACACTGTGAAATTTTACTGAACTCCAATTGTCAGTAAAAATAACGAACTGTAGAGGGATTATCAGTCTACTTCAGTGGTCCTCAAACTATGACCCGGGGGCCAGGCAAATCCTTCCTCCACATTTTGCCCGGCCTCCTGAACAATACCAGAGGTGCATTATGATTTTTTTTTTTTCAGTTTGGCCACGTGATCGAGACTTACACATGCATAGAACATAACTGTCTATTCCACCATTCTGCAGTTTGTCCCCTATCTGAAACCCCTCCCTTAAAAAAAAAAAAAAATCCTGTTATACAACCATACTGGTGGTGAAATGTATTGTGCTGGTAGGTATTATATCGCATAGTTTGGTTTCTTAGCCTGCTTGCTTTCTGGTTTTCAAAGTGAAGTTAATGAGAGAAAGCTGTAAACAGTGGTGTTTACAAGAAAGTCAATATTACATGGTCTTTTTTTTCTGTGAAAAACTTAAAAAGCGCTATTTAGTTATTATTTATTTCATAGATAGTGTTATATTTTTCATTAACAGTGTTATTATTTATTTTCTGATTTTTTTTCCTGTCAAGATCCCAACAAGGGTTATTAATATTTGGTTATGTGTGGCTTTCTGGGAAACAATAAATGTTTATGTTTGGACACCTCTGCGATTGACACACTTTTTTTTACAAACTGACCCTGGCCCCTGTTGGAAAAGAGGTGAGTTGTATGACATACATCTAAGTGTTACTCCTACTGCTTTCCCACACTGCCTTGCAGGGTACCTCTAACTGGGTGCTCAGTTAGTTTCCCACACTGCGATCCTGACAGGGTACCTCACAGATAGTTTGTCACTCTCAAATGATGTCTTAGCTCTAAATTCCTCAAATACTTAAACTACTTCTTGTTGGAGATGTGATGCTATCAATCTGACCAAAATACCTTAAAACTATTAATCTGACTCCAATCTCATCTCACCTCTTTCCACGCAGTTCGTTGATGGGGAAGGATCAGGAGACGTCCTGGTTCTCAGTTGAACACAAATTTATTAACAATATGTCAAGAATATGCATTTACAGAGATCTCTGGTGCAGCCTCATTTCCCTGTTCCCTACATGTTGCAGAGACAGTTCATGAGACTGACCCTGACTCTCTCTCTCAGCACCAATATATAGTCACTAACAGAGTTTTTCTAAAGAATGTAGGTTGAGTCATCTTCTTATTGGCTCTCCAGGTGTTGTCCCCCTCTGATTGGCTGCTGGCCGTCTTCTGTCTCTGTCTGTGACTGGCATTCATCAAGTGGGTGATCAGCCCCCCTCACTTATCTGTAGAGAAACTGTTAGACACACAAATCTCGCTTCCTTCCTTCCTTTAATTGTTTACCTTCCTCACTTCGACTGAAACACCTCAACTCTAATAAAGTAATTGCTGACTTGCGTTATTCGTGTTACACAGTTAGTTCTTTTTATTATTGGGTATAAACATTAACTTCACTTGTGGTCACCCTCTACTCTGGGTGCTCCATAAAATCCCAGGAGTCCCCAGCCCCCCTCAAGTGTCCTGCAATGCATACCAACAACAATGAGCACATGTGTACCACCAAGTTAGTAAAAGCACATCTGTATAGTATTGTTAATAAAAACATGTCTACATGGGCTATATATATTCTTTCACCCCCCATCAGAGAAGGGAAAAGTTGTTTGGCCCTGACGGGGAAAAAGTTTGGGGACCCCTGGTCTATGTCATAAAGATGTGCACGCATCTTGACCGTAGAAGCAGCAGTCCTTTCATTCAGATGAGATAGCATTTTTTAAACACTAAATTCAACCTGTTATCAGCATCAAAATGTACGGTTGTTCTGTGGTCAGTTTTTAGAAATTATACTACACAACAGAGGAAATGTCTATCGAGTTTTGACAGTCACAGAGCAACAGGTGTTTTGGAGTTAGTAGCCACCATGCTAACTGGTGACTCACTCTCAGCCGGCATTATCAGGGATTAACGGCTGAGAGTCACCAGTTAAAAGGGTCACACTACACTGAAACACCAGCGATGTCTGTGGGTAAATAATTATACGTTTAATAAGTTTTCTGGTTCTTTTTCTATGAACTAGTCTCAGACACAGCAGTCTCTGTGCTTTTTTTGGTTACGGCGGGTTTCTGATTTATTGACACACGTTTACGTCCTGGTATATCACAGTCTGGTAAGGGTCCACAGATAATGCAGTCATGAAGCAAAATACCACAGCTTTTCATTAACCATTGACAACTCCATCGTCTCTCCTCCCCCCACAGTAAAAAGCCTGGGTGTCATTTTCGACAGTACCCTATCTTTTGAAGCTCAAGTCAATAACATCACTCGGTCAGCATATTTCCACCTTTGTAATATCACTGTCGCTGCCTGTCTCTCACACCCTCCAGCACTGTAATCCTCATCAATACTCCCTTCACCTTCTGTTTAGATTTCTGTAATTCCCTTCTCTCTGGTCTACCACTCAATCTTCTCCATCAACTCCAACTGGTCCAAAACTCAGCTGCATGGATCATCACCAGAACCCCCTCTGCAAGTCACACCACTCCTGTTCTATACCAACTGCACTGGCTACCCAGCAAATATCGCACTGAATACAAGATTCTCCTCCTCACCTTCAAGCCTCTCATGGCCTCACACCTCCATACCTTTCTAATCTCCTTCACACCTACATACACTACAAGACTCTCCGATCTTCTTCCTCCATGCTTATCTTTAATGAGGTCCCAAGCTTTCAGCTTACTGTGGTTGACCTCGCCATCCTTACTTCTGTTGTTTGTTGTTTTTATGTAATTGATTCTTCTTGTTTTTATACTTGTGATGACCATGATGACCATGACCATGATGACCATGAACCATTCTGCAGATGTTCGATCACTTGGCGGTAGCCAGCGTCATCTTCTCTGCTGTTCTGAGCTGTGGCAGGCTGAAGGCAGCTGACACTTACAGACTCAACAAGTTCACCAGGAGAACTGGCTCTGTCCCGGGGGCTGACCTGGAGGCTGTGGAGGAAGTGTCAGAGAGCAAGATGCTGAGGAAGCTGCTCAGCATCGTGGACACCACCTCTCACCTCCCCGTGTGCCACACTGACGTCCTGTCAGAGCCCTGTCAGAGGTAGATCGAGACCACGAGATTCACGGCACAATGCCACAGGAGGTCACTCCTACCTGCTGCCGTGAGACTCTACAACATCTCCTCCTTCTGTAGGATGACAGCACAACATCAAAACAGACACAAATTACCAAGTGCAATATCTGATAGATTGTTTTTTATACAGTTTTGTTGTAAAGAGAAAGTTTTCACTCATGTGCAACAGTTTCTTCATTGGTTTAATATATGCATTGGTTTTCACTTGTGTATCAATGTAACACAGTTGTTTATTCATGTGTAACATCATCATTACCAACTCTTTTCTTTTGTCTGTACATTTCCTCTCATTTATTCATTTGGTTATTTATTTATTTTTGTTTGTTTTATTTTAGGCCCTATTTTGCTGCATTTGACAAGAGACTTTTTTTTTTTTTTTCTTTTTTTAGTATTTACACTCTGACACCTTCTGTTTTTGTATTTGTTCTAGTTATTCACTTACCAGTAGTTTGCTTTTTTGCTGTCAGTAACTTTGCATTTAGTTCTGTATCAAAACAATGTCTTTCAGAATAAATAAAGTGGATCAGACTGAAACTTAACCTCAAAATATATGGGGCTCTAATTTTGCAGCGCAGGGGGCGCAAGCCTGGCACACCCCGCACAGTGTTAATTTTGTGCGGCGCACCGCCGTGTGCTGCTGATTTGACAATTTGGTAGACCGTCTGCGCAGAGATGGGTGTGATGGCGCGCCAGGGGGAGTTGACGGCACACCAGGGGGAGGTGTATGAGGTGTATATACTGAGTATATATCTGGTTCTCTCATTTCATTTAATTCAAAGAAAAGAGGGAGAGAAAAGACGAAGTAAAATGAGACAAAATAATTGTATGTCAAATATATATATAAAAATATGGAAGAGAAATATATAAAAATAAATGTATTTACCCGTGATTTTCCATATTTCTCTGTTTTAGTCTTTATCTTTAAGGTGATCTAAAAAGATGGAGTACATTATTGTAAGGAGGATGAGGCGGAGACACTGGGAGAGTATACAGTATATCACCAAAGGTTCTGCTTGGCGATGACAAACCAGGAGTGCAGGTGGATCAAAAGTATTCTGAATGGATAAGCCAGCTGTGTAACTGTCTCTTAATTCTTTACTCCTATTAATGACAAAGGATTAGATTAAATCTGTCCCGGGAGCTGGCCCACATGGTGTCGCGGTTCGTGTCCTCCGATGTGCCCCGCTGTCCATTCTCCTGCTGCAGGGACAGCGGCTCTGACCGTCTCCGCTATTGGGTCTTTCCAGCACACTTTCTGTCGGGGATCAGTCGGACCAATCAGACGCTGCGGCCGCATCTAAAGGCGAGGGGAGGCGCTCATTTAATTGGTGAAAACAGCGCTCGGCTGTGTTAAACTCCCTCACCGCTTTTCTCCTCCTTCTCTGCCATTTGCGCGGAGGGAGGCGTGGACAAGCTCCTCTGCGCCTCTCTGCACCTTGACTGGGCCTCTCTTGGCACTGCAGGAAACTTGCAAAGTGTGCCGGTCACACCCTGTCCGCCCGGCGCAGGGCAGGTGCACCTGCGCTTGCTCCTGGTCTACAAAATGAGAGCCCATGGTGTCAACAGGAAGCAAAATGTGCCTGAACTCTTTTCTCTGGACTTTTCTGTGAATTTGTTACACAATGGGTGTGCTCAGATGTGTGACCTCTGGCATTACTCATATTAGTGAAAGTTAATAACTGTCACAAGGGGTTTTCACTAATCAGAATTAAGCATCTTATACAGCTGGAGATCAGTTAGATGGACAGGTAATAGTTTGAGATATTAAGGCTTAATTCTATGTGTAAAAAAAATACTGTCAACTTTTTTGTTTTGTTTAATGTGGGCTTTTCAGTGAGAGAAAATTAGACAGTGGACAGTGGTATAAAATAGGTAGGAATGGACAAGGCCGCTGAAATTGGCAGCCAGCTTTGAGTGCAATAGAATTTGGAGAAAGCGAGTTGACCACGAAGCCAAACCAGAACCCCAGTGACTGATACTGTTGGTATCTTTGCTGCTGCTGCTCATTGTTACTTAGAGAGAGCAACCCAAAATTCAAAGTTCAGAGGTTCATTCTGGGCAGATGCAGCTGGTCTGTTGAATAGTGCTTCCTGTTAACTACTGCTCATAATGCCAGACTTTCACCAGATAAGTGTCTGACCCATCTCTGCATTGTTCAATTCAGCTCCGGGCCCTCTCGTCCATCAACACCCACCTGCTGAGTACTACCAGACAGCAGAGCTGCACCACCAAACAGCTGGGGTCAGCTGGCCGAGGATATCCTGCAGGTATTTTTGAATTAATCATTTTCCTGCCCCGGTGATGAGCCTCTTGTTTTCCATGATGTCTTCATTGGCTTTTGAACTCTTCTGGACAGTTGAGTCCTGGCCTGGTGCAGCTCTCTGTGAAGGTTTGTTGTTGTGGTTCACTAATGCAGAGTGAAATACAATCTGGGGTCAACATAAATTTGTTGTGGTCTTGGATTTTGGTTGTTTCTTCCTCTTGTTTCCTACCTTTTTTTCTGTCTCCAGTCACCAAAATCAACCTTCTCCATAAAACTCTGGTCAAGACTTCACCGCTCTGCCAAATAATTCCGTCTCATTACATCGTGATTTGTCAGGGACTCTTTGTGAATTTCTGCAGGGTTTTTGGTCCCAAGACTTTTTATGGTCTTCTGTTTTGAACTTTGGTTGCTGTGCTAATCACCTTTTGTCTCTGTTTTTTTTTTTTTTTTTTTTTTGCAGTGTTTTTCCTGCTGCTCTATCGGCCATGTTGTTACCTGCCTGCTGCTGTGTTTTTTTTGCCTCCTTCTTCTTTTTTTGGTCCTGGATTTATTAAAGAGCAGGAGACTGATACTTCGGTTTGCTTCCTGTCTCCTGCTTATGTGGTCCCCTAGTTCAGATACTCAACATAAATTATTTGATTCCTAAAGACAATATGATGTTTTAATGTTGATTGATACTTGACTTCCTGTCACCTGACCAACTCTGTATTATCTCCGTCTCTGTGATCTCTCTGAATTGGTGCATCCTGCAAAGCGAAGCATAGACGTCTTGTGTATCTGCTGCAGAAAGCTTTGACCTGGATCCGAGACAATCTGAAACACGACAGAGCGTAGCCCTGGGAAGTTTGTTGTTATGTCACCTGAATGTAGCAACTCAGGTTTGCATTTGGTAAACACATATGCCTCTAAATCTGTTTCTGAATCACACAGTTTGCTTTTTATGTCTTCAAATCCCTAAGAACTTGATACTTAAACTTGTTAGTGAGGATTTATTTTAGCCAGAAGCTGCTTCAGTATAAACCAGCAGAGCCCTTAAACCCCCCTGCAGCTGTGTTTACCTGTGGCAGTGTAGGTGGGAGTCGGTGCACAGCGGAAAGTTTGATGTGATATTTGTTAGTGAAAACATGAGAGATGAGCTCCTCTCAGCCGGAGCGCTCTGTATTGATTAAGCTCAGTTTGATTGCAGGATACATAAGTTTTAATTAATCATCGGGGTAATCAAAATGGCCGTGATATTCTGGGCTCACAGCAGACTTTTGGGACCAATCGGAGGCAGTATTGATTTACAACCTTTGGCTTTCTCCTCTAAAGAGACACTCCTGCCGATGGAGGCTGAGAGATTGACCTTTCAGTCCCAAACAAATCTTTTCTCTTTTTATCAGTAACATTGAAATGTCTCTGAACACACACACACACACACACACACACACACACACACACACACACACACACACACACGGAGCTATACTCTCTTGCTGCACACACATAAATCCTCTGCTTCCCCCTGCGCAGTAATAAGTCTCCAAAACAGTTACATCAAAGTCCTTTTAGAAGCACCTCTGGTCATTTAACTGAGGGCTCTGATCTCAGACCCAAGGACAAAGTGTTTGATCAAACAGAATTTATTATATACTTTTTGGGCCAAAATGTCTCTGTATTAATCATGACTGCATCTGAGAGCGCACATCATATATAAATATATTAAATCCCTGTTTCCACCAAGCGGTTCAGTTTGGTCTGTCTTGGTACAGCACACATTTTGTGGCGTCTCCACTGACTAATCGCAGGATGGATCCCCGAATAACCGAGATGAGCCATCCCACTTTTTGGTACCCATCCAGACTAAACCAATCAGATCCCAGAAGGTGGAGATACAACACTGCAGTCCACTGATTGGTCGAAAGAATTGTCACTTCCTGTGCTGTATTTCTCCTGGCAGCACACAGTCTTCTCTAAAATAAAGCTTGATTGTGATTTGTAACAAAGAGTCACATGCCAATCACAAAGAAGACAAATTCCTGGATGTCTTACATCATTGCTCTTTGTTCAGTGTGTCGTGTTTTTCTTCTTCGTTGGATTAATAAGCAGGATACTCAAGCCGTGTCCCTATTCAAGGCTGCAGCTTTCGGAGGACCTGGTCTCTGTGGCCTGTGTAGACCGCAAAGGCCAAACTGAATTGAGATGGTCTTGTCTATGGAGCATTTCCTGTTTGTCACCCTAGATGTCACACATCGCTGCCCTCGACTGTCAGCCTCACATTACTTTTTAAACACGTAAACAGAAACCTTACATTAAAAACAGGATGTTTTTACTGTTTATTCCTTCACTCATTTTCTGAACCACTTATCCTATCCAGGGTTGCTGGTAGGTGGAGTCTATCCCAGCTGTCATTGGGTGAGAGGCGGGGTACACCCTGGACCGGTCACCAGCCAATCACAGGGCTGGCGCAGACAGACAACAATTCACACACACACTCAAACCTACGGACAATTTAGAGTGTTCAGTTAACCTGGTGAGCATGTTTTTGGACTGTGGGAGGAAGGATTACCCACCCATGCACGGGGATAACATGCAAACTCCACACAGAAAGGCCTGGAATCGAACTGGGAAGCTTGGAATTGGTGACCTTCTTACTGTGAGGCTGGAGCACTAACTGTTGCGCCACTGTGCAGCCCTGTTTTTACTTTTATTTAAAAAAAAAAAAAAACATTTAACTTATATTTATTATTTTCCTTATTTATAGAGTTGTGAACCACAATGTACATGTAAGAGTTAGGCAACAATGTATATTTTCAACATTTGAACAAGCGCTATTGGGGGTGTTAGCTCAAGTTAAATAAATAAATGAATAAATAAATAAAATAAGTAAGTACTAAATTGTTTGAATGTATTGTTTGAATTTCCTGTAAAAAGAATAAAATCCCACCAAGTATATTTTTTCCAGAGAATTTACATTTATGAACAAATAATTGTTCCATAATGAGAAGATTTATAAAAAGTTGCTTTCCCTCAGAATGTTACTTAAAAAGAGCCCAAACAAAACATTTTTACACAGGAAATGAAAATCTTCAATGTTTTAAAAATACAATCGCATAGTTGTTACCAGAAATCCTTTACAACTGGATAAACACGACTCTTCCTGGGGTTTGGCCATGTTCATCATCTTTGGCGTTTGCACGTAATTAATCCTGGGATATGTGAGGCGAAGAAAGATCCACCGAATCTGTCTTTTGCAGCAGCCGAAAAGGAGGCTGAATTTGTCTGCCACATTGGCACATTTAGGAGGAGCCTTTGAAATGGGACAGCCTATGATGAACCGCTGTGACGTAATCGGTCTTCAAGTTCAGCCCCTGAATTGGGACACAGCTACTGTGTTGTGCTGCTGTAGCATCAAGCTATTACCTAACTGGCTAACGGCATCCAGCTTACACGCTGCCTACCACGAACCGTTACCAAACTGTACTGATTTTAACCAGACTGCTTGGTGGAAACAGGACTTGAGAAACCTCTTATCAGTCTGTCCCAGAGCTGTCAGCAGCAAAACATTCACTAACACTTAATGTAATCATGAACAAAAGTTTGATTCCAGTCACACTGAAGCTAAAAAAACACAATATGGAGCTGTTTTTAATCTACACCATCACTTTAACTCCACTTGTCGCTTGCATCACTCACTTTCAGAAACGAGATTTCAACCCTGGCCAGAAACTGTTGCTATAAATATTTCAAATAGGTCAAACTAACTTTTCATGAGAACAAATTGGCAGATGTAGCTCGACACAGGGCACAGTGTTAATTTCCCTGCTTTAGGATGAAACACAGAAGCTGCCAAGTCCTGCCTGTCTGTGTGTAACCACATGGCAGCTAAACAAACACAAACACTGAGGGCAAACTGCTGCGCCCCATATCTGCTATCAAATATTCCCAGGAACCAAATGAGGGAAGTACCTGCGCTGGAACACATTTCCTGTGACACCCGTTTACATCTTGGCACAGTTTATCAGGAGGTGAGATAACGGGGGAGGCGATGAGCCGGAGGTGAGACTGAGTGGTGATGACAGAGGAAAACAAACATATTTCCCAGCTCACACTGACTGTCACACTCAGATAGTCGGGTTCATGTGATAGATTTATTCTGAATTTAATGAAAATGCTCAGGAAAGTGTTCATCTGCACCGTGATTTGACGTCTCCTGGTACAGCTGTATAAAGACTCAATATTTACATTGACATTACCGTCATATTTTTATATTATCATCCAACCACGATGTGCCAGGAAAGTTGATAATGTCAATTTTAATAAAAGGAAAGAAGGAAATGCCTTCAGCAACAGCGAAAATAACTCTACCTATATTACAAGTTGTGAAAATACGACTTCATGGAAGCTACACTTTGCTTCTTAAAAGCTGCTATGGCAGTTTTCTGACTGAAAAGTAAACGATGAATATCCTAATTTCTGAGTCAAATGGCTGCAACCTTTTTAAGTGTCATTTATTCGCTTTTCAAAGTACTCAAAGACACTTTACAGATTGTGAAACAAACATGCAAACAAAGATTAGTTCTGAGCTGCGGACGTGTTTGGGTGAGGAGTTTCAGAGACAAGGGGTGGCAAGGGTGAGAGCTCTGTCACCCCAGGTTCAGTGCTTGGTCCTATGCTGTGGAGAAAGGAGGTAACCATCTGAGGAGCGAAGACTGCAAGGTGGGTTGTGGGCAGGGGCGGGTTTATGCACAGGCTTATCTAGGCTGGAGTCTAGGGGCCCCACATGTGAAGGGGCCCTCTGATTGGTCAGACTATTTTTGGAAATTGAAATGTGCTACCTATCCAATGAACAGGTGCCCATGTGGCCCCACACAATGATTTGTTTACTTGTGTTGGTGTTTTCACCATAGTTGCCAAATCTGCTTATTGTAAATGATTTTGAGCTTGTTTTTCTGTAAAGTCTCTTGCAAATCTTGTCAGTCACAGGCTGTGGACTTTTTGGCTTGATTTCACAAGTGTGGTTGCTGAAAAATTATACCATTTAAAGTTTTTGTATTAACTGTTTATTGAATATTTGCTGTTATTTATGAATAATGGTCATGTATTTTCTTTTGATCTAAGTTTAAAAAAAATGTTATTGAATGTTTCTATGTTGTCTTTACTGCCAAATTACTGCAAACAAGAATAAATAATTATACTGTGATCAAGAGGTCTATCATTTCCACAATGTGGCAAGTCACCTGGGGGGGCACACAAATCAGAGCATAGGGGCCCATGTCTACCTTAATCCTCCTCTGGTTGTAGGGGTGGAGCAGGTCAGTAAGATAGTGTGGGGCCAGGCTATGGAGGGCTTTAAGTGTCAGTATGAGGACTTTGAACTGGATGCTGTAGGGAACAGGGAGCCAGAGGAGGTTGTGAAGAACAGGAGTGATGTGAACACGGGAGCGGGAAAGGTGAGAAGACGTGCAGCTGAATTCTGAACGTAGTGGAGTTTGTTGAAAACTCTTGAGGAGGAACCCAATCAGATGCTGTTGTATTAGTCGATTCTGGATGAAATGAAGGCGTGTATGAGGGTTTCAGCAGCAGAGAGGGAGAGTAGTGGGTGGATACGGGCTGTGTTTTTGAGATAGAAGAAGGCCGTTTTGGAAACCTAATTAACATGTTGTTCAATTGTGAGGGTGGTATCCAGAATAAACTCTAAATTAGGAAGGTAAGATGATGGAGTGATGATGGTGTGGTCAACAGTGGGGACGAAATTAAGGGTGGATGATAAAAATGTCAAATTTTTCACAGTTAAGTTGACAGAAGTTTTGTGCATCCTGTTTTTTTCTTAATATCAACAATGCAGTTGGTCGGAGAAGAGATGGTTGAAGACGTGATGGATTTGATTTAAAATAAAGTGATTTGTAATGCTCTTTACATTTAGAACAAAGCTCAAGTGCTGAAACCTTATTTGTAGTACTGGATAAGAAAGTTGTTTTTACTAACCATTATCACATCAGCAGAAAGACACATATCAGTTTAATTAAACTGTCCAGATTTCTTATGATCCTTGCTCTCTATGAAATTCAGTTAAAGGCTCCCAGACCTGTTTGCTACACATAAACACAAATGTTAAAATCACCTCAATAATCAAAACACCAAGCAATAAAACACAAAATACTGACATCTATCTCTTTAAGGTTGTATGTCAGTGGTTCTCAAACTTCTACCAGTTCCCCCCAAACAAAAGCAAAGCAGTTTTGGTTAGAAAAAAGAAGAAGAAGAAGAAGAAAATGGCGCTGGACTATTAGTTTTTTAAATTTACACACATTACTTTCATTTTGCTATCTTAGAAAAAATCCTAGAGTTTTAAAATGCAACAACAAGAAATAAGAGTTAGACAAACAAACCAAACAAGGAATTTATTAAAACAACTAAAAAACTGAAATAGGCTGGTCACCAGCTGATCAAAGGACCTTTGATCAGCCTTTTAAAAGTAAAACCTCCCCAAAATGTGGATTCAATGTGATTTCCTGTCAGATATTCTCTCTGTCATGACTTCCTGATGGCAAAGGCTATAAATCTCTCTCTCTTTGAACATGGTTGATCGTTGGGCTGCATCAGCATAGCCTCTCGCAACACGCCATCTCTGCTGAGGTTGGACACAGTAAGACAGACATTTTGGATTTGCTCAAAGATACTGAGGGTTAGGGATCAAAAAAGTTCAGAGGAAGACCCAGCCAGAGGATCTGATTGGCTGTCCATCAAGACACAGGACAATCCTTGACCTAAATTAAGGTTGTTACTGGAGGCGACTGCAGCCCAGTAACCATCAGACGCCATCTGAGAGAGAAGAGCTTTAAGAACAAAACACGTCTTCAAAGACCTCGTCTCCTTCAACGCCACAAACTCACCGTTTGGACTTTTTCAGAGAGCAGCAAACATGGGACACTGAAAGGTGAAGAAAGTTTGATTCTCTGAGGAGAAAAAACTGAACCTTGACGTCCTGATGGCTTCAACGTTACTGACATGACCAGGAGATCCCACTGGAGATGTTTTCACGGCGGCACAGTGGAGGGGGCGCCATCATGATCTGGGGCTTTTTCCTTCAATGGACCAATGGAGCTTCAGGTTGGTCAGGGGCGTCAAACGGCGGCTGGCTCTGTGGAGATGTTGCAGGGGGCCTCCTTCATGACTGAGGGCCCTGGTCTGTGTGGGAATGACTGGGTTTTTCAACAGGACAACGCTGCAGCTCACAATGGGCGCCTGACAAAGGACTTCTTCCAGAGGAATCATGAAAAAGATTAAGATTGCGGTGAACACAGTGCAGTTTGTTTTGAATCAGATCCTTTGTCTTTTCTTAGGAACTTAGAAGAGTCCCATTAAAAAAAAGCTTGTCAAAACTCTTCTTCACTGACATTTTTGAATCTGAGAAGATTTGTTCACTTCTTATACACAGTCTTTGAGCCTGCAGCAGTATTTTAGTCTTTGTCCAAAGAGTGGTGATGTGTAGCAGCTTGTCTGACGCTAACCCTGTGAGGCTGTGTTTGTAGAAAAGTGCTCATGTGTGTCCTTATAGAAGATAATTGTCCGACACCATTACTGGGTTTTTGTGTCTCCTCTTTCAATTTTCTACTTTGGGAGATAATCACTGCTGTCTTTGAAGCTGGTGTTCTCCTGAAAGATAGCTTTTCATAAATAGTCCTCTTTAAATAAGACACACACACCTCCATTATTTCTGTATTATCTTGCTCTGCTTTTATCTCAGCTGTGCTGGCAGCAGGCTTCACTGCAGACCCTTCTCGTTTCAAAGCCCGTATTTTCCCCCTGACTTCCCACCGTGCTCTTTCAGAGAGCAGGAGAGCTGTCAGCTTCAAAAACAGCTGGTCTGACCTGAAAACTCTAAAGAAGGACTTTCATTCAGCTGCATCTCTGCCCTCCTCTGCTGCAGCCTCCCAGTCCCACCCACCAACACCACCACCACCACACCCTCCATCCCTGTCCCTCTGCCTGCTGGAAGCACTGCACTCTACCTTTGTTTGTTCCTGATTAGATTTACCAGCTCTCTCTGAAGTTCAAATGAAGGCAAACAGAAAAAAATACTCATAACAATATTTTTCAAAAAACTAAACCTCCCTGGAAATAAAATCTTGAATAAAGCCCCCAGGAGCACCCCCTGCTTCTTCCTCAGATTGGATTTACAAAGTGAGGAGAAACACAGGCTCTAATACAAACAATAAATACATAATGAGGACAAGATGTTTGAAGTACCCTCCTCAGATCTGCAGGCTCACTCTTTAATGCATTCCTGGGTCTAGGTGTCTGCTGCTGCTACCCCCCTTCTCCTTCCCGTACCTCATTTCTCCCCCAGAGCTGTCAAATTTACTTCCAATTAACGTATATCTGTTCCAGTCCAACGACTCAACACAAGCACCACCGCCGCCGCCGCTGCTCCGGGCTCAACTTCTCAAACTTCTTGCTGTTGCTATGGAGTCTGCCTGCTTCCTGTGAGTGGCTGATTGCCTGGATGTTGTTTGGCTCTCTGCTGGCAAAAAGAGTCTGATTCTTTTCCAAAGATGGGAACATAAACAGTGAAGATTCAGATAATCCAGAGATGCGCACTTTGCTCAGTTTATTTTATGCCGTGATCCTGCCATAGTGGAACGGTATATTCTCCACCTCCTTGCATCATAGACTTCATAGATGCAACTTTGCACTCTTATACAGAGAGTAAAGCAAAAAAAGAATACATATAAGAGCAGAAAAATGACTGTAATCATACTGAAGAAGCATTTAGCTTGCAGCTGTGTGCTTTGACGCTGTAATGGTATTACCTGAAAAACAGATCAAAGATTTTTTTCCTCTAAATGTTTACGACTTGAAGCAGTTAACACAATCTCTCACCTATTTCTGCAGGAAGTACGTGCATGGTGTTCCCACAGTTCCACAGTTTTGCCTTGTCTAACAGTGCATGCACTGCTGCACAGGAAGTGTGTTTGAAGCAAAGAGCAGAGGAAAACAGCTCTGAGCAGCCTGGTTCAGTAAAGCATCCTTCTGTGGTTGATTTACTGCTCCTCTTGGAGATAATTTCATATTTATTCTAGTTTTACCATTGCAGGGTATGGAATGTAGTCTTAAAGTTTCAGGAGGTTTAAATGTGTCATATTTACAAAAACAGTTTGTTCTCCCGTCTCGTGCTGCTGCCTTCAGACAAAATGAACAGCTTGAGACCTGCTGTGGTCAACACAGGCAAGGGTTTGTCCATCGTCACTACCTATATCTATAGCTATAGCTATAAATGATCAATACAATGTGGTGTATGGTCAGGAGCCTGAGCAAAGTGTGTTTTATTTTGAAATTGAACTGAGGGATATGTCTTGCTTCCTGTTCGGATGCTGATGGTTAGGGGTCAGGTTTGGATAACATTCGAACTGAGTGTCTGGAACTGGTCCAGTTAAGACTTGAACCAGATGTCAGCATGAGATCCAGAGTCAGTTCAACTGGACATCTGGGTCTGATCTGGATTAGGTTCTAAAGAGACATTAAGGTTTTACTTGATATCCAGACGTGGTCCGGATTAGAGACATCTCTGGTTAAAGAGGGTTTGAACCAGACATTCAAATCAGGTCTGGATTAGGTATGAACTAAATATCTGGCTCAGGTCCAGATCAGGTTGGATTTCTGGATGAAGTCCAGATTACGTTTGAACCAGACGTCAGATTGAGGTTTGTACCAGGTGTCTGAGTGAGGTCCAGATTAGGTTCGAACCAGATGTTTGATGAGGTCCAGAATCATAACCTGATGTCTGGATGAGGTCCGGATTAGGTTCCAACCATGTGTTTTGATCAGGGCTTAAGTGGATTCCCAGGTGATGACGCAATTAGGTTCGAATTGGGCGTTTGGATGAGGTCTGGATCAGGTTTGGACAAATGGGCGTTTCATTACAGTATGTTCTGACCAGTGGTCCTGTTTGTGTTATGGCTTAAGAGTCAGTGCTTCTGCAGCGTCATGTTACATTAAAATGAACATCAGAAAACAAGAGAGTTTGTTTTGGTTTTAAACTGCACATCCTCTTACTCTGTCTTGGTTAATAAATCAGGTGTCTTCAGTGACAGATCCTAAAGTGTGTCCAACAGTTTTTTTTTAATTCCTAAAAACAGATTATCCAACAACTTTGACCACTTTAACAGAATGATTCACTGTTTTATTTATTTATTATTTTTTTAACTTTGAGAGGAAAGTAAAGTGTGTGCTTATTTTAAGCTTCCTTTGTTCATTCCTCTCACAGCGGCCCTGTCACTTTTTACTTGAACAACCGACTGTAACCCCGCTCTGTCAGGGATAGACCGTCAGAAGCCTCTTAGTGCCAGGATTTGTCGCCCAATCTTCAAATGTGATCATCCAGAACGGCTGTAAATACTTCAAACTTCAGAGGTGATCAGCAAAAAACTTTAGCGAGCTTAAAACAATCAGGAACAAGTTTGAGCCAAACTTACACTGCAGGGAAGTGTGTCCAGGTCAAAGGTAAGATTGATAAACAGATATATTTTCATCTCCGACAAATCATCCATCACTTTTATGTTATTTTACATCTTTCTCTTTAATTATTTTGCATTCTTGATGTGCATTCATTTAAAATATCTATTCATACTCATGATGAAGTCCCTGTCTATTAAAACCCAGGTTTTGATTGTACTAAAAATATTAACATTCAGATACACATTTTACTATGTTACAGCCTTTTTCCCAAATCAAAATTCTGCACAAAACACCCCACAATGATAACATGGAATAGTTTTTTGTATTTATTTATTCCGTTAAAAATTATTTTTGAATCTATTAGAAAATAAAAATCCTAGATAACTTAAGTTCAAAGGTATTCACAGTCTTTGAAGCTCAAAATGTGGCTCAGGTTCATCCTGAGCTCAGGTTTCCCTGATCCTCCTTGAGATGTTCCTACAGCTTCACTGGAGTCCACCTGTGGTAAACTCAGCTGATTGGACCTGATTTGGAAATACACACACCTGTCTATATAAGGTCCGACAGTTGACAGAGCCTGTCAGAGCTCAAACCAAACATGGAGTTAAAGGAACTGTCTGTAGACCTCAGAGACAGGATGGTCTCCAGGAACAAATCTGGAGAAGGGTCCAGAAACATTTCTGCTGCTTTGAAGGTCGCATTGAGCCCAGAGGACTCCATCATCTGTGAACGGAAGAAGTCCTGAACCACCAGGACTCTTCTAGAGCTGGACCCCGTCTAAACTCAGGGATCAGGGGAGAAAGGTCTTAATCAGGGACGAGACCAAGAACCTGAAGGTCCCCCTGTCAGAGCATCATGGTCCTCTGTGGAGAAAGGAGACCCATCTCTGGCCTGTCTGTTGGAGTGGTCAGACTGAAGCCACTCCTTAGTAAAAGACACATGGTGCTGCTCTACTCTGGGACGGCTTTTTTATTGTCAGGGGCTGGATATTTGATGTTCCAACCACAAAGAATTAGGGTGTATTCACACCTGTGGCTTGTTTGCTTTGTTGCGATTCAGGGGCAAAACCAATACAATTGTAGCGGTCGTCACTTGGTTCTTTTGTGTTCACAAGGCAAAAGTCTCTTGCGGTCCAAAGTTGTAAACAAATGTCACGTGGGATCGATTTTTCTTCTCATTGGTCAGAAAGCATACCTGGAAGACGATGAGTTTCCCTATCTTTGTTCGTTCATTCATTCATTCATTCATTCATTCAAGTTCTCACCCGCTATGGGGCATCAACAACGTGTGTGGCTAGTTTGCATTTATTTTATTTAGCGTTTATCTGGCTAATGTACCAGTGTGTGCTTTATGAACAACATGTGCAGTTTTTCTTGCAGTCCCGACTGCGTCTGGAAAATAATATTCTGCATGTCTCGAGATGAAAATGTGCCGGCTCACGTCACCGCAGACAAAAACGGGCTCTGATGGGTGCACAACAACACATTTTACTCTCTCAACTACCACAGTTATGAGTCAGTTGTGCCTGTTGCTGGGCCGTTTGTGTTCTCACTGCACAGGAACCGCTCCAGGGCGCGTATGCATGCAAGCCGAGACCACCTATTTTTGGTGATCTCGCCCCGCTTGTTTTGTCCCGCATCCAAGAGCGATTGCTGTGTTCATATATGCCAAAACGAACCGGACTTTTGGTGGGGCTGCCCACTGTTTTGGAACAACTGTCCCAAACGATCCAGGTGTGAATACACCCTTAGTGTCTGACTAGCTCCAAACCAGCCCCAGGCCTGGGTCCGTTGAAAACAGGAAAAAAAAATCAAAGCTTCAGGCTTGTTCACACAGGACACAAAAATCAACCAATCAGCTGTGACCAGCTTACTCCTAAAATTTAGACCTCAATAAATCATCCACGAGAGTGAGAGAATCTCAGAGAATTGTTAGGAAAATGATCTGTTGATTGTATTTTTTGTTGTTTCTAATAAGAAGGATCTACACCCTTTCATACAAACCCTGTACATGAATAACAAATAGCGCGCTCTGAATGGGGGAGGAAGGATTGTCAGTAAAGCGGTTGTGTAATCAATGCTGGTAACCGTGGCTCTGTGAGGACAAAAGAGTCTTTCCAATCTCTTCAGAACTAATACATCATTCATTTCAGATGCACCAGCTTCATTTCATAATCCTCCTCATTCTCCTTTCAGCATCCTCTCTCTATCTCCAGCAGTAAAGGGGAGAATGATTTGAATTAATCAATTAAAATTCTAAAATGATGAATTTGATTTTCCTTGCTTATCATAATTAAACATTCCCCCTGTCAATAGTGTCCTGCGCACACATTGTGTGAGTCATTTAGTAGCGTTAGGAATTACTATTGAACCTAAATTAATCTTGTGAAACTGCAGGGGAAGGATTGGGCTGTAAAATTACTCAAAGGGCATTTTATCCTGTTTAATGTAGGTTCCCTCCACTCTGTGAGGGACTGATGCCACACAAACTAAAAGGAGTCTAACAAAGGACAGGGAACGTGTTAATGCACACTCAAAGCATAATAATGTTATTACCTGTGATGTTTAATTCATAATGCACTGAAACAAAACCTCAAACGACATCGGCTGCATCACAGTCAAATTATCTTATCAAAAACTGTCTGATAAATTAAGGATCACTGACATCAAATCACTCGATTCACATGTTTACCGTTTGTAGGAAAGTCATTTATTTTAAAAGCGTATTCCTTCACAAACAAGGAGATGGGTTAAAGAAAGGGTACGGTGACAGGTTCATGGTAGGGTGGGGAGAGAGTGGAACTAGGGCGGCATGAGAGGCATTTCAAGTATGGGAGGATAAGAGTGGCTTTAGGTGTCCTGATGCAGAAGGAGGCTGAGGATGGGTAAGTGAAAGAGGTTCATAGAAGGGGGGTATGAAAATGTGTCCAGGTTAGTCAGGGTGAAAGTTGGTGTGGAGGTAGGGCAGGGTGAGACAGGCTTGAGGTAAACTGATAAGGGAGAGGGAAGGGTAGGGAAGGGTTAAGGGAAAGGGTCCCACAAAAGGGTTGGATGCAGTGTTGGGAAAAAGGCATTAAAGCTAATGGCGTTACTAACACTGTTACTTTTTCTAGTAACAAGTTATGTAATAAATTACCATTTCAAATGTTATAACAACCATTATCGTACTGACGGTGAAATGTGGCGTGTTACTATGTATACGGCCTTGCAGAGGAGCTGCAAAAAAAAATGTGGGGAACGCGTCAGACAAGTAATGACAACAAAGAGCTAATGCTAAAGTCAACTTTTCAGCAACAAATCTCACACAGCTAGGTGTGTGTGTCTGTGTAACCTGTAGTCAGAAAGGATCTAATGCAGCGTCTTTAGATCAAACCAACTCCAGGGAGAGGGGTGGATACTTTTTTGAGGTTTGAATGTGAGGCACAAGTAGCCGTCTTCTTTTGACTTGAAAAATCATCAGAGATGACAGGACCAGACTTAAAAACAAGGGGTTAAACCGGAGAAATTACAAGTCGGGAGTGGAGCAAGAGACAGGGTTAAAAAGTGGGAGAATCCCTCCTAAATCAGGAGAGTTGGCAGTTCTACCTGACCTGGCCTGCTCAGCCAGATGCAGGACAAAGGTTTAAATTTGTTATGCGTGAGTTCGGAGTGGTCAGTTGGCAAAGATTAGTGTTTTCAGTATGAAGGTAAACAAACACCACTTAAATGTCATAGATGTAAAAAGCAAGAACACACATGTGAGTATTATGTCCCAGAGCACAGCTGCTCAAAAACTGACCTCTTTTTGCAAAATCAAAGGTTTACCAAAAAATTGATGAAAGAATTACTTTTCCCTTTAACTAATTACACTGAAAAAAAAAAAACTGGAATCTTATCAAGTGTTTTTGTCTTTTTTTAAGTAAAAATGGTCTTATTATACTCGATATGAGCCACTTTCAACTTATCAATCCAGAAAAATGTCTTGTTTCAAGTTATCAGAGGACAAAAATGAGGTTTGAATCGCTTGTAACCAGTAAAAAAATCTGCCAATGGAACAAGAAAAAATTGCCTGAAAATTTCCTTGAGACTAGAACAATGTCTCAATACAAGTAACTCTCTTGTTCCATTGGCAGATTTTTTTTACTGGTTACGAGCAACTCAGACCTCATTTTTGTCCTTAAATAACTTTAAAGAAGACATTTTTCTGGATTGGTCATATGAATTTGGCTCATATTGAGTCTAAAAAGGAATTTTCTACTGAAAATAAGACGAAAACACTTGATAAGATTTCAGTTTTTGCAGTGTACCTCTATGAAGGAGTAACTCAGTTACAAATTCAAGTACGTTTTCAGAAAAGTAATGAGTAACTAGAAAAGCAATTTCTGAAGAAATTGCGCTGTGAATGCAGAATGCTGAAGCAGCTTGCGCTGAACTGCTAATGCAACGAAAGCTGAACCTGAATGACTGAAGATATGTCTGAAAATGGTTGAAAAAGTCTTGAAAAGCTTGCGCTCAACTGCTAATGCAGAATGCTGAACATTAATGACTGAAGGTTTGTCTGAAAATGGCTGAATGAAGTCTTAAAATGCTTGCGCTGAACTGCAAAAGCAAAATTCTGAACAAGAATGGCTAAAGTTATGTCTGAAATCATTTGAATTAAGTCTTGAAAAGCTTGTGCTCAACTGCAAAAGCAGAATGCTAAACGTGAATGACTGAATTTATGTCTGAAAATGGTTGAAATAATTCATGAAAAGCTGGCACTCAACTGCTAATGCAGAATGCTAAATTAACATGCCATGAACTCTTGGATGAAAGGAAATTAATGGATGAATCAGTTAAATGGATAAATGAATTTAAAGTTGAAATGGCTGCATCTTTTCAAAATTTGAAGCAATGAATTAAATTTTAAAGAACATTTATGGAAGAAATGACCTGACTGAGGGAAAATGCAATTCTCATCTCTGAAATGCTGTTAAAATGAAATTCTGTGTGTCCTGTGTGTGAGTTTTTAATCATGTAAGCCTTTTAGCTGAGGCTCATCTGAAGCCAGATGTTGCCATGGTGATCATTGTTTACCAACTGCCATCAGAGAGCTGGTGGAGTCTGTTGATTCCCAACACATTTCCACTGAAATCAGGGTGTCAAACTGCCTGCAACTGTGACAAAACCAAAGGGCCGATAAGAAAAATGATCACACCGTAGGAATCCTGAGACCCTGAGGAAGCTGTCTGTGTTAATTTCATGTCTAAAGATGCAGAAATAGGCCCATGACAGCGATAGATAGATGAGGGAAATTTGACTGATCTCTGAGAAAACCCCTCAGGAATAAACATTGGAGTACATGGGTCCCGGAGCTGACTTTGCCCGACAGTTGGCCATTTTGTGAAAAAGTGCTCCATCCTTTTGCTTTAAAAACCACTTTGTCAGAGGCAGGACAAGACTACTTACATGTTGAGGGCTTATTTGTGTTGATACCTCAAAAAATGTGGCCAAGAGAGCAGTTTACCCAGAAGTTTCCCAGGTCTTGTTTTTCCCTCTCCCCAGTCTGTCGTTTGAATCTTCCACTCTAAGCTGAAACATTCCGTCCAATACACACCAATGTTAAATGGCTTGAAGAGCTGAAATGCATCATGACCTTTGAAGGGTCATTGTGAAGAAACTATGAATGCTAGGAAACTATGGAAACCCACTGAATGAAGCCAAAAGATAGCTGAATATTTTGAAGTTTGAATGGAGTTAGTAGCTGAATTTATGACTGAATGAGGAGGGTTTGAAGAAGGCTGAAAAAATGTCCTGAAGGGAGAAAATTTAGAAAATTCCGCATTCATCTTTATGGGACCGAAATCTCGTAAAACGTTGAATATCTCGGAGAGTGTTTGTGAAAAGTTTCTGAAGAGTCATAGCCCCCTTGTCCCCACTGAAACACACGTTTTGAAGTTTGAACTGTGAAAATCGGTTGAAGTTTGCAGAAGTTTTAGCGGTCCAAAAAAGCGGGCGGAAGAAGAAGAAGAAGAAGAAATTTTTTTGACACAGAAGAACATATGCTGTGAATGCATTACTGCATTCACAGCAATAAATTTTTTTGTCACAGAAGAACATATACTGTGAATGCATTGCTGCATTCACAGCAACTAGAAAAGCAATTTCTGAAGAAATTGCGCTGTGAATGCAGAATGCTGAAGCAGCTTGCGCTGAACTGCTAATGCAGAATGCTGAACATGGATGACTGAAGATATGTCTGAAAATGGCTGAATGAAGTCTTAAATAACTCGCACTGAAATGCTACAGCAGAAGCTGAACATGAATGACTGAAGATGTGTCTGAAAATGGTTGAATGAAGTCATGCAGGGCTTGCACTGAAATGCTGATGCAGAACGCTGAACATGAGTGACTGAAGATGTGTCTCAAAATGGTTGAATGAAGTCTTGAAAAGCTTGTGCTCAACTGCTGATGCAGAATGCTGATCATGAATGACTGAGGATATGTCTGAAAATTGTTTAAAAAAGTCCTGTAAAAGCTTGCACTCAACTGCTAATGCAGAATGCTGAATTAGCCTGCCATGAACTCTTGGATGAAAGGACATAAATGGACAATAAATTGAATGGATGAATGAATTTAAAGTTAAAATGGTTGCGTCTTTTCAAAAATTAAAGGAATAAATCAAATTTTAAAGAACATTGATGGAAATAATGACCTGACTGAGGGTAAATGTAAGTCGGCTATCTTAAACCCTGTTAAAATGTAATCCTGTGTGTCCTGTGTGTGAGTATTTTAAGCATGTAAGCCTGTAGGCTGAGGCCCATCTGAAGCCAGATGTTGCCATGGTGATCATTGTTTACCAACTGCCATCAGAGAGCTGGTGGAGTCTGTTGATTCCCAACACCCCTTTTGAAATCAGGGTGTAAAGGTGCTTGCAATTCTGACAAAAAGAATGATCATGAAGCATGAATCAGTGTAATCTATAATTGGATTTAAAAGTTTGAATGGCTGAATCAATTCAGGAATTAAAGGAAGGAATTTAAATTTACAGAAAAAAATCTAGGAAAATAAGGAGCTGACTCAGGGAAATGGTAGTCAAATGCTGTTAAAGTGTGATACTTTCTGCCCTGTGTGTGTGTGTGTGTGTGTGTGTGTGTGTGTGTGTGTTCAATCATGTAAACCTGTCTGCTGAGGCTTATCTGAAGCCAGATTTTACATTGGTGATCACTGATAAATTAACAGACACATGCTTGTCTTTGTTCCTGGATGTTTTGATGAGTTACTATAAACAGCAGCATGAGATCAAAGGTTTCCACGGACACCAGCTCGTCAAGGGCAGCAGGTGCAGGTGCACAACTTTGCCCTTGTTACTGTAATCTTATGAAGATTTTGTGGCAAAGCAAGAGTCCGAATCTCCTGTCACCTTGCCAAAACCGTGAGGGCTAGAATAAAAATGAACACACCGTAAGAATCCTGAGACTCAGAGGAAGCTGTCCGTCTAAATTTCATGCATGAAGGTCAAGAAACGAACCCACGAGAGCGATAGATAGATGAGGGAAAATTTACTGATCTCTGAGAAAACCCCTCAGGAATTAACATGGAGGTATATGGGGATTTTTTTGAACTTCTCATGACAGTTGGCCATTTTGTGAAAAAGTGCTCCATCCTTTTGCTTTAAAAACCACTTTTTCAGAAGCAGGACAAGCCCTCCTCCATTTTGATATATAATATGCCTATGTGGAGTGAAAATTGTGACCAAAAGAGCAGTTTACCCAGAAATTTTTCAGGTTTGTTTCCCCCTCTCCGTGCTCTGTCGTTTGAATCTCCCACTCTGAGCCAAAACATTCCGTCCAATACACACCAATGTTAAACGGCTTGAAGAGCTGAATATCATCATGATCTTTGAAGGGTCATTGTGAAGAAACTATGAATGCAAGGAAACATTTGAAACCCACTGAATGAAGCCAAAAGATAGCTGAATATTTTGAAGTTTGAATGGAGTTTGTAGCTGAAAGTATGACTGAATGAGGAGGGCTTGAAGCAGGCTGAGAAAATGTCCTGAAGGGAGGAAATTTTGAAAATTTCCCATTCATCTCTATGTGACCGAAATTTCGTAAATTGTTTAATATCTCGGAAATTATTCGTGAAAAGTTTCTGAAAAGTCATAGCCCCCTTGTCCCCACTGAAACACACGTTTTGAAGTTTGAACGGTGAAAATCGGTTGAAGTTTGCTGGAGTTATAGCGGTCCAAAAAAGCGGGCGGAAGAATGAAGAAGAAGAATAAATTTTTTTGTCACAGAAGAACATATGCTGTGAATGCATTGCTGCATTCACAGCAACTATACCTAACTACATTTTTAAAGTAGTTTGCCCAACACTGACAGGATGTAAGTAGGTACTGGTAGGGTAGGATCAGAAGAGGATTTGAAAAGATGGGCTTTAGGTCTTTGATAAGGTAGGGGGTAAGAAAGGGAAATAGGTTAAAGAAGTCTATGACAAGCAGTGTTTGAGGTAGAATAGAATGAGACAGGCTTGAGGTAATGTGATATGAGTGGGGTTTGAGGTAGGGTAAAGCACAAGGGTCCACAAAAGTGTAGGGTGAAAGGGGCAAGGTAGGGTAACATGAAATACAATTCTGAAAGGGTAGGATGTGGGGGGCTGGAGATGATATTGAAAGGGATTGAGGTAGGGCAAAGTGTAAAATGTTCACAGGAGGGTGAGAAGAACGTTGGTGGGAAATGGTAAATGGACTTGAGCTTATATAGCGCCTTTCTAGTCATAGACCACTCAAAGCTGCTGTACACCACAGGTCACACTTACCCATCCACACCCATTCGCTCTCACATTCACACACTGATGGATCCAATCTTTACTATGACAGCTATTGTTAGGGCGAATTTAAAGGCTAAACATACAGCTATTCATTTCATATGATATTTGTGAGATTCTAGTTGAGGTAATTTCAGCCAGACCTGCAGCAGGCTTGTTCTCGGAAAAGGTGCTTGTGAGAGAGGTCAGAGGTGAGTTTCTCAGCAGCGAAAAACAATACTCGAAACCTTTGCCAAAACGTTCCACCCTGATAGGAGAGTACAGGAAATCTCATGCCGTGACCAGTGGTAGTTTGGCTGGAGCCAAATTATCCCCATAGTGACGAGTTGGCAAAAACAGACACATGATGACATCACTGAAACCTTCCATAAAGATACATGTTTGAAGCTGAGGGAGTCTGTCCGTCCATCTACCATGATTGCTGTGTTTCGAGCTGTGTGACTTCAATAAAACCCGCAAAGGCTGCCAAGTTGATTCTGTCGTCTCGTCATTGATATATGTGTATTTGCATCTGGGAAATCCTTAACACTATCCATCAGTACATCTAACACAGTCACGCCCTTTCATACCCATTCACACACCACTGACGCAGCAGTGGGAGCAACCAGGGGTTAAGTGTCTTGCCCAAGGACACATCGCCCATGTGTCGCCCAGAGCTGGGCTTGAACCTGCAACCCTCCGATTACCAACCAAGCGCATTCTCCAACTGCGCCACCGTGGTGGAGGTAGGGTCTGATGTAAGTGTATCCAGGTAAGGAATAATGAAAGGTAGTTAAGGTAGGGTGGGATTAAAAAGGCTGACATACTCTGATATGGGAGGTAAGGGAAGTGAAAAAGGTTCACAGAGGTATGGGATGAAAGGGAGGTTAGGGTGGGTTAGACTGTGAGTGCAGCCATCTAGAGTGGAATGCGAGTCGAACCAGGTGGGAAAGAAAGCTTAAGGTAGGGTAGGATAAGGGGGGGTTGGGCATGCTGTTTGGATAGGAGGTTGTGGTAGGTTTATCAAATGAGGTTTTACAAAAGGGTGGAATGAAAGGGTGTCAAAGCAGGGTAGTATTAAAGTATGTAGAGGTAGGGTATGATACAACAGGAGGAGGTTGAGGAAGGGCAAGCAAATGGGTTAATCAGAAGGGTCAGGGTATAGTAGGATGGAAGGTGGTCGAAGTGGGTTTGGATGTCAAATGACCTAAGAAGAGCAAAATAAAAGTGGCTTTCAGTATGCCTATTTGGAACAGGTGTGACGTAGGGCAAGCGAAAGAGGCTCAAATGAGGTTGGAATGAATGTGGGTCACAGTAGCGTGGGATGAGGGTTGAACTAGGTAGGGAAAGGTGAAAAAACTTTGAGGTAGGAGATAGGAGGCTTTAGGTAGGGTAAGCAAAAGAAGTTGTCAGAAGGGTGGGATGAGAGGTCAATGTAACCTGAAGAGGGTTCAGGTAGGTACAGATAAAAGGTGGGTGAGGCAGGGTAAGAGGAAAGGGATTCACTAAAGACTCAAGGTAGGCTAGACTGACAGTGTGTGTGTGTATTACAGATTGAGAAAAGATTAAGATAGGGCAGGAAAAAACGGGTTAAAAATGGTAGCCCTGGGGATGTATCCTAAATCTGCTGCTACCTTGAACAAACTTTTATTAATCAGTCAGGTTTCCAGCTTTGTCTCTACTTAACAGAGAACCGCTGATAGACATGGCAGATATATGAAACCCGACCTTGAGCAGAAACTTCCCACATCGTTTAAGTATTGTTACACACTGAGGATTGTATAAGGATCAAATTAGAACTAAACCTGACATCAGGAGAGCTTTGTTTGGTGGTGCATAAGCTTTGAATCTAAAAAACTACCTGTGGATCAGAGGTTGGTACATTACAAACAATCACTCTGGCTTCCTGTTGTGTAACTGCTTGTGTTTCTTCTACCTGCAGCCGTGAGAAACCCTGGAATAAAGGAATGTTAATGTGCAGGCAAATGTATCATAATGAGTCTCATATGTAAGAACGCCTGAGTGCGTTTGGAGACTGTGGTGCCAGTTGCCATGGTTTCAGGTGTGACAGCACGGTGATTTGCAGGTAGTGGGAGTAAATGAAGCCTTGGCTTGAGCCTCGCATCACAGGAAGGTGTTTGGCATTTGAAGGGCACAGATAATTCAAGCAACATGTATTGAGATTGGAAATCTAAAAGACTGTGAACGTTACTGTCTGTCTTTGTGTCAAAATTGGCGCACCAAGTCCTCTGAGGTGTTTTTAAACCAGGTTTTACTGCTGTTTCACTCCCTGATAAAAGGTTTTATGGAGGCATTTGAGGGTTTTAGATTGCACCAAATGCAAATAAAAACACAAACATGTGAGATATGTTTTCTCTTGAAATTTCCCACTTGGAAACTTGTTTGGTTTTTTTTTTATCATCTTTTTTTGCATTGGTTGTAGAGTTTGGTGTATTTTAAAGGCTCATCTAGGGACAGGCGCACCATGGTCTGTGCCATTTGTTTTTTTTTTGCAACACACTAACCCTCTTTCTGTACAAATATCCATGAATAAATATGCTATTTTCTTTCATAAGTCTGTTTTGACAAAAGATTAGTTCGCTTGGCCTTCCCTTTTAAAAGCTTTTTCATCCCCAGCCTCCATTCCCGATGCTGTCCTCAACTCTTGACAAATTCAGACAATGCTCACGAAATGTTTGAGGGTGAAAGTAGTGTTTCTGGACATATATTGATTGAAGAACAGAAAGTGCTGAAATTGGATAGCACACATACTCTGACAGCTGTAAATATACATGTGAGGTCTGATCTTACATGACCTGTGTCATGACAAACAATCTTGGGGCCATGTCCACGACAGCATTTTGTTGTGCTGGCACAATTTTTGGAGCTGTCTGTACCAGTGTTTCCTGTCACCACTTTATGAAAAAAAAAAAAGAAAGTGTCTTTTTGACCCATATGCCTCAGGTTTGTTGTCATGACATGATATTTCAAAGGTAGGGTCTGCAGGAATTTTTGTTTCTTGTTAGTTAACACAACATTCAATCTGGGCTCCTCCTCCTTGGATCAGTGCCAGCAGCAGCACACACCCACAGCCTCCAACCGTGAAAACATGAATACACTCACTAGCCCAGCAACCACCTGTAGCATCGCATTTCAACATGGGAGATACTTGAGAGCAGTGCACCTGACTTGGCATGTTAGCACAAGCTAATCACGGGTATTTGACTCATACCTGCTCAGTAGAAAGCCAACTCACATTTTTTAAATCAGAATTAGCAAAGATTCTGTAATTAATTTCAAATGGATGAATAAAAACATAATTCTCAGGTAACTCACCAGCAATACCATGAAGTGAATCCTTGCCAAACAAATCCACTAACAAGTCCTCATCCCTCCACCTGTACCATGTTGGTGGCGGTACTTATTGCGCACAGCAGCTTTCACAATGCTTATTTTATTTTTAAGGTCCTCTACCGTACTCTCAGAATCGCCACCCGTATAACCTTATTCAGGATGGCTTGCCAAACTTTCCCTTTCTCTTTGTCTGTGACATTCAACGACTGACTGCCTGATGACAGCTTCGTATTTAGTCGATATTCTGGCAATATAATGTCCATTTCTTGCTAGAAAAAGTTTGCTTTTTGAGGATTGTCTCACAGGTGGGCTTTACACGAGTACGAATTTGTAAGACTCTGGTAAAATAAACTATTGATCTGGTGATATTGACACACGGAGACGCGTATTTGTCCATGACTCCGCTTCTTTTTTGAAAACGGGTCTGCAAGTGGATATCTGCCTATTCGTCTTCATGCTATAGTTGGTATAAACAGATACGTCTGGAAAAGACAGTGACCTCATAGCACCCCTCCTCCTCCCCACCCCCAAAACCCACGTTGTCACACACACCAACAACAACAACAATTGCAGCAGCTGGGCTGATTCTGATCTTGTTCCAGCAGCTACAAATATTGCTACGACTTTTAAACCAACATTTGCTGGAAGAACGACAACAACAACAACAAGTGCTCATGCAGAGACGCAGCATGTTACACGTGCACAAGCACTTGTTAACGTGGCTTCCACCTCTGAGCAGAACCAGACAAGCCACCCCTACAAGATTTTGCGTTGTCATGTAAATGCACAAGCCTATGTACAATACGATGTGTAAACAGTGATACATGTTTTGATGCCAACGCCAAGACATTACGGGGCCGTCCTCGTGTGTGAAGGGCTTTAGTCTCGCTGTTGCAGTTTGCCATGTTTATTGTTGTTAATGCTTTAGTAAGCATGTACAATTTGAATGTGTTGGATTGAGGTTTTCCAGGAGGTTTCCCCTGATTATGACGTAATCTGCACCTGTGTTGCATTTATAGTGTGATTAGTTAGTGAGACGATTATTTGCAGTCGTGCTGCAGCAAAACAGGCTGTTCCCTGCTCTATATTGTGCATAGCAGAGATCTGCTCCCTTCAAACACATTCACACACATTCACAAACACACCCACACACACACACACACACACACACACAAACACACAGACACACACACAGACACACACAAACACACAGACACACACACACAGACACACACAAAGAAAGAAAGAAAGAAAGATACAGACGAGTACTCTGTTTAGAAGATAGTTGGGATCAGGTAATGTAAAACTATTTAGAAGGCTTCCAAGCGCCAACTTTGTAGCTGTCTCTTGCCCAAGCATCTACAGCTGACGCCACCTTCCCCCAGGGCAGCTACGTTTGCAATGATGTACTGATGTTTTACGGTGACGCAATGACATACTTCCAACTTGGCTATTTACAAATGGAAAACCAAACCGGTTCTTAGGAAGAGCATGATTAGCTCAACTATGCGCTAGCACCATCACCGAGCAAGCACTGGTGGAAAAGGGGTATAAGAGGAAGAAGTCACCACACCCAAGAGTGCGGTTTTCATGGATTAAGCTGTTGCTAATGGTATGACATATCGTTGATCACAGTTTTTACACAACTTTTAAGTGTAATTAAATCAGAGCACACAAAGCATTTAAGATATTTTAGAGCAGATGGAGCAGTCACTAAGTCACTTCTAGAAGTGCTGAGGGATGCTCAGAAATTGAGGTTGTTGGTGCTGCTAGCATAAATAATCTGTACGTGGACACAAGCCCTAAATCTGGGATTTGCAAGTTTGCCTGTTTGTGTCTGTATTTCAAACCTGACAAATTGGTTGGCATTGCTCAGGTTATCAACAATATTTCCAGCAGTCAGGACTTTTGGTATGATTTATCTTCACAGTTTTACATGAATATTTAACTCAGCTTCTGCTCAGGCTGAGTGAGCTTCACAGATCTTAAGCTGCAGCTGACAGCCAGCTGAACATAGCGTAAGGCTGCTCTTTCATTAAAAACATTAAGCCTGAATGCAGAGGAATAATGACAGTATGTTGATGTGATGGATCTTAAACTTTGTGAATCTGTTCTTCATAATTAAAAGTGACAGTGAACGGAAACACAATCCTGAGCTCCTCTAATTGAAAGCAGGAACCATTTAGGAGAAAGCAAAGAGACGTGTTAATTAGTGAAGCTTTATTTATGCAGGTTTTTAAACAGACATCTTTTTTTAGAGCAGAGATCTGAGTAACTACTACATGTACAGAGTTACAATATACAGAATAGACACTCGAAAGTGTCTTTGTTGATCTTTAGAAATAGAAGGAAAAAATCCAATTGATGAGTCTTTAAACTCAGTTCGATTTACTGTTTCTGTCAGAAATAGATTTGTTGAGATGACCCTAGCTCTTATTCTTACTTGCTGATTGATCTGGAGCACCTTGGCCTGGTGCTCTGCACCTGATATAAAGCCAGCTTCCTGCAGCTATGTTAGGCCAGCGTCTGCATGATGACTTTTAGATTCTTGTTAGTGTAACCCTGGGTTTACATAGCCCCATGTGATAAAAGCTTGTTAATAAAAACAGCTATTTACAAAAACATCATAAGTGATAAATACATAACAAATGTATTAACATGTTAAACTTAAAAGAAAAAGAAAAAAAGGGGGTATAAATAGATAAATATATGTAAAAAAAAAAAAATATATATATATATATATATATATATATATATATATATATATATATATATATATATATATATATATATATATAGAATAGAGAATAGAATAGAATAGAAAATACTTTATTTATCCCCGAGGGGAAATTCAGGAGTCACCGCAGCATTTAAGAAAACAAAAGTAAGAAAGAGTATAGAAAGTGCAAAAAGGTCCATAAGAAATTAGATGACGACATCCCGTCCACCACTCGTCCACCACTCTCCAGCCCAGCCAGTCTTCACCTCCACAGGGTCCAGGACTGAGCCTCCCAAGAAGTCTGTTCAGTCTCTGTCTCCTGGATCCTGTCTGCTCACAGCAGGTGAAGCTCCTCCAATGTGGCGCCGGCGTCCGATGTCAGCTCCGTCAGCCACGTCCGTGAACAGCATGATGCCACTGGGTTAGCACAGCTAGCTCGTCCGTCCCCCGGGGCTAGATCCCACGTTCCCAACAACGATGGATGGAAGGACAGGTCCACGTCATCACCTCCCAGCTCACATTCGAGAACCAGCACGTCGTCCTCACCTCCTCCTCCTCAGCTCGAGGGAAATCATCAAGCCCTACACTAGTTAGCATTGACATGCTACAGGCTGCTAACAGCTAATTTTGCATGTAAACAATGCAGCCATGGTTACATGTAGGATCTCCAGACAAACACAGGAGAAAAGTAGTAAAAAATATCGCCGAAGTCACAAAGAGTTTGGTGTCCGTGACCAACAATGAACCATACAAAGTAATGATCCACTCCAAATACAAAGATTACGAAAAAGAGACAAAAAAATTACAAGAAACGGACAAAGACGAGAGAGCTGCTGCAACAGGCAGCTACTTGGGTAGCACCTAGCAACGGATGCTATATATATATATATATATATATATATATATATATATGTATATATATTTCATGATATGGTGTTAAATATGGTTTAAAAATGGTTAAGAGTTAAAAACTTGTAAACTTATGTTATTTCATTTTTGGTTAAAAATGTTAAGACTCTTATTTTGAAATGCTGCAACGTGAGTCACGTGACTAGCCACAGCCAACCGGGTTGTTGTTCTGTTTTACTGCTTCAGAACGAGGGAGAAACACGCAGGTACGAGAGATGCGGACAGTCCATGCGGAGCTGCTGCTTCAAAACGGGAGAAAGTAGAAGAAAAGAGAGTTAAGA
This sequence comes from Halichoeres trimaculatus, assembly GCF_033239565.1. NCBI lineage: Eukaryota > Metazoa > Chordata > Actinopteri > Labriformes > Labridae > Halichoeres > Halichoeres trimaculatus. Next base: position 7,024,520 of record NW_027437190.1, on the reverse strand, counting down.
GTCCATTAGAAGTTATTTTATTACTCTGGAGGAGTTATTTTATTTTTCCAACTGTCCAGGATTTGGCGATATTTGTGTTCATTTCTGAACGGGACTTGGTGAGTGTAAACAGAGTATTTCGTTATATGTAAGAGGATGTCATGATGTATTAGTCATTTCATGGGAATAGAACGGTTAAGTAGCAGATTTTTTTTTTTTTTTTTTTTTTTTTTTTTAGTTGAAATGGTGAATATAAGGTGGAACTTGTGCTGAAAATGAGCATGAGCCTGTAGTTCACTGTCCTGTGATGCTAGTTTCTCACCGCCGCGACGGCGAGTGCGTTGCTTTATTAAGTGTTGAATGAGCTAAAACAGACTTTTAGTTATGTTTGAAGCTACCAGATGCATTATTGGATTTTTATGTATATTATTTTGGATGTTATGGTAGGCCATTAAGGTTGGATCTGGAAAATTCTGAACGGATACCGGAGTTCGAGTCCACGTGCGAGATACAAGATGGCGAGCCACCCCAGGATCCCTTGATCTGTGCATCACACTGAAGCAAAACGCCCTCTGCTGGATTTTGTGCGGTTTCATCAAAGTCTGGTAGGATTTATCCATATCTCCCTGCAAAACTGCAGAAGACTCTCACAGACACTGGATTAACAATTCAGGACAATCAAAGGATTTCATTTAAGGACAAAGACATTTATTTGTGATCAACAAACTGTTCAGTCTTTTGCTGGATTATTTTGAGTTTGTGTTTTGAATATATTTTTGTTTTGTTAACCATACATGTTGATGTAATGGTATCATTGAAGGTGTAATTGTTTTGTTATACAAACAAAATGAGGAATGGTTGAACCTTAAAAAGGAAACTTAACAGAACTTGAACTTAATCTTGAAACTAAAATAAAACTAGACTTTATTCAGGATAAAAACTGAGTTAACTCAAATAGATTAAAGGATTAAACTAGAGATTAAAATACAAAAACCTAGGTTGAGAACAAAATATCTTTTCTAAGCCAAAACACAGGTTTAACTCTAAAAAAGGTATTGATAAGTTGAAAAAACTTGAACATAAAGGGGAAAAATATTTCATTTTTCTTTATTGATATTGAAATTGTATGTCTTTTGCATGTTAAATGTTTTGTTTGTCATTCACTAAACATTTCAAGCGGGCGATTTAAACTTATTTTCTGGTCTGTGGTTATTTATTGCATGGTACATCAATCACTACATCCAGTAGTCGAACTTAACATTGGTACTAGTGTACTGTAACTACCTCATAAGTGTTACATTAGCGCACTTCAACCTGGTGTCATAGAGGCGTTAGTACTGTACCCCTATGACACATTCTTATACATGCACTCTGGTGATGCTTCAGACCTGACTTATGATCTTAATCCTCCTGTTGAACTCATATACTGTATACATACTGTCAAAATGACCTGCCTTCACTCAACCACCAATATCAAGCAGCTAAATTGAACTTTAAACACCAAATCTATTTTGCCTGTAGACGCAACTTGTGATTCACCACAAATTATGTGAATACCTGAGTTTTCCCGCTTCACATGGCAGAAAGACTGCATTTAGTCAGACACCACTTGTCTCTCTAACACTGTCAGTTGTAATATTGTTTACTGTATAGCCTATGTCAGGAGAACCACGGGAATAAAAGAGAGGAGGACCCAGTAGCAGACAGAAACTAAAAAACTTTCATTTTAACTAAACTCAAAAAATCCAAAACCCAAAAACATTAACTTGAACAAAAGACAAAACTGAAACACATACACCAAGAACCAGGAAGCACGAGGCAACACGAAGACACGGCTTGTGCATATGGAGACAGCAACAAGCGATGACGACAGAAACATTGAACCAACACAGAACAAAGGAAACACAAGGACTTTATACACAGGGGAGTGATCAACACAGGCGTGAAACAAGACACAGGTGAAACACATGAGGAGCAATCAACAAGGATGCAAACACAAGGAGAACCAAACCAAACACAGGGAAACTCAAGACAGGGACTAAATACATTAAAGACACTGAAACACTAAGAATTACAAAAAGACATGCACAAGACAGGTACCAAACCAAAAACCACAAGGAATACAAACTGAAGACAAAAACAGGAAACACAGAACACTCAACAAGAATAACTAGGATAAAAACAGAGCAAGAATCACTAATATAAACCAAGAACCTCAAATCCAAAACCCAGAATAACACAAAACCCAACTGAAAACCCAAACCATGACAGTGTACGTGCAGGGCTTGACATTAACACCCGCCAACCCACCATTTGTGGGTGAATTTCAGTGGCACATCCTTTTTTTTTTTTTAAGACACCAACAGAAAAGAGAAGGCATGGACTGAAAATGCTGCAGTTTGTAAATTAAAATGTTATTTTTTATCCATGGTTATTATGTGGGTTCAACATTTCTGTGGGAAAATGTGGATCTCCTGTGAGATCATGTGATCTCTGATATCTAGCAGTGCTGTGCACTGAGTATGTGAGAATTGGGAGTGAAGACAGTTGTGAGGTAGGTCCAGCTCTGACCAATGTGTGTTCCTACGTGACCATGTGTACAGTGCTTAATAACTTAACAAATGTATCAGACCATAACCCAGTGTTGGGTGCTTGCCACCACTGCCCTAAATGAACAGTATACAGTTGACTACCAAAACATGTTTTATGTTTCTGTAATGGTTAATCCACCAGGATGTGCAAGCTCTTTGATCAAAATTTCACATTAAATGCTATAATATAATTATTGTTGTTACTTGTTAACTCTCAAATGTATTTTTTTTTGCAGTAAAAGCAGGAAAGAGTGAAGCACATTATTATTTCTTGATTGACAATTTACAATTAAGTGCAAAGTGGTAATGAGGATAGCAACAGTGTTTGACACAGAGGACTGAAACATCCGAATATCCCTGTTTAAGTCATCTTCACCTGGTCTAATGCTACAATCAGTGGAAATGTTCAGTCTAATGTGAATTGATATAAAGAAACAAACAGAAGTTTAATCTACCGCACCAAGGACAGTTTTGCTATCAACTGAGCTATCCACATTCATTGTTTAAGATTATTTTCTTTGTCGCTGACAGACAGAAAGCTTGTACGACTAAATCTCTTGTCTTCTAGGGAGTAAAAACAAAGACTATATAAAAAAAAGAAACATAATTATTTAACCTCTTAAAGCCCTGTGTCCACATATGTGGACATTACATTTCTGCCTCTCAGACTCAGGATTAGGGATGGGCACCCTTCACAGTTGAAACGATACAGTACTGATGCCCTGTACCTGGCAATCAGTACCGGTACTCAACGGTACCAATTTTCGGTACTTTTTTGTTTTTATGGGGTAAAAAATATAGATTTGTTCAATAATGATATATATGTAGATATATTTTTCAATTTAAAATATTTGCTTTTTAATTTATAACCTTGCAATGCTGTGTCCATGTCCAGCATGAAAAATTGCCACTCCCTTACAGTCACAAGGATGCATTTAGGTACCTAAACATGGTACCTTTTAATTTTACATGAATTGGTACCCAGTACTTTTGACAGAATCCAGTTGGTGCCTACAAAAGTGCCTAAATCAGTACTTATCCCTACCCAGGATACTCTGCTTTTAAAAACTTTGATCTATTAGCCACATTAAGTGACACTGCCCACATCATCTTTCGGTGAAATCACAACATTAAAGTGATACTCTTGTATGGAACAAGTTGGGTCCTATCACAAGGTTTAGGGCAGAAATTACCCCTACAGCAGTGTTTTTGTGCAGCAGAAGCCCAGGGCGCATGCAGCAAACACTCCCTCCCTGCTCCTCTGCCGGTTTCCTCTGCACTCAGACGGGGCCATATTTTACTTGACCAAAAACACAAATAAACGGACTCCCACCAAAAAAATCTGATATCGGTCTGCATTCAAACTTTATTTAGAGAATTTTCAGCGCGTTACTTTCACACAAAAACACCGCTAATTAAGGCTCTAGTTTTCATTGTGTCGTAAAACGGCGCTACTTCCGCAGCAGAGCCACAGCTGGCTACGAGGCGCTCGCCGCTTAGTGTATCAGTCCGCGTGCGCGGCGTGCCAGATAGAAACAAACGCAGGTAGTCTGCCAGGACGAATTGTATAATAACAACGTAAAGATGAGTGATTATGAGAGCGAGGACGACGTGCCGTTCACTTTGCAAGCAAAGTGAAGTGTGAATGCAGACGATATCAGATTTTTTGGGTGGTAGTCCGTTTATTTGTGTTTTTGGTCAAGTAAAAAATGGCCCTGTCTGAGTGCAGAGGAAACCGATACGAGCAGGGAGGGGGTGTTTGGTGTGAGCGCTCTGGGCTTCTGCTGCACAAAAACACTGCTGTAGGGGTAATTTCTGCTAAACCTTGTGATAGGACCCAACTTGTTCCATCCCGTAGTATCACTTTAAGCCCACTTCAGTGAAAAAAAAACAAAACACTGTATTTAAGTTCAATAATACTAATAACAAACAACTAATAGAGAACTCCTAACAAAAATAATCAAATTTTTTGTACAATGACCAAATTTGGTTATTATACTTATTAGGTCAAAAAGCAAAAAGCAAAGGGGACACTGCATCACAGTCAACTAGAAGATAATTCACCTTTTTTATCAAATACATTTTAGAAAGCCTGCTTCTGGAATTGATTAATGGGGATACAGTTAGTTAATTCATAAAAATGAAAAAGATTGTTCATAGTCACAAGGTTTTTACACCACAATGACAATTTACATAGCTATCATTTACACTGACCTAAACCTTTTCTTTTCACGCATAATTGTAGAGACTAATACTAAATCAATCATATTTCTTAAAAGAACACGGTCTTATCCTTTTTTATTTTTTCAGTCAAACCAACTTATTAAACGTTACTGCATTTTTAAAATGCATAATACTCTTACTGTAAACATTAGAAAACTGCAAAGAGAAAAGCACAGAGAACAGAAAGGGAGTGTGCAACATCAAGACCAACCCTTCCTCATCTGTCAGAAATAAATTCAGTGCGTTCTGTTTGATACAGATGAAGAAATTAGTTCAGGCTGGATTATTTTCACTCATTGGATGTTACAAACATCACCTGACTGTGCTGACTGTTGTTGTAGCAGAGCGTCTTCATTGGAGTAGACTGCATATGCCATCTGTAGTCCAGCACATATTGTTTCCTCTGCAGATCAATGAGGCTCATAATGGGAGCTGGTCGTCACTGCTGTGATAACTGGATGGAATAATTACACAGGAGAGAACGATCAGAAGGGAGGAATGCATCCCCTCAGACGTGCTGTTTGTGTTGATGCATATAAAGAGTGTCAGATCAAAGCGGTGGAGGAGAGAGGTGATATGAGAAGGCATGCAACTTTATCAGGACGCCAAGAAACCAGCAGCTTCAAACTGGGTTGGAGTAAATCTGCTGCTGAGCTTGAAACAAAACTGCAACGACTCTTTCTAAACTCGAACTGAGACTGCATTTTAACCTGAACCATTATCTTTCCCCAATACCTTCAAGGCGCCTTCAGGCTTTTTATTTTTGCGAACAAACGCAGTTTGTATTCATATTGTATATCCTACATCATTGGGACTTCTCATTTAATTTATTTTTATATTTAACTCAAGCTTCTCTAGGATCTTGTCTGGATAATCACTCCACTGTAAAACAGAGCTGTCACTTCTTATTTGAGTTTTCAACATTCTTTCACACATGAGGTGAAAAGTTTATGTTCGGACTCTTATTACTGCTTTGAAATGTTGGCTGCAGTCTCTGTACACGTTGCAGTCCACCCAGGGGGTACCAAGGAGGGCTGTGGAAACACAAACAGGATCAGGCTTCACCGGTCCAGCCTGTACTAAACTGTACTGATCCATACTGGACCACTTGGTGGAAACAGTGCTATAAAGGGATTATTTGTTTATCAACAACGCCAGATGCACGCGCCACTTGGGTGCAGAAGCAATGAGGAGTATAATGGTTTGTCAACTGACAGGTTGAATTTAGTGTTGAAGAAACGCTAACCTGTCTGAATGAATGGAGCTAAATGCTACTTCTGCGGTCAAGGTGTGTGCCCATCTTCATGACATAGGCTGATAATCCCTCTGTAGGGTGCAACAGGTACCTGTAACTCTCAAAGCTGGCCCTTAAATACCTGTGTGCGCCAGGAGCACATGTTTCATTGGCAGGTTATATTGTAAACAAAAAGAGGGCAGCACTCTATCCTGATCAAACTGTAGACTAATGTTTTTGAAATGAAGACGGGGGGGTATTCAAACCAATCATAGGTCATTTATATTTTATTCAAACTTAAGTTTTTGAAAAAGTGAAAGCCGTTCTGTAAAAAACAAATAGACAAAAAAGTAGAAATACAGCAAAGCATAGTCAAATAACAACAGTGAAGGACCGTAAAACCCAAAATGTTCTTTAATTGTATTAGATACACTGAAGTTATCTGAGATATTGTATTGACCTTTCATTTTTGCCATAATAAAATGTTACCATGAATAAAATTTACTGTAAAAGCAAATGCCTACATTTAAAAAGACACTGTAATGTCCCAATGTCTAAAACCTTAATAATAATTGACAGTATTATTTGGGTAAAAACTACAGCTTATGCTGTTGTTGACATTCAAATTAACAGTAAATATAACAGAACTGAACCTTTGCTGGTAATACTTGTTGTCATATATACCATTTTTGCCAATTGGATAACCTGGCAATTAATTAATTGATGTTACTGATTGTGGATTTAGTCGTTTGATTGTAATTTTCGATCTATGTTCTTTAGTGGTTCTGTGTCAAAAACTGCCCAAAAAAAGTTCATGGATTTCCTTATGTACTTTCACAGATTGCAAAGTTTTTGTTTTTGTTTTTATTTTTTTTTATTTATTTATTTATTTTCATTTTTTTACCCATTTAGCAGCAATCTTAAGTATTTATGTAATGGGAATCTTGATTCTTAGTATCCTTTTCTCTCTTTTTTGCCAGGGTTTCCACCATCTACTGCCCAATTTGATTATTTTCCTCAAATAAGAAATATAAATAAATAAAATAAAATAAAAATCTCATGTTTTCTCTTGTACAGTCCCCCATTTTTTTCATGGTAAATTCCTGGCAAGCACAGTTATTGGTGTTTAACAGTTAATGACATTTCTGTTTTATTTCTAGTGTACCACAGACATTAAAAGCGGGGTCTGTCCAATGGAAACATTCAGTGTTGTGATACATTGATTGTGATGTTACAAATCAGTCTGAATTTTCTTCATGCATGTGGTTTCTCAATGTTTCACAACCTAAAATGAATATCTAAAAGTCATTTGGTGTTTGAATGACCTCACCTGTTGACATCACCTCTGGTTGGATCTACAGTTAAAGAACCATTCACTTTAAGTTACCACTTTTACCCAGTCACCAGTTGAACCTAACCACCGGTAAAGATTTTGAAAACATTTTTTTTCCTTCTCCATCTTCCCCACTTTCAGCATTGTGGATTGTAAATACTGATTATTCCTTCAATCAGTGAATAAATCTGGAGCTGACTCACCAGCATGACGACATTGAGTTGTTTAGATGACCAATCATTTCTCTACAGTTGGTTTAAGTATCCAATTACCCAAACCAACGTGACCGGGCTCTGTTTGTTTTGTCTGGTATTAGTCACCGTTACCGTGATGACAGTAATGAATGTTTACAGCCTCTCTCTTGTCATTCATTGCTGTTTAACATGCTATTCTGTCTGCGTTGTATCATCATGTATCTTTTTTCCTCCTCTGCAGGCTTGTTGTGCGTGTGTGTCTGCTGCCTCCACACCATGCCATTAGACAGGCTGCATCACTGAGGTGACGACTGTAATTTTCCCCCTACCTCTCTCTGTTTGCACTCTCCAGCACTCAGCGGCTGAAAATTGCTGTTGGAACACAATGATGTGATGTGACTACTGATGCCCCACAGCTTCCCAGAACCAGGACTCCTGCTGTTTGTCTCTGACCAGTGAGCTGGTTCTGTGAGTCTCTATCTGAAAACTCCTACAGGCTGCAGAAACCTGGGCTGCAGCTGCTACAAGTGTATCAGGCCTCAATAATAAGACATTTAAGCTGGAATGTGGAATCTCTGGGATTAATGAATCCACGTGAGACAAAATGCAGCAGACATTTGCAGAAGATGGGTCTATTGCAGGTGGATTTATTTAGCCCATAAAAAAGCATGAAGCTACTCTTCTACAAAAACAGCAGCAGCAGGTTTCCAGGTACAGATGGAAGAGACTGAGGAGTTACAGACAGTTTTAAAGCAAAGACATTTCAATAGAAGAGAGTTGATGGCGTTTTTAGATATTCACACTTGATCAAAATCTGAAGACCAGCTTGATGGGAGTGATTCCAAGAGGTTTAGTGTGACTGTTGCTCCAAGTGGTGAAGATGTCTCAATGGAGGATCATCCACTGTCTGGACCTGATGTCCATTTCTGTAAACGTCCCTCTCCATCCATCCCCAAATGTTGTCAGAGTGATTTAGATCAGGGGAACATCAGGATGGTCCAAAGAGTGAGCTGATTCCTCTGGAAGAAGTCCTTTGTCAGGCGCCCATTGTGACCTGCAGCGTTGTCCTGTTGAAAAACCCAGTCATTCCCACACAGACCAGGGCCCTCAGTCATGAAGGAGGCCCCCTGCAACATCTCCACAGAGCCAGCCGCCGTTTGACGCCCCTGACCAACCTGAAGCTCCATTGGTCCATTGAAGGAAAAAGCCCCAGATCATGATGGCGCCCCCTCCACTGTGCCGCCGTGAAAACATCTCCAGTGGGATCTCCTGGTCATGTCAGTAACGTTGAAGCCATCAGGACGTCAAGGTTCAGTTTTTTCTCCTCAGAGAATCAAACTTTCTTCAGCTTTCAGTGTCCCATGTTTGCTGCTCTCTGAAAAAGTCCAAACGGTGAGTTTGTGGCGTTGAAGGAGACGAGGACTTTGAAGACGTGTTCTGTTCTTAAAGCTCTTCTCTCTCAGATGGGCCGAGGAGCCTACTGTGTCTTGACAGAGAGCCATCAGATCCTCTGACTTTGCGCTGTTGGATTTTTTTTGGTCGTCCTCTGGACTTTTTTGATCCCTAACCCTCAGGATCTTTGAAGAAATTCAAAATGGCCTTGCTGATGCAGCTCAACAAAGGTGGTTACCTTCAAAGAGAGAAAGCTTTTTAGCCTTTACCATCAGGAGGTCATGACAGAGTCAATACCTGACAGATAATCACACTGAATCCACATTGTTGTGCAGGTTTAGTCTTTTAAAGGTGGTCAAACAGACTTTTGATCACTTGGTGAACAGACTATTTCACTCTAATTGTTGTTTGCAATTAACGTCTTTTTTTTCTTACTCTCATTTCTTGTTGTTGAATTTTGGATCACTATTTAGGACCTATTTAGGATTTAACAGTGCAAATATAAGTTCCTTCTGCAGTCAACAGGCAGCTTGTTCACAGCTGCATGACAGTACTCAACAACTTTTCCAAGTGCAAACAAGGTTTGTGCTCTGAACTCATGCGTTAAATCTTGTGCCTGTCCATGAATGTACGCTTTAGGGTGATATTTAAACATCGTGTGTGACTGTTTTTCATGTACAGCGTACAGTCGGGCCCCTGTGTCAGAAAAAAGGGACCTTTTCCACACAGACCTTTAACAGAACTTTGAATCTACCTTCATGTTTGGAGGGTTTCAGGGTTTCTTGGGGACAACACATCCATCTCACTGTGCTCAAGGTAACCCCCCTCTCAGTGGGTTCAGGATCAGGGCTGCAGAGAGGCTGCAGATGGAAAACAATAAACCACCTCTGTGGGTCAAACAATTGACTGTTCTGTTTTTCTGAAAGCAAAGGTCTGATTCATGCTCTGCTCTGTATACTGATAAGTTACACTGGGAAATTACACTTTCAAGGTCTCTCAGAACCCTGAGCACAGATCTTTGAAACAGAACAAGTAAGAGAAATACTCGGAGTTTAAAACTAAGTTCTGGAAAAAGAGAAGAAAGAAAAACAACACAGCTTTTAATCTTCCACCTGTGTGCTGCTCTGAACGTCAAGAATGAGGCTGAGAAAAATCAATAATATGAGGTATAAAACAGGTTTTTTAGGTTTAAAATGTTTGTGTGTTTCAAACACTTTGAAGAGGCCGGGACTCTGGACCTGTGTGGATCCTCAAACAGCGTTTGCACCACACTGATTATCACCTATGAACCAGTTTATGGTCTATTTATCTCCTTTTAGAGTCTGTGACAACTGCAGGGTCAGACTTCTGTCAGGTTTCTGTTTGTAGTCTGTGTCATTTACATGCAGTCAATATTCAGGTTTAGGTCAATATTCTGAACATATTTTAACATTCAGAAAAACACGTTTTCATGCATGAGCAAACAGGGTTATTCCTGTTAATGCAGTATCCTGATCAAAACAGCGACGAACAAACAGCATCTCGATGCACAGAGAACGTCGCATCAGGTGTCATTCTGCTTCGTCTTCCTGTATCCATTGCAACAGCAGCAGCAACAACAACAAAAGCAAGGTGGACTCCCTGTACCTGAAAGACCAAGATTCCTTACCAACAGAACATGAACAGAACACAGATTAATGTTCCTTTGGATTGAGATATCCTGATAGGCGTATACATGACCAAATATTAGGGTTTTTAAAAAACTGACTATGAGCATATTCTTGTTTTTAAAAAGGGTTATTGGTGTTTACATGACCGTGCCCAACTGGGTTTTTGCTACCATTCTGAATATGAAAAGGCTAATGACTGCATGTAAACTTAGTCTGTGCAGTTTTGACCTAACCAGTATCAGCAACAGCTTTGGTGTTGTGAAAACAGTCTGTATGGAGAGCAAAAGCAGGAGGAACACAATCCACTGTTGTGACACTGGGACTCAGGACACTCATTGAGATACTTTGAAATTCAAAATTTCAACCCAGAGTGTTATTGTAGGACGTAAGAAACGTTTTTTGTGACTTTTTCAATTTTATTTATTTATTTATTTTTTTGGTTTAGTTTGCAGAAGTTACCTTTAAGTCAAAGCTCCGGCATGAAGAACAACTAACATTCTGTTCTAGATCAACCATTTACACTGAGACACAAACCTGTTTGATGCTGTGTGTAACTTAAGACAATAAGTGTTCAGATTTCCTGAATGCATCAGGAATGATGAATCCATCTCCATTTAACAAACTAACATGTGATAGGTTATAGCCATGTTCAAAGTCTCTTAAATCTATTTTCGTCATTGTAATGCTCAGTTTGAACTTCAGCCACTCGTCTTCACCTTGTCTACATGACTACCTGATGTGATTGGCTGATTAGATATTTGCATTAAAGAGCGGCTGAACAGGTGAACCTGATAAAGTGGCCACTGTGTGGAAAATTCCCTTCAAATAGAGCTTCTTCAACACATGCATATGGTGGGGGGACACTTGCGGAAATATAAATGTCCAAGAGAGAAAGCTTATCAGACACATAAATCAGTCTCAGTTTCTTCATCAACACTGGAGGATTTTCTCAAAGAACCTTCATTTGAGGACACATGCTTTAAGTTTAGAGAAGATGTGATTTCAAAAACATCCTGGGGCACGACTTGTTCTGAAAATGTTGAATAGTTTGACAACTGGGCATAAAGGCAGTCAGTTTACTGTACGTTAAAGTCTGTTTGTGACTCTGGACTGTGACATGCCTGATAAAGGAAAAGTTATAGAGGAGTCTAGACAGGAGACCTCAGAGGAGGTGTCATAGAGCGGACACTTTTGTAGTTTAAACCTGTGTCGTTTGTTTATTTGATTTGTAGCTCAAAGACTAGCTGTGATTGGTTACAGGTGGTAACATGCCAGAGCTCAGTTTCTCACCTTCTTTCCTTTTATCTTTTTCTTTTTTTAATTTTAAAAGAGAATAGTAATTATATTGAACATATTTTTTATAATTGACTGTGAAATAATGAGATTTATTTTTGCTTTGGGTTATTAATACTTGGCTCCAGGCTGTTGCCTTTTAATTGATACCAATAAATGATAACCTGATGATATATGGAATGCTTTTTAATGACTGGGAATGTTCAAAGAGTGGGTTTAAAGGAAAACACATGGAATGATAATCATCCCGTAGCTTATAAATGTTCAAACATGCCTGATTAATAACAGTAATAAAATAATAATGTTCCTGCTGATCCCTTATTGTGCTGTAATAAAACTGTGTTTTAGGGATAAACTGCTTTAAGCGCCCAGAATTTATTACAAACTGCCTCAAACTGCCCTGTCCTGTGTGCCATAGGAGCACCTGAACGCCTCCTCGCTGACCTGTATATAAATGCTGTGGGCTGTGGAGGAGTGACAGCTGTATTTTTCATGTGTTCTGATGCTGACTAAGACAGAGTTAATATTGTATGGCTTCATGCAGGGACCTTAAAGTGCTCTCCACCTGTCACTTAGACCTGCAGAGGTCTCTCTGTACTCTGGGCTAAATGAACTGGAGGGCTCCACATTCACAAACATACATTTCACTAAGAGCCAGTCAGGAGTCCTGTTTTTCACTGTGTGACCTGGTTTTCCAGGGGTTCATTAATTTAACTCACAGGAAATAAAATATGCAGGAGCATGGAAAAGGAGAGCAGTTCAGAGTTGGGTTGAAACGTGATAAAGATTTCTCCAGAACATGAAAAAGGTTGTCTATAACCCTTTTTATCCTTTAACTGGTTGACTTTTCAGGACAGGTAAACTACCTGCAGCTCCTTTTTGGTGTCTCATAAGTGTGAAATCACCTCTGATCTGTGCAGATCCTTCCACAAAGATCAGAGATTTGTCCAAAATCTTTTATCAAACCAGTCCCTCCCACTTTCACTCTTCCACTGAGTGATCTCTGTTTGAAGTCATGGCTGGATGAAGCCCCCTCATCAAGGTGCAGGGATCAGATCCTCTCACCCCCATGAAAACAGAAACTTTGGAAAAAATGAGGAGCTTTTATAACCCTAACCCCAACATAGAAGGACGCTGTGTGCCATGTCAACCGCAGCAGGTTTTGGTAGTTAACTGATGATTTAAACACAATATGCAAGTAGATTAAATGCAAGACAAACATACAAATGCTGATATTTTTTCTGTTGAGATTTAATAAAGAATAGTAAATAATAATTGAAGATTGAATTTGATGCCAGCATTTCCAGAAAGATGGGACGGGGTGGTTGTGAGTTGGCAGATTGGGGGACAAAGTTCACTGTAATACTGCTACAGAGACTGTTGTGGTTTTTGTTTGTTTGTTTGTTTGTTTTTTGGTCAGCCTATTTGTTACAGTCATCGCTTTAATTCCTATGCATCCCACCAGTATGTAGTATGTAGGAACTCATTCGATGATGGTGTCACAGCTCTTAAGAGACCAAAGTGTAGATTGATACCAAGACAGAAGTTTAGGAAAAAACATTTCTTTAATACGCACTGCCAAAAAGGGCAAAAACAGTCCAGCAAAGGCGCCACAAAAAAGTCAAATGTGGCACGGACAGTGTTCAAAAAAATCAGATAACTCCAGGCAACAGTATGAAAAAACAGGCAAATTTCAAAATGAGAAACAGGCAGAGATCATACCAGGCTGGAGCAATACAAAGAGTATGAAAGAAGCAGGCACAAGCACATACAATAGACTAGCAACAACAACAGAAACTGACTTGGTTAAATATTGGTTGGTAATGAGCAAACAGGTATGAGGAGGACGATGGGCAGGAGGGTGGGGGGTAGGAGGAGCAGACAGCTCCAGCAGTGTCCTTGACAGATGGTCTCTGTAACCATGATGTCTACGTGTTAGCGTAACTCTCTCTGCAAACTGTAGAATTTGACTTTTCTCTCTGAACTCTCTTTTCTGTCTGTTTTATCGCAGTGTTCAGGTGATCCACACACTTGTGGTGCATAGACCAATTTACTTTCTGTAAGCATTTAGGGTCCCATGCACATCTTGGCAACACAAGTGTTGTGGAGCACCATGGTTTGTCAAGCAATGTGAGGGTTTTAACTACCAAAAACACATTTTTTACCAATAAGAAACACCTATTTGATAGATGGTTAACAACTCACAGGTTCATGAGAAATCAGTGAGTGGATGGAAAACATCAACAAGTGGACAGACATCTAGTGGACAGACATTGTTAGTGGCAAAATGTAGAGATGAGTTTAAACACACAAGTCACTAGATGCTTGTGACTGCATTTTCTTACCACTTACCAGACTGTGAAATATAAAGACACAAATTTGTGTCAATAATCTAGGAACTCTCCCAAATCAAAAAGAACATACTGTTGTTTTACTTTGAAAAATCTGTTAATTCTGTTGTGGGTTTACCCTTAATAGGCTCCATGTTGGGTCATAGCCTCGGCCAAAAACCATCTGCAATTTATATTATTCTTTTGTGGTCAAGAAGACACACTTAATGACACAGCCACAGACGTTGCTGGTGTTTCAGTGTAAAGTGTGACCCAGTTAACTGGAGACTTATCAGTCGACAATCACTGACACTTTGGCTGAGTCAACAGATAGCACAGTCACTCTGCTACAGTACACCTGTAGCCCCGTAACGGTCACAACTCAACAGAAGTTGACTCCAAGGTATAATATAGTTTCTGACAACTGACCACAGAACAATCAGACATTTTTATACCGCTAACAGTTTGAATTCTGTATTTAAAGAACAATAACTTGTCAGAAGGAATGGAGCTAAACGCCGCCTCAGTTGCCAAAATGCATTGCATGCATTTTAAATGACGCTGACTTTAAACTGGTCTGAAGGGCTGGGGACCCCAGTGTCCATCAGAGTACATGAAAAAGCCAGCCCAAAAACGGACCCCCAAAAATGCAGAAAAAACCTTTGATGCCTGACTCAGCGGGTCAGCAGAAAAACAGCCTCCCTATGTGCATGTTGCTGTGATAACTGTGTTACAATCTGCTAATGTAAGTTAACCCGCAGCTGCTGATACTGTCATTATTAATCTGATACAATCATGTATTAAGTCTTTCTCTTTACTCAAGCACAATTCGCATCCTTTTGAAATAAAAGCATGTTGCTTCTGTATTTTGAATCCAGTTATGTAATAATCAAAAACAACCCCTTAACAAAGTAAAGTGTTAATAGAATAACCCAAGATTATGAATTGTATCATGACATGAGTGTAACAGACTTTAAATAATTAGAAATACCCATTTTAAAAAATCATAAATGGGAGCTGTTGGTCTTGTATTAAAATGAGAACGGATCAGAATAAAAGATGAGCTGGTAAAAAATGTCAAAATCAAAAGAGAAATGAGAAATGACAGCTCCTCTCTTGTAGATTCAGGTCTTGAGTAAAGGCCCGGCTCTCTCTGCACTGACAGAAAACGTTTAATGCTTCACTCGCAGGAATAAATTACACTTGATAATATGAAGAACATTTTGAAGTAGCATTATAAATCCTGATTCTAAGTTTTCATAAATACTGCTGAGGGAGATTAATACATTGTCCCCCTCTCATTCCACAGAGCGCACACTGTGAGGGGATTTATTCTGGATTTCACACTTGCCATCACACTTAAATGATCCCGATGTTGGAGAGCTTTTAATAATTCTTGGCATTGATTTCTGAGGCAGCTTTGAATCATGGCTTAATGTTTTCAGGGAATAACAATTAATTTGTGGGACTGATTGATGTCAGGAAAACTCATTCTGCCCCACAGGAAAAAGGAAACATCTCCGACACGATGAACAGCAACCTACATTTTCCACCAGCTTATAATCCAATTAGCGGAGCAGCATTTATATTGGGCCTAAGCACATGGATAAATCTGTGTCTCTCTCAGTGAAATGGATAATGGAACAGCCAACGCTGCTGAAAAATGACAACACTGCTGAAAAATACAGATGCACCATTCCCCTGCTACACGAACACGGCCATGTGTGTCGGTTCTCAGCTGCTTTAACAACGTGTAACACAGGTGGAGCTACACCTGCAAAATGTCAGGTAGAGGGGTGTTCATGCAAAGAGAAAAAAAAACGTGTTTGATGGTTTTTAACTCACACAGTAGGTCTGGAGTAATCAAAGACCAAACTGACTTCCTTTTTTAAAGCAAGAGACAAACAGTTTATTGTGAAACACACGGCATGTTCTCAGTTTTTAAGCACAAGGCTAATTAGCAATTACTAACTGAAGAATCTGATGATTCTAGTTCAGGGAAAAAAGCAGCAACTGAAACATTGATTTTTCTTTCTTCCTGTTTTATCTCAAGGCCAAAAATGTAGAAATACAAGGCTTTGCCTCTGAAACCTGCCATGTGTAAGTGCAGCTACAGCCCACTGGGTAAATTCAAAAGTATGTCTCAGGATGTTTCAGTCCACGTGGTGGCGCCCAGTGTTACAAATGATAAAGTCAAAACAGTTTTTGACGAATAAAAATCAGAGCAATCATGATGCACATTCTCTTGGCCAGTAATGGTAAGTTACTCTGTGTGTTAGCATTAAAGCTAATAAATGTTCATAAACAATGCACCATACTCAGTATGTTTACATGCATGCAGTGGTCTGACGAAGGTCATAACTCAATCATTCAGTGTGGTTGAATCATAGACAGTAGAAAAAAATGGACACCATCTTGCTCGGCTCAGAAGTTAGGTCGCCACAAAAAACTGCTCCCCCTGGTGGCTGGCTGCAGTATAGGTAAAAAAAAAATCCAGCTCTCCACTCATTCCAGATGGGCTGTGGTCAAACTTTTAAAAATAATTACACCTCGGAGAAATGTTTCTCACATCTGATTGTTTGGGTGACTCATTGCGTCTTTATTTTAGATGTAGTTAGGAGGCTGTGGAGAGTTTTGCTTCTGCCTCAGACTATAAGGAACTAAAGGGTCCTTTTAGCCCTGGCCCTTTAGGCAAGTTGTTCTCCCTGATTTTAGGGTGTTTATTAAGTGGAAAGGTCACACAGCCAGCACGTATCTGGTCAGAAGCTAGTTTCATTCAATGGTGGCTTTTTCTGTTGAACATGATGTGAAAAACGTGCAGGGGGGTGGAGGTTCCTAACCATTAACATATGCTGATGACATGACCTCACTGTTTCTGCAGTGATCTGTCAGTCACAGCAGAGACACAGTGACAGGAGCTATTGAGAGGCGCAGTGATTGTCCAGAGCCAAGTGGATCAAAGGTTGGGCGCATTAACAGACAACTGGGGAGGAGTTATGATGATAATTTTAAAGATGCTATGAGGAGGATCTGTTTTCATTGCACTCCCTCGCCACCTTCTGCCCTGAAGTCTCCACACACTGTTGTAAATCACTTTTAGTGAGGCGTGTGTTTGTTTTGGAATTAAATGGAGATCAGATTAAAACAAACTTTTTTTGTTCGAGACAACTTTTTTACTGGATACAGCGTGCTGAGGTAAGGGACTTATCAGTACAGTTACGTACCGCTACAGTTTGAAACGTGACATCAAGCAGACGTTGTAGCACTATATATAGTGACAACGGCAGCCCTGTGCTCCAACGTGTCTGAAGGCTAACGTGAAAACAAGTAAACACTATCAATTTGGACAGTAGTTTAGTAGCTGTTTATATTTAGCACATCTGACAGCCCTGTGGTCTAAGACATGCCTGTAATGTGTAACGTTAGTAAATCCTGGTTATGTCCTACCAGTCATCTACCAATCAGAGCTAATGTAACCTCACTCTTCATTTAATTGATAGTCTCTCAAGTTTGAACAGACCACTGCAGAATAACTGCTGACTGTGGGTTGGAGTCAACATTATCACAAACAGTTTAGCCCCTGTGTTAGCCTTTAGCTTGTGCGCTATCTCTCTCCTGTTTATCTTTCTTCTGCTCTTCTGTCCTTTTTATGCCTATCAGTTAGGCTCCAGTGTTCACCATCACTACAAAATTAATCACAGAAATTGTTTTTAGCAGAGAAAAACACAGATCTCTCTTCTCTCAACTAATCAATCAATCAATCAATCAATCAATCAATCAATCAATTAATCTTTATTTGCATAGCTCCAAATCATAACAAACGTTATCTTAAGACACTAAACTTCATCAGTCAGTGTGGTGTTGTCATGGAGACCTAGACATGCCGTAAATCAATCCAGTCCTGGTCAATCCGATCAGGAAGCTTAGACATAGCAATTTAAAATAGCCTGTAACCAACAATTGATGCAAATAATCTCATTTTAAAGTGTGGATTACGATCATGCATATATCTAGAAGAAAGACTTTTTCAAGATCACTTTCAAACTCCTCACAGCCCTTTTGAGGAAATGATAGATCAATGCAGCTTAAACATTAAACAACTGTCAGGCAGAAAAAAAAAAATGGAGTAACAGAGGACTATGTCCAAGGACTGCACGACCAAAAAGACTGTAAAAGAAAAACTTATCGTGGTCCTCATTTCCATGGAAATAACAGGAGGGTGTGAATTTATTGAGAAACATGGCAGCTATGCCCATTACCAGAGCTGTCTTCAGAATTACATTTTAAATACAGGATTTGGAGGTAAAAATGAGAGCAGTCCATAGTTATTATCTCAGAATCACTTTTTTTCAGAATTATATATGTATGTATATATATATTTATATATATATATATATATATATATATATATATATATATATATATATATATATATATATATGTGTGTGTGTGTGTGTATATTAACCTTTGCACGTCTTTTTGCATAATACATTGTGCCTGCATCTCTAGCACATTGCTAGTGAGAGTGATTGCTTTGCTCTTGTAGGCTGCTCTTGTTCAAGTGATTGATTCAGTTTTTTTTTTTGTTTTGTTTTCCCATTTAGCTGCTTGTTATATATGTTGTCTTATTATTGTTTATAGTGTAGAAATGCTAGACCGTGACATCAAAAACATCTTATGAGATGAATAAATAGAGGGGTTGTATGTAACCCAGGTGTGTGTTACATGTGATGTTGCCGTTGGCATTTCTACAATTAGTGTCATTAAGAAGATGTTTCCTCACCGAACAGATGTGTGCGTTCTGAAATGTGACGCTCATCGGTGTGTGAATCTTAACTGAAAGGTATGAGTCTTTCACGTCTTGGTTTCATGAGTAATTGATGAAATGCATTTTCTGACATGATTAATAGCATCTTGGCGTGCTCATGTAATTTATTAAATAAATATCTGAGACATGGGGCTTTTCATGTCAAACTGTTACCAGGGATTTCTGTGTCTTTAGTTAACATTACACTACATAACACACAGCCTTCCTGCCTCTTTTTTTGGAATTTTGCAGGTTTTTGGTTAAGCCAGTACCTGCAGTGTCACCCCCCTGCCCAACCTGGTCGTCCAAACAGAAGCCCTCCCCTGTGCGCGCAGGAGGCTGAGGCTGGCCTGGGTAATCCTGAATTACCGGCTCAGGCTCCTCTGCCGCCGTCTCCAGATGCAACGTGTTCTTCTTCCCGCAAGAGCGATTTTATTATGCTGATGAGCGTTTCATCCTAATGGAAAAGCTATCAGGGTAAATATATGCAAATAAAGAGCTCCATTCTTTCAGCTCTGTTTGTGGCCAGAGGGTTCGATAAAGAGCTTTAATGTTTTCATAGAATGACAATTACTTAACAGAGTCTCACGGTCTGCTGTCCCCTCAGAGGAGCTGACGGTAAGCTCTGAAAAACTTACCTCCACTATTATCTCAAAGCTTAATGAGGTTATCTGAGGTCAGTTTTTTAGCTAACGCAGAACTACACTTTTATCACTACATCTCTGCACTTTCAGGATTAAAACACTAAACCAAATCAACATCAGGAGAGTGGAATTGTTTTTAAATGTCCAACATTTACAACTGCAGAACTCTGCAGGTTTGTTGTTAGACTTAACTTTCTTTGGTCACTAACAAGCAGTGAGTTCTGGTGATAAGAAATACAGCTAATGTGGAAGTTCTGCAGTTCCTCAAGTCTCCACTTGGGGCTGAGGTGAGTCAGTCCCCAAAGACATTCAGATTAAGACTCCAATTTTAACCACAAAAATAAACATGTAAACAGGCCAGAACAAAAAAATAAGGTTAGTCTGTGAAGCTAATTTTTTAATGCTAATAACAGCTATAGAGAGGATAAATGTGTTGCAGCTGTTTACCAGAAGACTTAAAACTGTCTGAGATAAAGCTTTTTGTTTCTCAATTTACCAAAAGTTTCACCAGCACCAAATCTAGAATCTTTTCTGGAGTTTGGAGTGTGATGTATTAATGTTCATGATGTTTCGATCTTCAGCACCTGATGCTTCTCAACGACCAATGGGTGCTGCCGTGGGCTCTTCCCATATTTTAAACACTCACAGATGAACAAATCCTCAGTCCCAACTGCAAACAGACCAGGTGACTGCATGCATGTGAATTATGCGCTAATCTCTTTACTGTCACTTTTGCCAGTCCCAAGCCTGGATAAAGAAAGAGGGTTGATGTTGTGGCATTAAAAACAACAAGAATCGACTGAATTAAGTTAATTTATAGTTGTAAACACAGTAACGTTATTTTTACACACTTTCTGTCTCCCCCACGACCTAACAGTCAATGACGATGATATTATTCCTCTCTCCTACAGCGTCCATGAACTACAGGCAAATGGCTTATGATGCAAATCAGGCGATGACTGTTTTCAGTGACTTGGCAACACTGCCTTCACTTGAGTACCTCAGTATACAGCAGACTCAAGAAAGGGAAGGATATGTTTCAGTTGAAGTGGCTGGTGACAGAAGAAAAAAAAAGGGCTACACACTGTATCTTTAAAAACAACCCACTGTGCCCTCAAACACTATAAACTATACCTTAAGTACAACACTGTACATTTAAATATCACACTCTGTGACTAATAGTACGGCCACACCAAACGCAAATTTGCGGCACGATTACATACAAAGTCAATGCAAAGACGCATTTAGACGCCGATTCGCCTCATGCGGCGCGTTTGGCGCAGCACGTTTGGGGCGTTTGCCTGTTTGGAGCATTCCCACATTTGGGCAGTAGAGGCGAATTAGCTTGAGTTAAAAATATTGAACTTTTGACTCCAATTTGCGCGAAGGCTTGCCGAGGCCGCAAATCAGTGATGACATTCCCCCACGACGTTGGGGGGGAACCATCACCTGCTCCGGCTTCAACTCTGCCAGAGGATGGAGGAGAAAACAATCTGTGCGGTGTGTCATCATCCAGAGTTATACAATATGACGTGTGTACTCTACAGAGACAGAAAAAAAGGAGCAGGCTTGGTTGAAAGTCGCTGAGGAGACAGGTTTTGAAGGTAAGTTTTGTAAACATTCGTTCCCAACTGGATTTGCCTGCACGGGCTATTACTGAGTGTTTTCCTCAGCGGAGTTTTGAGCCTGATAGAGAGGAGGAAAGAGCGGGGCAGAGCCAGGGAAAAGATGGAAGTTCTCTGTGGTCCTCTCTTTCCCCTTAATTATCCCCAGGGAGACCTCCGGGTTCGGGGTTTCGGGGGTTGAGGATGAGGTTGCAGGGAACAGCCAGGCAGGGCCGGTGGAGGTGGATTCCCAGGGAGAGGCAGCAGGCCTTGATTGTGATCTCCAAAGCTTTCACACACTCTCCTGTCGTGCTTTTGAAACCACAGCTCATTGTTTTTCAGCTGCTCTTTTGGGCTTTAGGTCTCTAAATGAACGGGCTCTCTACTCCGCATGCGCAGGAATGCGTCAATGCGTGTTCGCCCCTCAGCTTGTCAAAAACGTCCAGCGTCCAAGACTCGGGCATTCACGCAGCGCGACAGGCGTTTCGCGCTATCAGATTCGCGAGTTCGTGTTTGGTGTGGCTGCACCATATAAGCAACAGTCCCTTTACCTTTAATCCTAAAAATCGTATCTTTTAGGAATATTTCTTTCATCAAATTTTCTGGAATTGCTTTTACCACTTCCCGTTACACAAGGAAATTATTGATATCTAAGCCAAGGTCGAGCATCCTGTACCTTTTAGTGAGGAGCCCCAAGGCCCACCTCTTAAGGTCAGCATCTCCAGCATGAGACCCGCCGATGATTGTCTTTGTTACTCTGTATTGGAAACAGATGGATGACACCTTGGTGTCTATGGCTGTTTCCCAAACCGCCCAGGACATGTACTTCAATGTAGTATGTAGTAGGCACTGCATACTACCTACTGCTTTTGCATGTAGTATGTAGTTTGACTGTTCTATTGGGTCTGTTTTGTAGTAAACTAATCTGGTTTTCAGTTTTGGAAAATGGAGCTACAGGTGATGGATTTTATTTTGCTTTTATTATAAATGTACAACACAAACTTTGGGTGGATCTTGGCATTTTAGTTATTTTGTTAATCACATCACAGCAAATCATCAAATTTGATTTTTAATCTTACAATAAAAGTTATATTGTTTACTAAAAATAAATCTGGAAGGGGTTTTTATTTTTATTACTTATAGAAAAAAAACACTTCTATATAATCCAGGTATGGTTTAAAAAAATGAATTAGTGGTTTATATGGGCTTTAATCAATTTGTAGATGTAAACGCCTCTTTTATAACTGTTGTATTGTAGCTGTAATACCGACTCATTCCAGTAGATGGCAGTAATTCACCAAAACCTGCCACCTGCAGTGGCAAATAGTGTCAGCGCCGTGCATTGTGGGAAACAGTATGCCAGATAGACTGGTCCATTGCATACTGAGAAATTTTCCTGGATTAGTAGGACATTCAGGGATTTTTTGACATACTGCAGATTTTGCAAGTTTTCGCGAAAGCAGCCTATGACAGTCTATGATCTTGAAACCTTCACTCAAGTGAAAATACTCAGTTTAGAGAGTGCATGCTGGAGACAGAGTGTGTGAGGGAGCTCAGGACATTTTTACAACACAAATATAACAGTAGAAAAATAAGACATTCAACTGAAGTGAGCAGGTATGAACAGAAAAAAAAAACCTCTGCTCAATGTGAATGATGTCAGAGCCCTGCTCACTGACTTGCCTTGAATGTCCCAGAACATTTCCTGCCACGCTCACACATTAACTCATCCGACCTCTAGCAGATGTTTTACAAAGGGCAGAAAGAGATCTGATCTGCCTGAATCAGATGGGCAAATCAAACCCACACAGACAACGCTTGGAGAATATGGAGAATTTCAGGACTGCAGCACATGTGAAAAATCCCTCTTTGTTCCACCAATGTGCAGCTGAACAAGCTGAACTGTTGTTACAGACGTACCTTCCTGCATGACGCCTTCAGAGTCGTTCCAGTAAAAACACGTCTGTTCTTAAAAAGACGACTCCCTCTCATTCAGACCTGTCACAGAGCTGCTTTGCTCAGTAACCTGCCGCTGCACTCGCCCATCGAGATTGTTAATAGCAGCAGAGAGCCACAGCACAGAATCAATCTGCGAACATGTGCTCATTAAAAAGCATTGTGATTGCTGTACAAGTGAACAAAGTAGCTCACGTTGTTTCTCGACAGTTGGCACGCGGAGTGGGACTGAGCTGAATTGGTCACAGTGTGTGATCAAATGCTCCGCAGGCCTGGACTTAGGTGTGTGATTGAGAGTGTGTGTTTGACAAATGCTGCTCCAGCTACAAAGAAGGCTGACTGTGTGAATATATAACAGGAATAAATGGGCACACACTCTGTCACACACACTTACTGTGTTCCATGAATTAATGATGGGGAATACAGAGGCTCATAAAAGTGGCACCACAATGTTTTTAAGCTGCTATGGATGAATAAAAACAACACTTACCATTCAAAGCTCATAATAAATAAAAAACGACTGTTTGGTTTCTTTAGGTTTTTATGTGATGCTACTGATTGTTTACCAAAAACAATTATCCCCACAGGTAAAATTCACTTTCTGAAATAAACTCTAGAAATGATTGTGGATGTTGTCTTTATTTGGCAGAGCTGCAGGCTCGTAGAGTATGTTGGGGCTACACAGGTCTCCCCAGTGATGATTTATTGAAGCTGTCAACATTAAAAAAGCAGCTTGCAGAATTTTATTGTTGCTTTGAAATTACTAGATATGATAAAATGTACCTGAAATATCAACCACTTCACATTCCTGCACCCAGAC
The DNA here is from genome assembly GCF_033239565.1 of Halichoeres trimaculatus. Classification (NCBI taxonomy): domain Eukaryota; kingdom Metazoa; phylum Chordata; class Actinopteri; order Labriformes; family Labridae; genus Halichoeres; species Halichoeres trimaculatus. Next base: position 7,000,471 of record NW_027437190.1, on the reverse strand, counting down.
CAAGCATTATGTTCTCCTGCCAGACGAACAGCCAAGGTACTGTTGTCCTAATTTGTTGTTTCCTTTTTTCAATAGTTCGATTAAAACTGATCACAAAAAGTAAGGAAAGTTGAGATAAGCTAATAGTTTATTTGTTGTTAAACCGCTCCTTGACTAAGGATGCCCAGCAACCACCTGCAGCATTGGGTTTCTACATGGAAGAGACTCGAGTGCCGTACACCTGACTTGTCATGTTAGCATGAGCTAATCACCAGTATTTGACACATATCTGGTTAGCTGAAAGCTTATTTGCATCACTCTTCATCCCGTGCTGCTTTCAAAGTTCCTGAAGGAGAGTAAAAGTGGAGCATTTTTGTTTCTCTTTCTTCCTCCGTGCTACATCCACAGTCATAGCTGCTCTGATTAGCTTCCACCTGCGATCATCAACACGTAAAGTCACTTTGGGCATGCTGTGATTGGTTGATGTAACCATGCCTACTCCCTGCCCAGAAATGTCCTGATACAACCAAAACATCAACATACAGGCTGAGGAGAGTGGTTGAGGCAGACACTGACACTGATACACATGTCAAGAGGCCCATAGGAGACAATTGAGCAGGATTATTTCTGTAAATGTTGACACTTTATTCCTTTTTTGGAAAGTCCTGCAGACTCTGCTAAGTACTGAGGTACCTGCAGGTAGTGCAGACCAGGTATGGTTGTTACATTGGGAGAGTTGTAACACCACCAGTTCCACCAACCAGGGATGTGATTGGAGTCATATTATCATTTTAGTATTTTCTCATTCCCATCCTGATCACACATGGGGATTGTCAGGGCTGGAAACAGGTGCATGCAGATTCTATAGAGACAAAATAAAAAAGATTTGGGGTAAGAAAGTACATTTTTGGACGAAGACTATATTTTGTTTAATTCTTATACTATTCCAGATAAAACCATTCGACTTTGAAAAATCGTAGTTTCTCATGCAAAATGTGATGCATTGTCTCATGCTAATATCAGTTTACTATGCTAATACAGCTAGCTAAAGTAATATCCCAGTGTGGGTTACTGGACCCAGTGACATCCCAGTGTAGCTTACTGGCCGGACCCAGTAAAGTCCCAGTGTTACAACCTACCGTAGTAGTGGGGATAGTTGTAACAAAGGACCACCATGTATTCAACATCACCTGGTGAGCTCTGTGATATTCTTGCAGAGCTTTGAGTTGGTGCCATTTGTAGTAACAAATGTGGTCCTTTGTATTAAAGTTTGAGAACTCTGACTCAAAAATTCAGTGAGTTGGAGTTACTGAGGCACAAAGTGTTACAACCATACCTGGTCTCCATTAATTATATATTTTTTAAACTTTGAATTAGCGTGCGCTAACAGGGCTAGCAAATGACGTGATGAGAGACTGCTTGTTTGTCCTGTATTTGATGCTTTCTCCATGTGCTTTAAGGGCTTGTGGTTAAGCATCAAATAAGTCTTTCTATGGTATGCAAGTTTAACGCCACACTGCACATTAACTTCATTGTTTTTGTCAAAGTACATCCAGACATCATTTTTCTTAACTTACATGTCACAGGTGTCACAAACAGCATTGTGTTTTTGCTTTCAGTGTAACAATACTTCCCCAGAGAGTTGCTGTAAATGCTGTAAAACAGCTGTTTTTGCTGAAATCTGGCCCTGGCACTGTGTGCCACAGCTGATTCTCAGACAACCAGCAGCAGACTAATCCCAACTCTTTGTTTTAATTACATTAGCATTGTGAACAGTCTCTATGTACAGCTACATCCATGTCATCCAAAGTTGGAATTGTTGAGTTTGAGAACGTCATTTTTCATTAATACTTTGGTGCACATTCGTGATATCTGTCTCCATGGCAGTGTCTGTGTACTTGAGGTTTCTTGCAGTTAAGTATAATTGCACTGAAAGGACATTTTGCTTTAAATTATATATTCTAGCTCATTTAAATGTAAATGAAACTTGTGTTAGTACTGAAAAACACTACTCTGTGGTGTGTGTGTGTGGTGACTGTCTTTGCATGTGCTCTATGTATCAGAATCTTTTTGTCTCGTTTGTACAGGTTTAGCCAAGTTTTCTCATGAACCAGGCACATCTACTCACCTGTCGCAGTGCTAGCCTCCCATTTGTCTTTTAAATTCCGATATAAATCTAAAAGCCAAACTTGAGACAGCAGCCGTTCGTTTGTTTGTTTGTCTAATGTTCATTTCCTTCTTCTTCATGGTGTTTCTTGCTATGATTTCCTGATCTGCAGCTGCTGGCATCCCACTGATCACCCCATCAGCATGCCCAGAGCAAAGATCCACTGTATCCAAGCTTAGAAGGTCAAGGCGCTGTTGAATTTTAATATTTAACATCTCAAACATTCATGCAATTCTATGGTAAATCAACAAAAACAAAAATTATGTTGCAGTACGAGTCCATTGTCAGCACAAAGGGTCAAACATATGTAATATACAGTCCAACATAAACTCAAAAACTAATTTGAATTGAAAAACAAACAAACAAAAAAAAAACTTGTTTCTGGCTCTGACAATAAAGTTTTATCATCAGTTTTTTTCCAGAGTCCAGTGTTCCAGTCAAACCTACCCCCCACTCAGTTTTACTCCCTGATCCACACAGCTACAAGCAGCACTGTTGATGGCACCTGGAAATATATCTGGGAGTCTCAGTGGCTGCATTTTGTAAGATAAATTTATTTCAAATTTGTCTCTGCATGTACGCGCCTTATCTTGATTTCAGAAAGCAGGGTGAGCTCTGAGTCTGAATTTTAGCATAAGCACTTTGTTTGAGCAATGCTAGTGGATACAACACACAATGTGGGCTTGATCTACTAAGATCCCAAATAACAAGTGCTAAATTAAACATAAAAAGCTGCACCTGCTATTGGTAGGTGTGTTGTTGGTGATATATTATGATTCAGTGTGCAATTAATGTCAGGTGGAAAAGTGGCGCAGACCACACTGTTTAAGTGAGGATTTAGCGTGTGCTACCTGCTGTCACCATGGAGAGTTTGGGGGAGCAGAGTGGCCGTAAATGAAAAATGAAAGTTTAAAGCAATGGACTTGGAGGTCTTGGTGAAGATGATGGTGAGTAATCAGATACTATTTCTGGCAGTCCAAATATGTTAATACATGCACAGAAGATTCACTCTTTACGTCATCTGTAGTTGCACCTCTGCCCTCTTCTCGCCACAATGACTGCAGCTTCTTGTGAGTAACACTGTGCCAGTTTGCACCTGCCTTTCTAAAATGCAGACGCAAAAACAGCTACCGCAATCAGTTTCAGGTTTGATAAATACCTCTGTGAGATTACTTGCACCTCCTCCTCTAAGTGTTGTGCACATCCTGATCATCTGTATATATTCTGCATATTCACAAAGGCAAACACACTAAATGGACTGTGCTGTTTTACTTATTCGACAGGGGCAATCCTCTGTGCTCGGTACATCAGCTTTGGGTGTGCTCTCAAGTCTGCACGTGTTTTTATACATGCAAACCTTTAGTGGTTTACATGTATGTGTGTGATGTGTGTAATGTGTGTCTCTAACATTGTAGTTATAGCAGGTAAAGCTCCCTCTGCTGACTGTCTGGACTAGTTCACAAAGCGCAAATCTTATAGGTACCCATGGAGGTGGCTCCAAAAGCAAACCCATCTCATGGTGCTCTTCTAACATTTTAGGGCCAAATATAAGATGATTCAGCCTTTTCATGTTTGAAATTTAAGATACGTTTTAAAGACTGAATCTTGTATTTTATTCAGATATCACTTGATACTCAGAGTGCACCACAGAACAACATGGTTCTGTTTTGGAGCAACACTCATCTTTAAATTTTTATTTTATTTTTTTTGTAGTGAGCAGAGAAATTAAGGGGCCGTTTACACAAAAATGGTTTTAGGGTACAACGCTAAAGTTTTGTTGCGTTTCAGCCTCGCATCTACACAGGAATGGTGTTTCAGCCGACCTAAAACGCAAACTTTTGAAAATGGCCTCCAGAATGGGATTTTTCTGAAAAAATGCCAACACTGTTGCTGTGTAAACAGTAAGCTGGCGTTTTCATTGGAAACGATGACGTCACACTCCGCTTCGCATAAGCGCATACCGTTGTTACAATCGTCGCAAACTACTGTGTTGTTCTTGTGCTGCTCAATCTGCTGACTGTTTTTATACAAAATGAGCACCCCACTTCTCAATTAGTATTCCCCAATACACCAGATGATCAGCTCAACTCCACTTCGGTTGAAATCTCCCAAAAGCTGCTTCTGGACAAGACAGTTATAGTGCCACCTTCAGGCATGGCATGCTTACTACAGCTGTTTCCATCCCTCTGTGTTTCTGTGTTGACACAGATTTTTTTCACTGTGTTTTCGTGTTTTCAGATGGAACGTTGTGTAAACGAGGCCTTACACTGACTCATCTGTGTGACTGTTAAAGCCAATGAGACCATCACGATGTAGAATTGTCATTTCCATACAGTGTTTTTAAATGTCTATTACTCAGGCAGAGGGGTAGGAGTCATATAAGGAGATGGCAGAAGCAGATTCTTGATAATTTTTTGAAACAAAGATCCACAATAAGGAATATCTTAAAAAGTAATATCTCAAAGATGAACAGAATTAGATATCTCACTGGACAACTTTACTACTGTTTATCCAGGACACGTTTGAAAAAGGTGAAACTAATGTTTCCTCCTTTTCTCCTTTTTTATGGAAAAAAAGGAACTTTCTTTAACCAGGCCAGTACAGTAAACAATGTAAAGTTGTGATGTTGAGGTGTGTGATTAAATTGCAACAAAGTGTGCATCCATGGTTTCAGTTTGTGTTGAGCTGTCTATCATCAGAGACAAATGGACGTGTTTGCTGCGGCTCAGTGTCTGCTTCCTGACAGCTGATTAATGTAAGAGCTGCTGAACACGTTGATTAATCTACATATTATTCTGCTACCTCTGTGTTCATGACGCTGCAAGCCGCTCCAGCTCCATCAGAGATGAGCTTCAGCGCTGGTCTTATCCCTGAAGGACAGGGTGAATGTTATGATGATGAGGGGGACAAGGCGTGATGTGTGTATGCACAGAGTGCAGGCATGTAGGACGGGGGGAGTGTGTGTTGATGTATGCAGAGGCGGATGCATTATGATGGAATAATGAAAAAGAGAGGAGCACCTAGCATGTTGTAATGTGCAGCCGTCAGCTGAAGGGCTGTTAGGGCTGCAGCTGCTCCATTAGCGTGATGGAGGCGAGCTGCAGCAATAAAGCATCAGTCAGAGTCATCATGAAGGAGACCGCAACGTGATGGACGGGGCTGGGACTCACCTGCTTGGCTCCTCATATGATGAGGAGGGGAAATGTCATGAGAGCTGAGTCTCTTCCTGGGACTTGACCTCAAATTCTATGGATAAATAAAAGTTGGAGATATAAGACCTTTCACTGCTTGGTTCCAACCTAAATCAAATTAATTTCACCCATCTTTGAAATAAAACAAAATGTTTGCAGCATGGTTACTTCAGCTAGGAGCTGGGGGCAGCTATGGCTCAGTAGTACAGTTGTATCCTCTCAACTGGAGGGTCAGGGGTTTGATTCCAGCTCCTCCAGTCACATGCCAAACCCCGAATTGCTCCCACTGTTGGACAGTGGATGTGGATGTGGATGTGTGTCAATGTTCTGGATAAAACTGATGGTTTCCAATAGAAACCTCTGTCATTAGTGGGTGAATGTGGTGAATGAGTAAAGTGCCATATAATGTGGACGTGGAGGTGGTGTCATCCTACAAATATCTTGGTGTAAATCTGGACAACAAGTTGGACTGGTCCCTTAATACAGATGCACTCTTTAAGAAGGGGCAGAGCCGTCTCTTTTTCTTAAGGAAGCTCAGATCAATTGATGTCTGTGGAAAGCTGCTGCGGATGTTTTATCAGTCCGTGGTAGCCAGTGCTTTGTTTTATGGTGCAGTCTGCTGGGGAAATAGTTTAAAGCAGAAGGACAAGAGGCGACTGGAAAAACTGGTGAAGAGAGCTAGCTCCGTGGTTGGATCCAGTTTGGACTCACTGGAGGCTGTGGTGGAAAGGTATACACAGAAGAAAGTGGAGGCCATCATCCGTCACTCTGATCACCCACTTCACAACATCATAGTCCAGAGGATCAGCAGATTTGGACGTCTTACCTCTGTGCGCTGCAGGACCGAGAGGTTCCGAAGATCATTCCTCCCTGCAGCCATCAGAGTGTACAATTCTGTGCTTGGAAGAGTGCCCAAACAACTTGAATTTCCCTCCGGGGATTAATAAAGTATGTCTTATCTTATCTTATCTTATCTTATATAAGTAGTGGTCCATTTACTATTTTACTTTGTTAAATGAAAATCAAATCCTGAAAATAAAACCAATTGGAAAAGCTCTCAGAGAGCACAGATCTCCATCAAGCATATTGTGATTGTCACCAACACTTTAGTCCTACTTTAATGTTATACTTTCAGCAGACTGTCTGCTACAATTTGGTGTTAGTTGCAGGTTTGTATGATAATTTGTTTCCTGACTGTGTTGAAAATTTTGATGACCCAGTACACATTTCATATTCCAGATCTTTAGTATCCAGAATATTTCCAGGATCTGGATCGTACTTTTACATCTGTCAGAAATTATGGTGACCTTGTCTTGTATTGTTTTGCAAAGCAATCTGACCATTTACGGTGGAGTTATATACATATGGTGAAAACAGCCCTATGTCACAACGATAAAGAAAAGTTTAAAAGTCCTGGATTTGAAGGTGATCCAGATCACCTCCAAAATTAAATCACTTCTTTTTTATCCCATTTCGAACATTTCCTAAAAAATTCATCAAGATCTGTTTGTTACTTTTAAAGTTAACTTGTTCGCAGACAAACTCCCCCAAAAACAAAACCTCCTTGGCGGAGGTAAAGGTGACATGTTTGATTTATTTTCAAGGTAGAATTTGACTTCTTTGAGGGGTACAGGGCCGGCCTGTGGCATAGGCAGTATAGGCAACTGTTAGGGGTGCTGTTACTCACAGGGGGCGCCAGTGGAGTGATTAAAATAAGTGGAGGATGAGAAATGAAAAATGTGTCCAATAGCTTAATATTCTCTATATATAAATTTTTCATGCTTTTATTCAGTAAAGTTAAAAAAGAAGTTGTGAATATAACCTTTTTAAAACAGGCCCTGTTTTCCTTCACTCAGCTTAATCCTGACCGGATGCATGAAAGCACTGCTCCTGCTCATTACCTGCTCATTGTGGGCGAGATGGACATAGGCAGTTTATCAGATGTAAATGACACTGACAGACAGGAACATATGATAAACAACCGATAGTATCAAAAAAAAAAAAAAAAAAGTCAAAGCCTCGGGAGCCCAGTGGTGAAAAAGAAGAAGTGAAGAGGAGAAATGTCAGAATCACAGAGGTATTGGAAAGTTGTTTAAATTTTACCTGGGGAAAAGTTTGGTGACATCTTTCACTGTATGTCTATTCCACTAGCTGAACTCTCCATTCAGCATAAACCCATCCGCTGATGAGGAAAACAACATACCAAAGCCACAGACTTGCAACAAGGTATGTGCTGATGAGCAGGGGTGGGTCCAGGCATTTTAGACTTTGGTGCCCTGGTCAGAGATGAACTCTGTCAGCCCACACTCCAATGAGAAGCATTTAAATGTGTTTGTAAGAATTAAAAATACAGGATGTGCTGATGGATAAACCTCTGCTGGCCTGTTCATTCAGTTATATGTTAAAACAATTTAATAATTATTATTTGCTGCTCTCCAGATTTTTCAACCACCACAATGTCTATGTCTATGTCCATACCACTGTCTATGTCTATGATAAATGCTCCCTTTAAATGACCACATACAAAGAATAAATAAATAATAAAAAGATCAAAGGGTTCCAAAATGAAAGTGAGGGTTATCACTTCAAATTTTTTGGTATCTGTTTGGCAATTTTTGCTTTTTTCAAAACTGGAATAAAGCATTAAGTGCAACTCCCCTAAAAGCAGCCAGGTGAAATAGTTTCTTCTTTCATGTGCCATGGTCAGTGCAGAGTGACATATCACTGAGACACAGCTTATGTCTGGACCTAACTGAGCGGAAAATCACGCTTTTTGTTTGGCGCCCATGTTATCAGGTCAGAGCAGCCAAACAGAGGGTGTGTACAGCTGCAGCAGCACCATCTGGAGACTTGGTGTCTAGAGCTTTTTCAGTGTGTGGAACACATTTTTTTTTCCAGTAACCAGCTGAAATAAACTGAGGATGATCTCTTAGAAGTTATGCAGACGTCACAGAAGCAACACTGGCAGAGCAAAACTATTCAATGAGTCAGGAAAACATGTCACTAACCTACTTTTATTTCTAACTCTACACAATGCTGAGGAAATTTCAGATTACTCTACAAACTGCACAAACTATGAACGGTACAAGATGGATCGCAAATTGAAACCAAAACACCTGCTGACTGTCTGAAGTACAGGCCATGAAGCCCACTTCCCCCATGCTAACGGAGGGAACATGAGCCAAACCATGAATCCAGACAACACCATAGATAATCTTTCCTCAAACATAGCTTCTGTCCTCATGTTAGTTTCTTTCACGCCTATTTGTGTCCATGTGTTCATTTTCCTGACAAGTTTAGTTTAAATCAGTGATTTGTTGCTTTTTTTTGCAACATAAAGGTCTATCTTTTGTTCATTTCTCCCTGATTCTTTCTTGTAAATGGCTGCAGACTGGCTCTTGGGTGTTTTCTCTCTCTAGATATAAAGTTACAATACTGGATTTTTATAATAAATGTGTGAAGATTCACAAAACCTCTCTTTCCATTTTTTTGTGGAAATCCCTATATCTGTTTCTAGATCCTCACAAGATCTTCACGGGATCTTCACAAGACCTGCTAAAATGATGAGGTCATCACATAAGGATATCAACTGGTTCATGACAAGTTTCAGGGCCTCAAACACCAAGGTCTGCACATATCTCCGCTCCCAACATGCCTCCTGAACCAGATTGTTACTTCTTTACCAACATGTTGTTTGAGGTATTATTTCTGTGAACGTATGCATATGTGTCTGTCAATGAGTGTATGTTGTTGGCTGTTGCAGCTGGAGTCTGTGGTCCACTGGGCTCTCTATCCAGTAACCACTGGGAGTTTGTGTTAATTGTGTTTGTGCTGTCTGCATAAAATTGTGTTCTGCCTTCATAATCTGTTTCTTTACTTTTTTTTCTAAGTTTTTCTTTTTTTGCTGTGTTTTTATCATGTCTTTTAACGTGCTCCATATGTGGTTGTTCTAATGTTTTCCTGCTGTACAGCACTTTGGCACAAACTTTGTTTATATTTAACGTGCTCTATAGATAAATACAAGTTAAATTGTGGCCACATACAAGTAATAGTGAGCTGCTAGATGAAGCCTCGGCTCTTCACTCACTGCCTTGCAGACCAGCGTGCAGGCCAGCTCACCTTGTTAATGCATTCTTGTATTAGTGTTCTTAGCCCTGATGTGGAGCACATTGAGCTCACCTGTAAAAAATTGACATTGCTCTGATTAATGCAAGAAATAAAAACACCTTTGGCTCGGGGGCATTTTTCATTTGCATGCCAGACTCTGCACCTCCGAGCTATCTGAGGCTTAAAGTTTGGCCTTAACTATCTGAAACCTGACACATTTGGTTAGAAGCGCTGAGCTGGTTCACACATCAGAGGAGCTGCCTGGACTCCTGAAGTTAAAACACAAGTTCTCATCAGTCCTGCACCTGTCAGGTCACCTCCACTGAGACGCTCGTTACTGAAACTGTTAATGAATCTGAGGATTATCTCATGCTAACAGTAGTTAACCTTATTATCTGTGCTACAAGCCTCAAGACTCTGAGAAGCATGAGAGAGCTGCCTGTAACATGAGCAGACATCCAGGCTGACACTGAAGCCAGCTCTGGCTCGGACTCACAGCACAGCAGGGATCCCTAAAACATCTGGCTCTGGTGACCAGTAATCCGAGTCCACTTGGCCGCTGAATCTCTCCAGGCAGCACAGACGGAGGAGGCTGTGTTGTTTGTTCAGAGCACAGAGGGTCATTCTCATCCTGCAGCTGGTTCCTGATCACTTTTAGACTCTCGTCCCCAGATGAAGAATCACTGCTCCTGAACCAGCCAACACAACGTCTTCGCCAGCTTGTTTGAGCCATTAGAAGCTAACAGTGGATAGTTTTGATGATTTTTGTTCCACTCTGGCTGCTTTCTATACTAACAGAAAATCCTGCCACGACCTTGTGTCCTCACACTTTGTTCAACCTCTTCTCCCGTCTCAGTGTGGAGGAATGATAGCAGTTTGCAGCTGTGATGCAGATGTGAGAGCAGCATGAGGAGTTACTGGACCCAACCATCTCTGAAAGATAAGAGTGGAGCAACATCCTGTCCTGCAATCCAGACACCAACAGCTATTATCTGGATTTTATTAGGATTCTTTTTCGTTTTTCTTAACCTGCATTCTGAACAAGTTTTACCCAGCAATATTTGTCCTTTCTGCTCCATTTCATAACTTTTATCAAATCTTGTGTCCTCTGTTTTTTGAACTCTCAGATTTCCACATCATGATAAAAACGTTCATTTAAAGATGTCAGCTGTAAGAGTTGTTGAGTTTCTGCAGAATGTACAGAGCTTAAGCTTCAGACAAGCACCCCCCCATACGCAGTCGAAATGTGATTCAGTGAGACGTTACTAGATAGAATTTGATTTGGTTTGGGCTCTTGACAGAAAATGTAAATGTAAACATAATTTAGAGCATGATTCATTTCAGTGCTATAATTAAAGCAGTATAAGATGAAAGCTTGGGGCTGTATTAAAATGAACATCGGGCCTGACTTTGGACATGCCTGCTGTAGGCTAAATGTGTCCCTTGATCTTTCAGTATGTATGTGCTTCCATCAGTGCTGCAGTTTTTAAATCAGCTTCAATGTTCTATGTACTCTCTATTGTACTCATTATTCCTCTGGTGAAAGACAAGCTCAATGTGAAGCTCACACTGCTGTTAGTACTGCAACTCTGATATTCATGCTGGGTGTCTGTAGACCAGGGGTAGGCAACCTTTTCTATGACTCATTCCGCATCTAAATACACTCATGCCTTAATTGCCAATACTTAGTTCTTTCATAAAATCATCAGCAGTCGATAGGACAGCCTCCTTTATTTTTTCTCCACTAGGGCCCTGTTGACACGACAACGCTCCATCTTATAGCGCTAAAACAGTAAAAAAAAAAAAAAAAACTATGTTTACACGGAAACGCAGAGGGACTGAAAAAGCTGTAGTAACAGGCCAGGCCTGCAGGTGGCGCTATAACTGTATTGTCCAGAAACCGCTTTTGGTAGATCTCCACCAAAGTAGAGTTGAGCCGATCATCTGGTGTATTGGTGAATACTAAGTGCAAAAGTGGAGCAACAAATGCATATTTTGTTGAAAGACAGTCAGCAGATACAGCTGATACAGCAGACTGAGCAGCACAAGCACAACGTGGTAGTTCGTGAAGATTGGCACTGTTGTATGCGCTCAGGCAGAGTGGAGTGTGACGTCAGTTTCCACTGAAAACGCCGGCTTACTGTTTACACGGCAACAGTGTCAGCGTTTCAGAAAAATCCCACTCTGGAGCCCGTTTTCAAAAGTTTGCATTTTAGGTCCGCTGAAACACCGTTTCAGTGTAAACACAAGACTGAAAAGCAACAAAACTTTTGCGTTTCACCCTAAAACTGTTGTCGTGTAGACAGCCCCTTGGGAAGGATTTTCCATGCTTCACTATGCAGTGAGAAGAGGTATAACCTTTTCCGCTGCCTAGTTTTTAACATTACAGAAAGTTTTCAATGTGTTTATCTGTTCAGCAGAATTTTGATGATGCTCTTTTTACCGGTGCCAATTTATCTGAGTCATCTCTGCAGTATTTTTGTGTTTGGTTGCAAAAATAACACTGCACATTTGATGTTCTAACATACCACACTTTCACTGCAAAGGGTGCGTATCACTATTTCCAGTTATCTCTGGCAATCACTGGCAATAAATCCATACTCCCTTGTCTATCTTTGTTAGAAAGAGCAGGTGAAACTTGGTTTGTTTGCTATGAAAACACTGCTAAATGGATGGGATTGTGTGTTAGCTGACTGAACTCCCAATAAGGTTGTGGTGACGCACTTGCAAGTCACATTCATGCACTTGTAACATCGTGATTAAGATTTATTATTTAGTTGTTTACTAAATTTTTACGCAAGATAATTTATAGTGAGCTCAGCACACTGTATTTATAAACTGTTTTGGCTGGGGGCTTACTGAAGTGTTTAATAGAATGAGACCCAATAGTTTTGTTATTATTCTTTTTTTTCATTTTGTCCTCTGCCTCATTGTGATTATTATCTGTGTACCAGCATAAAAAGTGTCAGGTGCCAGCTATGGCACCCATGTCCTAGGTTGCCTGCCCCTGCTGTAGACTATTCTCATCCCTCACAAGAGAACATGTCACTTTTTTGTTGCTTTACGCTAACTCTACTTCTCTCCCTTCCCACTCCACCTTCTCTTTTCTGCCTTTCCATTTCACCAGGTGGTAACTCTCTTACGCCTTAAAAAACACCAGCTCCGTCTGCAGTCCGACTCTGTTGCACTGCAACTTGACTGCATTTGTCAACTCACTCCAGCTGTGTGTTCAGTTCAACAAGCTGTATGACTGACAGACAGCTGGAGTCACAGACCAAGGAGTTCCTGCTCTTCCCTCTCCATTGATAAGTCTCTTTCATTTATGTTGGGCTGTAAAACCTTAAACCTGTTGACTCCTGGTCTGGCTCCGCTCATTGTGTCCATTTGTTGTTGTAGTCAAGATAAATGCAAACTGATTTTGACACAGTTTGGTTGACCAGTGACCAGTCCAGGGTGTACCCTGTATCTGGCCTGAAGACAGCTAGGTCAGGCTCCAGCCACCTGCGACCCTGAACAGGATAAGAGGTTAAGAAAATGAATGACTGAATAAAGTTTGGCTGGCAGGGGAATCAGGATGACTTTTATTTTAGCTGTACAAATCAAGAATCAGAACCTTTTTTAAAATTATTTATTGGGGGAAGTAAGCATGATAATGTATCCTAGATGGGTGGCTGTGCCATTAGAATCCCTACAGAATGGGACAAAGCCCCTTCTCACCCTGTCAGGATTCAAATATGCATAACCACCCACTCATGATACATTAATCCTTGCAATCACAACTTTTAATCTTCGTTAAGCAGTTTTACACCAAAGCTTTTTCCTAGTCAAAATTCAACAGGAATCTCCTCTGGCGGTGTTTGTGAAAATAAAGGCCAGGCTTCATGAACATACAGCATGAAATGTTGTAATTGTTGATGCCCAATCACGAGATCAGCACCAGAGACAAGCTGCAGACACAGACCTTTTCTTGTACATTTTCACCTGTGACTACTCACAGTTAGTGTCATAGTGCAGGACATGATCAGAAAACAGGTAACACGTACAGCTTTAACGGCAAAGGGCTGCAGAGTCAAAAGGAAAAGAGAATTTCTCAAAGTATTTCAGAAAAAGAAACACCTTGTTTTATCATCGGTAACAAAACAGGATTCATGGTCTGTCATCTCTCCAGAGGGAAATGAAGATCAACTCTTGTACGAGCCTTTTAAAATAAAGGATGAGATGCTTGGCTGAATTCATATGAGCTAAACTTCACACTCTCTCTGGTTGGTTGTGCATGCAGTAGGTAAAAACAGCTCTGCAGACAGTTGGCTCTGCTGTGGTTGTCTGCTGAGGCTCTGGAGGCTTGCTCCTGCCAGTACTCTGTTAATCATCATCCACTTTTATTAGGCTGAAAAAAAGACTGCTGGGTTTAATTGGCTCTGGTTAAGAGAGAGAAAGCATCAGGAAAACCTCCCCTGAGGTCTCTCTTAGCCTGTCTAAACGACACAGAGCAGCGTGCAGTGCATCTTCACACCCCTGGCACTGAGCCCACTCCCCGCGTATCCAGCCTTGCCTGAAGCTGACTATTGATTGATTTGTGTGGAGTGTGTTTTCTTTTTTCTCCCTGAGTGTGGGCTGCTGGGAGATCAGACCTCTGACACCACGTGTCCTGCTCTGTGTAGGATGTTCAGGGAGGACACGTCTAGGTGGGAGTGTTCACTTTGTTGTTAAAGCCTCACAGGAAGGGTCAGTATGTAAAGTGCTCGTCTGGATTACCCCAACGATTACTCGATGACATTCCCACGGCAGGAAAAGTCTGCTCACCTTTTCTGTTTGCATCAGCGTAAGACAAAGCTGACAGCTGATGTTAGCTAGCTTATATGATAAAATAATATAGTAACAATGGTGTGCTCGGTGTCTGCTAAAAGCCCATGCTGCTTTACTGCTTGCATAAACTGCACAGTTTTGCTCAGCTATTTTACATGAACATAAAAAATGTTCATGTGTAAAAGGTTTAATTTGAAAAATAAAGTTTTGGATGCAGTCAGATGTAACAAATGTGATTCTTAGTGTCTAAAATGTCAGCTTTGGTCACAAATGTTGAATGATATTTTTCTGATCTTGAAAGTTCAGATTCAGGGCCAGTTTTACAAAGGACAGCGTGGCTTTTGTGTTTGTGCAAATGGGATGAAATCCAATTTGAGGATGGACGTGCAAAAGGTTTAAAGCACCACAAACTCCACCTCTGTGCAGTTTGTGGTGCAGTTTTGCAAGGTGAGGTAGATTCAATTTTGTATTAAGCACCATTCTTAAAAAGAGTAATTCAGGATGATTTACAGAGTGCAAAACAAAACAGTGACATCAGTTGTATTCTTAAAAAAAAACATGGCGAAAACAGGAATTTGACATAAAATATAAAAATGATAATATATTAAACCAGAAGTTTCTTTTGGACAGATGGTTCCTCTGAAACCATACTTGCTTTTCCATCTCTTTGAGTACTTCACATCCTTCTCATTCTTCACTCACATTTCTGTTTTTATCTCCCTCTTCAAAAATTTGTTTTTTTTTGTTTTTTTTTTAAATTGTAAAGACACTGTATTTTTCTCCTTTGCCTGCTTTTCCTTTTGCTTTTTTTTCCTTCTTGCTTTCCAGTTTGTCTCCTCTTTGCTTCATCTTATCACCTTTTTACAAAGTCATAACCTTACTTTCCAAACTTCCTGTTGGTTTATGGACAGTTGTCCTTTTTCATTTTTACAGGAAAGTGATAAGATTAGAAAAGAAAGAAAGAAAAAAGTAAACTAAAAACTCTGATTTATAAACAAATGAATAAATTAATTAATAAATAAATCTGTATTTGAATCGTTAAACTCTTGTTCACTCCTTGGAGGAAGCAGTTCTACATGCTGAAATTAGGGACTCATCTGTTATGAGTCAGTCTCATAAAACACTGTTGAAGAGGTTTAAACTCTGACAGAACTCAAAGTGCATCACCATAAGTGATGCTGATGGCTCATCTACCCAACCAGACACAAAACAAAAACAAACTGCACACAAGAAAAATAAATAAAAAACTTCCAGTGGACCCATCAAGGACTACATTACAGACATCACAGCCTTCAGTGTTTTTCAGACCAAGTCCTCCTAACTTATGGAGAGACGGGGCAGTGTGAGGTGGGTCTTCCTCTGTCTTGAGAAACTAGAAATGAATGAAGAGTAAACCTGTGTGCAGTTTGAGAGCTGCTGTGTTGCTGAATGTGTTCATTTCCTACTAAAGATAACATCTTTGGCCTCTGTGCATCCATTGATGTGTGTTCAAAGACAATAACTTGAGTGAAAGTTTAAATATTTGGGAAGGACAACTATTTGAAAAAAAAATAATAAAATAAATAAAAAATGCTCAATCAACCAAAAATGTCACGGACCCCCTGGAATACCTTCACAAACCCCCTGTTGAAGACTTCTGTTTTAGTGTGTTTGTGCCTGAATACTTGCGCTGTATGCTTTATCAAATGCATCTTGGAAGAATCAGATAGCAAGAGCAGTTTGTGGTTTGTGTTTACTCACCAACTCCATTCCCAGTAAAATCACCCCTCAAGTAATTGAATGCTTCCTGACTTTTGATTTCTGTTTTCTTACCTTTTTAAATCATCTTGAAGAAAACATATCATATTCATGTTGTTTTAAACACCAATGAGCCTGAATGAGAAAGATTGGACGGCCAGGGGCTAAAAGAAGTTTTTTAAAAGATTTATTGATGTTTGGTTTATGTTTTTCCCATCACTTCATGCAGCTGAAGAGATTTTAACCTCAGAGTGTGAGGGCATTACATTTCTGTGCATTGTAAAGCCAGTTTCTCTATCGATCTGTTTAAGGCTGCTCTATTACAGAAAAGCTCTTCAGGCATTATTTTACATATTTCAGTCAAACATATGTTGTAATTCTGAGTTCAGTGTACAGAAAGTCCAGCTCTTTGTTGAGCGTTTGACCTGAGCTGGACTGGGAGAGGTTTAAATGTCATGAATTTAACTAAAGTGGACTGAACTGAACTGCATGAGATCACTTTAAAACAATGATCATCCACTTTTAATGTGCTGCAGATGTACTGCGAGCTCCCAGCCTGTGTAATAAAGATGAGACTAGTCTGGTAGGGAGTCGGGTTGGGTTGGTGGGGGTCGAGGCTAGGGTGGGCTGACACAGCTTCTGGGCCAGATGATAGAGCTATAATTTCCTTCTCAGCAACGATAACGGTGGATACCTGCCAAAGAACGGGAGCAGAGGGCTGATAAAAGCAAAACTATTTGAATATTTAAAGCTCCTTTCTTCTGCAACTGATATACGCTAAAAATGAATAAATCCACAACATTATGCTTCATTTTTCTGCTCTGACTTTGGCAGTTGGCCACCTTTCCGGAGGTTCAGCAGATGACCCTTCCTTAAATTAAATGTTATTTCAGAAACGTTCAGTCCAGCACACACGAACCCTTAAACACACGCTCTGAAGAAAAATGAGGATGAGAAACTTTGAGGACCCTGACCGGTCGTGTTGTTTACAAAGTTGAACTCGCGCTGGCATCAATGCAGAAAAGGTTCAAAGCAGAACACAAAAACAACTCCATTGACCAAGTTCAGTGAAAAGTCTTCCACTGCACTAAGACATTTAAATACAGTTCTTTATAAATGGGTCTTTATTTTTTCACCACTCACCAAAATAATACTCACAGAGCAAAGAGCTGGATGAATGAGTGACTGTTCTGAAGAAAAGAGGGCTAAGAGCATTTACACATGAGGACTCAGACCATCATAAAAAACCGTTTAAGGTTTTAGGGCTCCAGTTTAGCTCATTTTAAGGATAAGTTTGGTTAATACCGCTTTTACATTGTTTATAGAATGAAGTAGAACAAAATACTCACCCAGAAGGTTTTCCTGATCCAAGCAGTTCTTCAGGAGATATTTAGATCCAAAATCGTGCAGCGGACGTCCGTATAATGGGATCCATCGGGGCATAGACAGCGCCGCTCCTGAAACTGCATTAATCGTCTGAAAACTTGTGTTTTTCACCAATATTCCATCATGGTTTGCTCCGGGTCAGTCCTCTGCTGCAGTCTGTGTCACTCCAGACAGCGCTGTGTGGCTGTAATGATCTCTGAACTGACGAAGACTTAGTTAATGTTTGCCCCTCCGCGCATGCGCAGTACTCTCTGGAGAGCTGACTCCTTTCTTTGAGAGGCAATTGTAAACAAAGTCTTAGTCAGTTCAGAGGTCAGTACGGCCACAGAGGTCATTGCAGCTGAGGACTAATCCGGAGCAGACCATGACGAAATATTAGTGAACATCATGAGTTTTTGGACAATTAATGCAGTTTTAGGAGCGGCGCTTTCTATGCCCCGATGGATCCCATTATACAGACGTCCGCTGCACGATTTTGGATCTAAATATCTCCCGAAGCACTGCTTGGATCAGGAAAACCTTCTGGATGAGTATTTTGTTCTACTTCATTCTATAAACAATGTAAAAGCTGTATAAACCGAACTTATCCTTTAAGGCACTTGTTGACCAGACGGGACAGGTCCCCAAACTACTGACCCGTACCATTCCACTTTTTGATACCCTTCTAGACTAGAAACACTGCAGTCTGTTGATTGGTCAAAAGAATTGTCACTTCTCATACACACTGAAACAAAGCTTGATTGTTCTTTTTTACAAAGAGCCACATGCCAATCACAAAGAAGACAAATTGCTGGATGTCTTCCATCATTGCTCTTTATTTACTGTGTCACGTTTTTCTTCTTCGTTGGATTTATTAGCGGGATACACTGTGTCACGCCTCTGTGCCTTCAGGCTATGACGTAGCTGGTACAGCTATCAGCATTCGGCTTACACACCACCTACCAAGAAGAGCACAGTTAGCTGTGGAAACTCAAACAGGATCAGGCTTTATCAATCAGACCCGTACTAAACTGTACTGATCCATTTCGGACCGCTTGGTGGACACGGGGCTCTTTAGTTCCAGGGACTATTCACCAAGGATCTAAATGGTTCCTTGTTGTCTGTGTGAAGACAACATGTCAATTTATGTCAATCAGGAGGTTCATGTGAGGTTGATGTATCTGGAGTAATTGCCCAGCAGCTTAATTAGTAAGGTGATAGATAAAGGCCATTTAACAAAGATGTCCCCATAATTAGCCTGTTAGCATGGAGGGGATTCAGCTATTGCTGTGTTTGAAAGGAGACAAGTGCCATAGGGATGGAGCAAGAAGACCTGCAGCAAGAAGACAAATTCTTAAAGTGATTGTAGAGATTTCAGTTTAAAGAGTTTCCTTCACAGGTTGTTCGAGGTTATCATTAGGACTTATCCTGTGAGTATATTTTCACAGTGTAACAAAAATTTAAACTAGGATGCAATCCCAAGGGCCCCTACTGTGATCCAACATGTGTTGACAACGCAACTAACACTGACATGGTCACTCTTTAAACTGGAACACCAGGAGCTGACAGCGACACATTCACTCTATCAGGCTCAAAGAAGACCATTGTTTAGGAATTACTAAACCAAGTTAATCACAGCTGGTGATGAACTTATTGTGGACATTCCACCAGTCAGAAGAGTTTGGCGTTTGCTCCAGTTTTTGCACTTGATTGTTACTGAAATTAGCTGCTATGTCTCCACTCTGTGCTGCTTTATGAATAGTTATGTTCATTTCAGCCATTTCATCTGACCAGAAAGAAAAAAACATATTTCAGGATTTAATTTTGGCATTGCAATGGCCAATCAGATTCCAAAAAAAGGCCAACGCTACCCCTGGCAACCCATCTGGATGCTCCCCGGTCACTGGTGCATTTCTTGTCCACCAGTGTTTTTTTTCTTTGTCATGGAATAACTGTTGCTGATAAACATTAACCATCATAGATTCAGTTAAACACATCCATCCATCCATCCATCCATCCATCCATCCATCCATTCACCATTCACCATTCACCATTCATCTATCTTTAGCCTACCCCAGCTGTTAACAAAATCATCACTGGACAAATGACAGAGGCCCATACTAGTATGAGAGTGTTGACAGTAGTAAAGCAGAAGGGCACTGTGTGATGTTTTTCATGGGGCAAAAAATCCAAGGCAGCTCCATTAGACAGAAATGCTCCTGGAGACAGAGGACTCACACAGGCTCTGCTGCAGGCTTCTTCCTGTGGATTGGTCCCATGTGGAGTCTCAGTCTGAGTCGATATGTTTCTTTGTCTCTCAGCAGGTGACAGACTGATCACATCTGGGCGCGCTCGATCAGTTCTGACCTTCTGAACTTCTGAACAAAGTCAGGTTCAGACTTTGGGGAGTTTTAAAATCTTCTTGAAATCAGTTTACATCACACCCATTTGGAAAAACATATGCTATCTGATCTCAAACATGCAGACATCAGCAGAACTTTTGGTGGGTCACTGTTATTCACTTTAAGGTACAATCAAAATCTGCCTTATCACAAAGTCAAGATGTGCCAGTTTCATTCCTGTGTTTGCTTTAGGACAAATGTCTTTTAATGCTGATAACGTTCCTGTTTAGTATTGACTCTGTAAAGCACTTTGAATCAGCCACAACACTATGACCACCTATTTAGTGCTGTGTATACGGTCCTCTAATGCAGTGTTGGCACCCTCCTGGGTCTAAACAGCCCAGGCTGACAAGACATGGTCCACTTCTTAATTCTTTAATTTGTCTCCTTGCATGTCTCGTACCCGGCATTTCCTAGAATCTCAGTTCCTTGTAGTGGGGAATCAAAGCAAACACTGGAGGAAGGGAGACAAAGACAGGGGTGGTATGACGACTACTGTAGCTCTTTGTTTTACTTCCATCGATGTGACCAGCACAAATAAGGTACAGCTCATTTAAAAGACAAAATGTTTGGGTGGAAATCAATTCATTTCATACAAATAAAGTGAGCGTTTATTGATCTTTTAAGGTTAAAGAATAAGTAAAAAATTAGATACATCTTGCTGGTACAAAGTTGGACCCTCTTTTTCCTTCAAACCTGTCTTCATTCTTGGTAGCACAGATTGAAAAAGGTGCTGAAAACCTTCCTCAGAGATTTTTCTCCATGTTGACATGATAGCATCACACAGTTGCTACAGATTTGTCAGCTGCACATCCATGACAAGAATCTACGGTTCCACCACATCCCAAAGGTGCTCTATTGCAGGAGTTTTCAAAGTGTAAGACAGTGAGCCTCTCTTCAGAAAACATGAAGTCATTTGGGCCTCCCCTATTTTAATAAACCAAATACTACGTCTAATGAATGAATAATGCACTCTGGTTTGAACCACAAAACATATGAATGTTTATTTTAAACATTCTGTCCTAATACTGTCTCCCAAATTTTAGTTGACATGGGTAAGAATTAGATGAAATAAGGTCAATGCCTATTTGTTCATTTATTATAATGACTACATGAACTTTAAATATCAAAATAAAATGAGATGACAGCTCTTGAGCCAGGAGAGAAAGCATGGCCACTGTGGCAACAAAGAATAAAAGATCAATCAAAATGCAGTAATTAAAACATTGTTCAATTGCAGATCAATCATACACAGAGCTGCTTTTAGTATCTGCAAAACTCTTTTTTAAGGAAACCGTTTAGAACAGCTTTTCGAATGCAAATAGATTACAAATTCACAGTAAACAAGGTACACACTGTGGCTTTGGAGAATCCGGTCTAAGAAAAACCCAACTTTAAATATCTGTCCTTATCGCTGTGCAAAATACATGTGGTCTAGTGGGGTCCGAGACCCCTAAATTGATATATATGATCCGCTAAAGGGCTTTACGACAACATTTCCGGAGGTCTCTTAAAGCTATGGTGTACGATTTGGAAGCTTTTGTAAAGCTTCCCCACTACCCGTCTCACGTCAGCTAGCTGCTCAGCTACCTGCTCAGCTACCTAAGTGTCATGGATCCAGAGAAGACCAAAACCAGGAAGCTGGTACTGTTACCCTTCACAGGGAAGGGAAGTAAACGAAAAAGTTTCAAGGAAAAGGCTGAAGCAAGGAAAAATTATGAGCGATACAGGTGCCAACGGAGGCTGAATATTGACCATAGCTTTAAGAAGTACATTTCGGCATATATCGGTTAGCTGAGTTCAGTTGTTCACATACGTGTGTATTTGTGGGCATGTGCCCCTGAGGGATCCATGAGTGTCCTGTTTGGTAGCAGAGCAGAGCAGTTGCTGCGTTGTCCTGTCGCTGTGTGCATGGTGACGTGTTGACAACTCTCCTCGGCTCTCTGCAAAGCGCATGGCATGGTTCTTCCTCGATGCACACACAGACACAAACACATGCTCGTGCACACACAGAGACAAACATGTGCTGGTGCACACACAGAGACGAACACTCCGTATAGCGGACAGCGTCAGGGAAAATAACGATGAAACCATGGTGCGCTTGTTTCCATAATTTTTGCGCTTAGTGCTAGTTCAGACATTTTTTTATCATTATGTTTTTGCGCTTTGTTTTTTGTTCCTCTTCTCGCGCCTACCCTGGCACTCTTTGGCACCCCCAAGGGAGGCGCGCCTCACACTTTGAAAACCACTGCTCTATTGGATTGAGATCTGGGGACTGTGGAGGCCATTTGAGTACAGTGAACTCATCATGTTAAAGAAACCAGTCTGAGATGATTCCAGCTTTATGACATGGAGCGTTATCCTGCTGGAAGTAGCCATCAGAAGATAGGTACACTGTGCTCATAAAGGCTGTGGTTATTTGAGTGACTGCTGACTTTCTTTCTTCTCCAACCAGTCTGTCCATTCTCCTCTGACCTCTGACATCAACAAGGCATTTTGGCCCACAGAACTGCTGCTCACTGGATATTTTCTCTTTCTGGACCACTACGTGCTGCAATGTAGCATAAACCCAAAGACGACGAGTGCATTAAAGGAAATGTTTGTGTCTTTCTGTTACGAAAAAACAGACCAAAGGTAGGTCAGGTAATTAACTTACTTTCCACACCACATTTTGTTTGAATGTCAAAAAGCTCTTTCTGGATCATTTCACTTTTGCAGGTGAATCTGCAGATCCTAAAGTCATTCCTAAGAAAAAAGGACATAGATATTGAGAAATGAACTCCAGCACACTGAGGTCAAAACAGTCCACATGAAAGTAATAAGGATGTCTTAGAGTTTCGCTCTCATGAACAGATCAAATCATGTGTAAATTATTCAATTAAGACGTTTAGCAAATGACATTCAGGAGGTGTTAAAGTAAAATGTCTTTTCTATTTTTATCTAACGACTCACAGACCACACCGGTAAACAGTCACACTGCTGATCCAGAAACAATCTGACGCCTCTCGCTGTCTGACACCTAAATTGTGACCCGTAAATACAAATGCTGGATAATTGTGTGAATATGATTTTTCACGGGTGAGACAAACAAATCAGTCTGTTTTCCATCTTCAAGGTTGTGCTCACCTCTGTTGGTGTGGGGGTGGTGTGGGGGGTGGGGGTGTTGGATTTGTTCCCTCAGACGGCTGTAAACAGGGCCTTTGAGGAGAATGCAAATGGTGTGCAGAAAGGTGGATCCATCAGTGTAATGACTGTGTTTATAGGACAGTTAGTGAATATCAAGATGATGGTTGGAGCTACAGCTGCGTCTAATTGTTGGACTGGGAGGCCGGCTGCTTGCTGGTGAAGGATTAACTTCAATGGGAGACAATCAAGTCCCTTTTCATCTCGTCTCTCCTCCCCTTCTATTCATCCTCCCTTCTTTTCCCACCCTTTTCCCTCCATTCTCCCTTCCTTTAATTCCTCGATCCTGTCCCTTTCTTTCTCCTTTTCATCAAAGATCTTTCAGCCGCTCACTTCAAACACTCGCTGTGTTTTTTAAGCCTTTTTAGGAGCTGGTGTTGATGGAGTTGGTATTGATCAGCAGAGGCAGAGTTTGAACAGAGTTCTGTGAATAGCTACAGTTTGACCTGCTTCTGGAGCTGTGTTTGTGGTTGTTTACAGCAGTTTAACTGTAAACTCTTGCAGCACTGCTTCCCTTTGTCTGTTTTTTTAGGATTGCACTACGATAACACTTCTGCAGCAGTTATAAAAATATCAGGATAATGTCAGATGAGAACACTGTGGCATGGCTTTTCTCTTTTTCACCTTCGTGCTCCTTACTGACAACCATGAACTTTGAATCAACAGACTTTAATAATGGGTGAGTGGTGACAATGGCACAAAATAGAGAAGTTCTTTCTTTTCTGCTCTCAACAAAGACTGACGCTTTTCTACTAGCTCCCTCCTCCCTATCTGTCCTGCTTGCTCTTGGTCTGTCTCTGTCTGAACTATCAGAGCCTTTCTTTGGATCTTATCCTAAACCTAAAACCATGGATCTGATCAGCTGGTCTCTCAACGCAATTGATCAAATTTTCTCAAAGAGGAAA
Source organism: Halichoeres trimaculatus (assembly GCF_033239565.1). Taxonomy (NCBI): domain Eukaryota; kingdom Metazoa; phylum Chordata; class Actinopteri; order Labriformes; family Labridae; genus Halichoeres; species Halichoeres trimaculatus. The sequence continues at coordinate 6,976,629 of NW_027437190.1, read as the reverse complement.
CTGGGTAAAGGAGAGCCCGCTTGCCTCAGCGGTACGTTTGCAGCCGGGTATACGGTCGACTCCTGGGATACTTGGAGGACCTTATTCCTGTCGATTTGTTCCGTTGGGGATGTTGAAGATGTCTACATATTTGGAACTATAACAAGCTTTCTGCTGTTCGGAGCTGACGGTTTACTGATTTATCGCAAATTTCAGAAGACGCAGGCAGCACTTTTGGCAATCGACAAGCAGCCCGTCATCGAGGGATTCTGCAGGGTTGTCGACACTCAGACTCAAGCAAAATGCGAACTTAATGGCAGGCAGGATGTGATTCCTGAACTTCTTCTCAAGATGGATAAACACTTGGAGAGGTTGTCAGCTCAGCTCGGCTGTAATGGGCCACCAACTCAGGTAATTTAGCATGCCACACCTCTATTTATACTTGTGTGATATCGCTGTTCACACAAGGGCCTTTGACCATCCGAGGACCATCCCCTGTCTCCCTCGCTTTGCACCGTCATGCCCATGGTCCCACCTCGTCCTTCCCCACTACCCCTCTCACGTCAGCTAGCTGCTCAGCTACCGAAGCGTCATGGAGCTAGAGAAGCCCAAAACCAGGAAGCTGTTACTGTTACCCTCCACAGGGAAGGGAAGAAAACAAAAAAGTTTCAGGGAAAGGCTGAAGCAAGGAAGAATTATGAGCGATACAGGTGCCAACAGAGACTGAATATTGGAGAAATGTACGACCTGTGGAAAAAGCTGCAGAGGGATTTGGGACTGAAGACTGACGCTGAGACAGCTGAGTTTCTGTTGAACAGGTAATGACTTTGTTTACCACAGTGGGAGATGTCAGCTGAATAACTCTGGTTAGTCTGTGCCTATACTGGCTAATGACTGAATGCTGCTGGTCAAAATTTAACACAGCTTTGTCAATAGATTTTAGCATAAGTTAGCCACATATCTTTAGCATTATAAACTAAGCTGGTGAAGACACGCCGAGAAAGGTAAAGCCTCGCCCACAGTCAGCTCTGCTCTGATCAGCTGGCAGTAGCAACGCCAGACCTGCTTCGCGGGCTAATTCATGGTTTTGATCGCGCCGGTCCAATTGAAAAAGCTACCACTGTGTATTACAGGGAGGATGACTGTCATGTTTTTTACATTTTCTGCCAGCCGGCTTCTTGCTCTGTCGGAGGGGGCGTGTTGTTAGGAGGCGAAGAAGGGCGATACGAGCTGGGGGGCGGGATCTTGGAACAAGGAGGGAAGGGGTGAATTTCTCTAATGTGTCTTCTCATCAGCCGAACTGGGTTTCAGATTGTAGACCATAGTTTTAAGATTATAAACCAAGCGTGCACACACACACACACACACACACACACACACACACACACACACACACACACACAAACAAACAAAGGTCTACACAATATCTATCAAGACGTGTGACATGTGACGTGTCTACATGGGCTACACAAAAAATCCAGTACAGCTACATTGTTTTCTATCTTTCTGAGTTGCAGACAACAAATTCAAGGGCACAGAGCACTCTGGAGAGAAAAACAGAAATGGTGAAGAACATGCCAGAAGTTGCAAGAGGAGTTGGAAAAGCGCAAACAACTACACTACAAATTGGAAAAAATTCGCACCGTTTGCAGGGTAAAGCTCAAGACATCAACAGCCCTGGAAAAAAGGGAAGAAGAACACTGCAAGGCAGTCCTAACATATCCTCCTTCACTATGGGGGGCAGGAACATTAAGGAAAGTTCATTTTGAAATACAAATTTAGAAAGTTGTGTGAGCAGAGCATTGGTTTTTCAAAGAAGGCCTAAAGTCACCAGCCCCTTGCTGCCAAACGAATCACAGAGCAAGCCAGGAAGCTGTAAAAGAGTTAAACCTAAGAGATGACGAGAGCAGGCAAACTCCAAGCAAGACAAACACCATCACACCAAGGAGAGTCAAGAAACAGTGCAGACTCCTTTGAGATACCCGAAAAACCTCCACAGGGCATTTGTTGCTGAGTGCGGGAAAGTTTATTCCTTCTTCTTCTGCAGGGAGAAACCATTCTGGGTTGTGATTCCAAAGGAGGGAGACAGAGAAACTTGATAACCCAAGATTCACAACAACCTGCAGTTCATTGTGGACAAAATGCACAAACTTTGTCTTTCAGTTTCCAACAATCATAAGCAACTGGCAGATAGCACTGTCTGCAACAATTCAAAGGCATGTGTCTATGGTGAATGTAAAGACTCCACTGTGCCGCAGATCCCTGTACAACACAGAGGTGTCTCCGTCTAACAGAAGAAGAGCTGGTGACTGAATTTGAAGATAGACTCTTTAAAATCAAGAGATGGTAGTACAGTATCTATGGACCCTATGAGAAAACCTGATGAAGACTGCCTGACCCATTTAGATTTTAATGAGAGCTAGACTTGCAAGATCCAATCACTTCACTTGTGGCAGAGGAGCCACCTGTCTTCCCCTGCACCATCTCACCCATCAGAAGACACGATCCAGCAGCTACCTGGGCTCACCTGATCCTTGACATGGTGAAAGACCAGCACCATGCTGGGCAACATAATCACTTCTTTAGTGATGGCCTTACCTCGCAATATCAGCATTTGGGCAACCTGTACATGGTCGGTACAGAGCCAGATGGAGTAAGGGGCTAAAGCTAAAGAGGTCAGCTGACCTTTTGGTCCATCATGGGTGAAACATTTCAAATGCAATGTCTGTCTTAGAGGAGTTGAAGATCTCTGGCAGTCAAACATAGTCAGCACCACGCCTGGTATCTAATAACAGAGACATAGGTTGGGTCTGTCAAGCAACTCAAGGTGTATGGGACCTCGTTTGTTATGGACTCCACCCAACAATGCCAGTGTGGAGGTGAGTGACTTCTCACCTCTGCACCAACTGGATGTCACCAACCTGGGTCTTGTAATTGGAGTCAAAACGGCCAGAGACAAAGTAAACTCATTGCTGGCAGGTTTTAAGAAGACAGTTAAATCATGTGTTGCCAACCTGGGAGTGATTCAAAATAAGATTTAATCCTCAATTTAGCCAGGTCATAAACACACAATTTTATATTCTATATGTAGCCCATCAGACTTTTTTTTTTTTTTTTAATCCCAGAGAGATTACTTATTATTATTTTTTTTAAACCAAACTGAAAGTAAAGACCTGTCTTTTTAATCTGTTTTTTTTTTTCAAAATGATTTAAAGGTTGAGTCAAAGTTTCTACTGATTTTTCATACAGTTTAGGTTCTAGTATTTAATCTGTTCTATTCATATTCTACAAGGTTAAACTGAATTCTATGTATTTAATGTATTTGTCAGATATTTTTTATTGTATTTTTAATTCTTCAATTATTTCAGTTCTTTACTTTCTCTGTTTTTACTTGTATCGTCTCCTCTCATGTTTAAAATAAGGCCGAGTTGAGTCATTAATGGCTTAATGACAAATTTATAAGCTGTGTTTGTAATGATGGTTTAAATGTTGATTTAAAAGAAATATTGATAAAAGGTTTCTGATAGAAGGATGCTGAAAAGAAAACAACAAGCTAAAAGGCTTTTTGTTATAGTACATGGTAAAGAAATTTAATAATAAGTTAATAATTCATTCAGATTAATATTTTTTTCAGATAAGAACTGCTAAAGGTAAATTTCATTGTATTGTGTTGAGTTTGTTGCCTAGGTAATCTGTGTTCTACTGCTCATGTCTTTTGTGCAAAAAAGTGTAATCAGGAGAAGTTTTAAATGTTTTTGGTTCCTAGTGTAATTAGACAATATGCCTTTAGTGGTTGTTGTGTTTCTGTTTTGTATCTCTACTGATTTCTCTTATTTAGACAGTTCTCTCATCGCTGATCAGTTATTGATTACTTTTGCCTGGGCTAGCAGTTAGGGGAACGCAGTGTTCTCACTCACACATTACACTTCTGGATGTTAGGGGATGAGCATCGTGCCCTGTGTTTTCATTTATTATTCCCCTTACAGGTATGAAAAGCAGCTGAAAACTAAGTAATATTACTAAATGTGCTGTGATGCTGAGAAAACTGTTTCTTTGGTGAAAAGTTCATTACACTTCTGGATGTGAGCGGATGAGCATCGTGTCCTATGTTTTAATTTTTTATTCCCCTTACAGGGGAGTAACATGTTAATGTCTGGATGAGGCTCTCCTGTTGTTGCACAGAAGGGTATCCCCTGTATCAGGCATGTGGTTGGTCGGGGAATGTGCACCCTCATTAGCCTGCCAACCCTCAATTACTAAGGAAAGGCCATGGTATTGGGGATAAGCAATGAGATATTGAGACTGAAGCCATAAATTTTACAAAATAAGTCATAAATGTATAAGAGCAAAGTCATAAAAGACAACTGCTAGCTTCCTGTTCTAAAATAAGGACGACAGAGCATCTCAGGGAGTCACACAGCAGTGAGGCGTCATAAATAACCACTTTGTCACAAGCATTAGGACTCTTAAAACATCAGGCAAAAAAAAGCCATTATGAAGAGGAGCAGGCCAACAGACACCCTGAGCACTCTTCTCCCATCACTGTTTGTCCTCAGCTGTTGAGTTTAACTTTGTAAAATGATCCACGGTTCTCATTTAAGTGCAGGCGGCTCACTGCTCGTCTGATTCACACCTAAATGTTGTTTGACATGTCGATAAACCACAGCAAGACTTCTTCCTCATAAAGTTGCAGCATTATTTTAGTGAGATTACAACCTTATACTTGATAAGTAGCAATTCCTTCCTTTACTTCTTTCAACTATTTTCTCATAAATGTACACATTTAATCTTTTAAATCTACCTTCCCAAACCAGTGGTCCTTTTTCTTTTTTTCTCAAATAGAGTGTTGGGAGGTCATTTTATCATAGCTTTTGAAAAAAAGAAATGCAGGATCTGTAATGGAAACATTTTGATTTTCTCTCTGAGATGGGAGGTCATCCCTGAGCATCATGTGTGTATCAGAGGACTGTATGCAGGAAAGCAGTCTGACTGCAGTAGGAAGCAGGAAGGTGGAAAATACCGTCTTTACACTATACTGAAAGTGATCTAATGTTAAAGCTCTTAAAAAAAATGTCCGATAACTTTTATCTGATTGTGATGGAAGGCAACAAACAGCTCATGCTGTTGTTTTTTTTCTACTCACAATTCACTACGTATGATGACGGAGCACAAAATAAAGCTAACTGCTAGCAACACCTACTGGCGGGCACAGTCACATTTCATTCTGTTTCATTTACATTTATTTACCACTGACCTAACCTCTCGTATTTATTTATTTATCTATTTATTTAAATTGATTATTTATTTGTTTATTTATTTATTAATTTTTAATTGTTATTTTGGTTTCATTCTGTTCTATGTTAAATGACAAAGTGATTTATCTTTTTATTAAATCTGTATTTATTCATCACATTAGTATCACTATTTTGACTTTTGATGGTAGCACAAGATCCTCAACAGATCTTCACCAGACTTTCTGAAATGATGAGGCCACATGAAGTAAAAAAAAAAAAACTGTAAATACCATACTCTGCACGTACCAGTGTTTTCACACTGCAAAAACTGAAATCTTATCAAGTGTTTTTGTCTTATTCAAATAAAAATTCACTTGTCATACTTCATTTGAGTCACATTCACCTGACCAGTCCAAAAAAAAAAAGAAAGGCTTTTTTTTCCAAATTATTTAAAGACAAAAGTGAGGTCTGAAATGCTTGAAACTTGTAAAATCAAAATATGTCAATGGAACAAGAAAAATTGGCTTGAAACTAAAATCATGTCTCAATACAAGCAACTTTCTCTTGTTCCATTGGCAGATTTTTTTTAAATTGTTACAAGCAATTCAGACTTAATTTTGTCTTCGAATAACTTTAACTAGACATTTTTCTGGTGAAAATAAGTCAAAAACACTTGAAAATATTTCATTTTTTCCATTGCAGACATGCAGCACAATGGAGCATTTAAACACTGCAGCAGGTTTTGGTCATAATTCACTCATTGTATTACATTATATGTATTGCATACACATATAGTAGGCTGATACCCTCTGAGTGGCATTAACATTTTTTGTCTACCTTTTTTTTTGGTGTCATTTGATTCCCCTACATAGATTATTCATACTGACAGATCAACATAGCAGGACACAGAGTTACCTTACTGTGTAGAGAAATGATCCGTCTGAATCTGCAACAAAAAACTGTCAGAAGTGCCATGATGCCAGGATGCCCAATGCAGCCTCCATACTTTTCACCAGAGATGATGAAAAAAAAGGACAAATCTGACGTTGCTATAAAATCCTGAACATTAACCACAAGTTACTGAGATTCTGGATTGGATTAGTATTATCAGAGGAAATATGGTCAGTGATTGGCCCTGGGACTTTTACCACAAATTACAGATATGGTCGATTCTCACAGGACTAAAAAAAAAAAAAAGGAAACCACTTTTTAAATTATCACAAATTATCATAGGTCTCCAGGTGACACTTACCCTGTGGAAACAGGGCCTAAGGTAAGAAGGATGGTATGGGTGAGCCACACTGTGATTATTTTTATTGCACAGGACCTTTAAACATAAGTCTTTGAGCTTTTGGGCTTCTAAATCCCAGACTGGCTCCTCATTCAGTAAGATAAATGGCGCTGAAGTGCCACTTCAACAAATAACTAATCAGTCTGACTGGTTGCTGTGGCCTCAGATTACAGTTATTGTTAAATCTGAAATGGGCCTTTCCATCACACGCCTGACAAGCTGTGGAAGGAAACCTAATGACTGATCATTTGTTATCTACAGCAGAACATTAGCGTGAATGCTTCCAGACTAGCACTTTGTTATTTTTACAAGAGAGCTGACCGCAAAGTTAAGATTTGAGCTTTCAACGCATGGATCCATCACTGTGAAGGAATTGAAATGAAGTACGGGCTCTGCTGCATCTCCAGCTGTTCCTCCTCGGCTCTGAATCCACGCTCAGCCCTTCAGCCCAGAGGTGGAGAGACGGAGGCCTCAGGGGCAGAGGAGGGAGATTTTCTGATTTGCAGGTGGAGACGAGGCAGTAGGAAGAAAACATGGCTGGATCAGCTCATGTAGGAGTGAGCACCAGGGAGAGGGGAGAAAGGCCACATCCTCAAGCTGTGCTTCTCCGCCCATATGAATAAAACATCCAGAATTCATAATGCATGATCAAAGTTATGCGAGTTATCCTGCCTGTCACTGCTCCTTACTTTTATTCATCTGCTTGGGTGAAGATGCAGCGAGCCTCTGCTTTCTTTACTCCGTCTGTGTTACTGACTCTCCCTTTTTTTAGACTCGTGGAACCCCAAGGTCAGGAGGAGACTCAATTCAAAATTCTGACTTTAGAGGTGTTTATATAACATTCACCTAGGCAACCGTTTTCATTAATGAAACTTCCACCTGTTGGGTTACAGCAAGAGTGTCAATAGTGTTAAGTAAAAACATCCGCTGAGGAGTTTCACAAGTTTTTTAAGTCCAGTTTTAGACAATAGGCTTAGGCCTGTTTGAGTTTTAAACCAGGCTTTTTCTTTTCTTTTCTTTTCTTTTCTTTTCTTTTCTTTTCTTTTCTTTTCTTTTCTTTTCTTTTTTTTGTCATCTTTGAACTGACTGTTGACAAAAAAAAAAAAAAAAAAGGGGGGGGGGGGGGGGGGGGGTGCAAGAGATGTAAAAACTGTGCACATGCGGGCTTGGTCCACACATAGTGGATTCAAAGGTTTGCTACCAGGTCGAGAACCCCTTTCCCACTTTTATTATGCTCTCCTAGTATCGATATAAGAGCCTCAGAATGTGCAACTTTGAAAAATAAAAGGTTAATACTAATTTTTAGAATGTGTGTTCATTTAAGGCTGTCAGCATTGACGTGTTAATTGCAGTGCTACTGAAGTCTGAATGAGTGATTTTTTAAAATCTGTTTCATTAGGCCTCTTTATGGCTCTCTACATCAGAGCTGCTGCTCCTGCTGCCACAGTAAAAGAAAAGAAGAACCACTGCACTTTTGGACAGTACATTTTGCTTATAAAAATAAAAAGAAAAGAAAGAAAAAAAAAACAGTTTGTCAAACTCAACACAATTTGGGGTTCAGTGTCTTGCTCAAGGACACTTTGGCATACAACTGCGGGAGCTGGGATTATAATGACAGAGAGACAATGACTCTACCTCTGAGCCACAGCTGCCTACTTCCTGTCACACAGAGTTAAGATATCACCCCAGTTACCTGAGTTACAACACATGAGCTAAGCACACAGCTTCAAGGCAGCTGATAGGACTGTCCTCTTAAAAACAACAGAGTCCTGTTTTAGAGTGTTTGATTTACTACAGATATTTGGCATGTTGTGAAAAATTTTGCCTTTAGGGTTGCAGGGGAAAATAGCTTCACACATAGACACTGAAAAAATATGAATCTAAGCAAGTGCATTTGTTTATTTATTTATTCATTTATTGATTTCTGTACACAAGAAGAAACCAAGAAGGTATATTTTCCTTTCCCTAATGATAGATTTTTTTTCTTCTTTACAAGCAATTCAGGCGTCATTTTGTCTTGTAACACCATGATATTACAGACTGTATAATAAATGGATGTAATTTTCATGACATCACCCTTCTGTTTTTGAAACAGAATTTTGAAGCAAATCTTTATCAGGAGCCCTGTTGGTTATGGGGCCTTGTTGGTTATGGGGCGGGCTTTGAACCTCCTCACTAACAGCTACAGGGTGCCTGCCTGTCAATCAGCTGAGCTGTGCCTTTGAGTGGGTGAACCTCATATTCTTAATATCTTATATTCTGCTAAGTTAAAAATAATTCAACCTCTGTCATAAAGACTGTATTAAACATGGACAAAGCATCCGCACAGTCACCGGTCTGTTCCTGAAACCGTGAAATGAAGCCAATCCGCAGACACAGCCACATTGGCTATGACGCCGGCTGTGAGTTTTTGAGCTGCTACAGGGCGCTCGGCTGTGCCTCTGATTGGACAATCAAACGATCTGAATAACATTAAAAATTGCAGAGATAGAAAAAAGTTCACTCACTGTATAGTGTGTGCCGATAGTAAAACCAGTATTTTAGACCCAAGCTGTTTTTGCACCAGGCTGTAAATATGTTTTTAATGCTGTAAAAGTCAGTTTTTATGGCTGGGTGTGTATTTGACTTCAAGTTTTTCAGCACTTCCACATAGGCTTCATTTTTACTGACTGGATGTTACCCCTTGTTCCGAACAGTGTGTACTGTTAGAAAAACTAGCTATTGAGACCAAAGTCTCTTTTTTGTTTTAGGCTGTAAACATTTTGATTTCTGCTGTGATTTTTTTTTTTTTTTGTATGAATATGGTTTCTGGTACTTCTGCCCCAGCCTCAAGTGGACACTCAGTGAACTGCAGATTTTAGCACTTCCACATTCCAGGAAGTTTTCAGGTGAATGTGACTCATTTTGAGCCTGATTTTTACTAAAAGTAATCCAAACACTTGTTAAGATTTCAGTTTTTATAGAGCAGGACCAGTGGTTGTCTTAACGTTAGTTGTTTTAAAAGTCAGCTGTCTGATCAGAGTCATTTAACTACACCCTACAGCTGTAAGAAGGGACTGGTTTGAGCACATTGGTGATGAGCAGATGTAAGTTCTCAACATTGATGTTTAGTCACTGCCTTCAAATAGTAGTTTCAGCCTTCTCTCAACAGTGGCCCCTCTCCCTGGTTTATTTCAAATATTATTTCCATTATTTTCAAATAGATAAAAACAATAAGAGAATCTTTTAGAAATAAAGACAGATGGAGACATCTGTAGTTGCAATTTTTCTGAATGCTCCTTTAAATGTTGAGCTACTCTCTGTGTACAGACTTGCATAATCTCCCTCATTCTGCTTTTCATACAGAAATCTTGAATACAGCACAGAAAAATATGTATAGCCTTTTGATTTGCATCTCTGGCTGCAAAGGCAGATCAACCCCTGGATGCTGACGCAGGTGATCGATATGTTGGTGAGAGGCGTGTGGTGTGTGGTCAAGGTTCTGTGTAACAGCCTTTATGTCAGGGATCCATATTCTTACTGTGTGTCCCTGTTCATGTCTTTCAGCCCTTTATGTCATGTGTCATTTCATTCTTCTGTTGGAGCCGATCTCTAAACCAAACCTGTCTGAAGGATCCTGGTTTACACAGGACTGATACGGCGTGTTTTATAAAGTACAGTAGCTGATTTAGTTCATGAGGGATTTATAAAACCTGTCACCTCTCCTTTTACACAATCACTCTGTTGTTGAAGTTGGTGAGTGCTTCAGGCTTAAACGTACCCGTGTGTCTCGGTGTGATCACAGAGACGTGTGGACCTGAGCCAGACTCTCCTTCTTTGTCTAATGTTTACAGTAACTCTATAAAAAGATGGTGCGTACTGTTTCTTGGCCCTATTGATTTCAGAGGAACAAAGACCGAGTTTTATTTCTGTGTTGTGTTGTTTTGTGCGATGTATCCTGGGGAGGGATTACAGATGAGGCGCCTTGATGGCTTTGGCTTGTTTTTATGCGGCCCACAGCCGGCGGCGCAGCAAGCTCGTTGCCGCAGTAACGGATTATGAAGGAGTGATTTACACGTGGATTTCCCATTTTTAGAAGCTTTGCTTGTAACTCTGCTGTTGGCTAATAGAACAAACAATGTGAGGCTGCCACTGTTTGTCGTCTGTGTAGCACAGCACCTGCCACCCACAGGGACTGACAGTATCTGTGTGTGTGCTCTGAGTAACAAACCTGGAGAATACTAAGAGGAGGGGTTTCTTACATTAGTGTCAGAGTGCCATAGTCGAGGAACCAGGCTCCAAGTCCAGCTTGAGTCCTGATGTTGAGGACTCATGGCATGGCTTGAGATCGAGCATGGACTACACACACACTTCAAGGGTGGAGATGACTCTGAGTTTTCTGTTCTAAAGAAAGGGTTTTTGGTCTGTGTCAGTTTTGTGGATAAAGCCATGCCACATTTTACTTTTAGCTTTACTCTCTATACAAAAAACACAGTCTGTGGGGATAAAATAGAAGCAACACATTTAAGACCCTTTTTTTGAACCAAGCTGCATGTTTGATTTTGCTGATGAGGGGTCCTCAGCTTTGCAGACAGTCTCATGTGGACAATAAGCATGTTTCTACTAAGCGGTTCAGTCCCATAAAGCAAAAATTTCGTGCTTGCTTTTCCTTTGACTAAACCTGAGACAGGTCCCCATATTACCCATACCATTCCAATTTTTGGTACCCTTCTGTTGGGGTGCCAGAAAATACCAATCCAATCCCAGAAGATGGAGCTAGGCACACTGCAGTCTGTTGATTGGTTAAACAAATCGTCACTTCCTGTGCAACAGGGTAATAAAGAACAACACACTAAAACAAAGGTTGATTGTTCTTTGTTACGAAGAGCCAAAGAAGTGGGATTGCTACATGCACCATTGTTGCTCTTTGTTTACTGTGTTACATTTTTCTTCTCTGTTGGATTTATTAGTGGGGTAAACTGTGTCGCACCTTTAAGCTATTACGTAGCTGGCGCAGCTATGGGCATCCCGCTTACACGCTGCCTACTAAGAAAGGAACGGTTGGCTGTGGATCCAACCTGTACCAAACTGAACTGATCCATACTGGACTGCTTGGTGGAAACAGGGCAGGGCCCCTGGTAGACATACTGTAAGTCAGACAGAGGTTTGTTATGTTTACCTGCCCATTAATGTCCCATCTTGTTTAGAAACAGTTCCTGAGAGAGACATAGAAAGGTGATTTAGGTGATAGGACTACTGTGACTCCATCTAAAACTTAAGATTTTGTGAATTGCTGCCATACACAAAGTTTTCTGCAGTGATTCTCTCCACGCTCCTTTCTTAGACTGAGACTGTCCAATGCATCTGTCAAAACATGGAGCTAGACAACCAGAAAACCACTAACTGGTTGACTTCACACCTGGACCTGTTCGTTAATTGGGTCCAAGCCTGACCACAGGGTCAGCAAGGACCCTCTGACCCTAACGTTCTTTCTTTCTTTCTTTCTTTCTTTCTTTCTTTCTTTCTTTCTTTCTTTCTTTCTTTCTTTTTTTTCTTTCTTTCTTTCTTTCTTTCTTTCTTTCTTTCTTTCTTTCTTTCTTTCTTTCTTTCTTTCTTTCTTTCTTGTCCGTAATAAATCCCATAGCTTGTCAGTATTAAATCCCATACTTTGTATCCTGTATCTTAATCATGCTTGGAAAATCACCAAACTTCCCCCCTGAAGTCAGTCATAGCATAGCAAAGAATGAATAATTCCAGTACCGATACATGCTCCATAGTGCCCCCTAATGACTTTAAACTGCACAACCCTTACTTTCACCTGAGTGGATGAGTGCATGGAATGTTTTGTGCATAACTATTGTGCAAACACCTACAAAAAGCCACTTAAATTTGAAATTTTAGCTCAAAGTCAGATTTTGCCAGTTTGCAGGGCATGCTTTTGAAAAAATGTGTCCTCTTTTCTCTATCTGATCAATTCCAAACATGGTTTGGTTCTTTTAGATACATTAAGGATGAAAAGTTGTCAAAGGACTTATCATGACTTAGTGGGTGTGTCCAGCACAGTGGTTTTTATGTTTTTTTCCCCACAACTATTGCATACATACATTTTTAAGCACATTTAACATGCCAAGACCTGCAAAAAAAAAACTCATCAATGAGCTTGCTGTAGGGACCCGGGTCACTTCATACAAGGCTATTCATACACAGCGATCCTGCTGCATTTGCAGCGACCACAGAATCTTGACAGGAATGGATGCTAGTGTCCTCTATCACCCTTGTTATTGTAGTTAAGTACTGTAAAATGCAATCTGATGTCAACACCAACTGTTTTACTCTGGAAATAAACAGGTTGTAATGTTGTTTCTTGCTTCCTGTCCCTCTCAGTCTCATCCGTGCCAATTGATACTTGGAGTCCTGTTTATCAACCCCGACCGGGCAGAGCCAGAAGTTCACACACTGACTAGAGTTAAAAGCGATTAGCTTCAGTGCAGTGAAAGAGTGAAGAAAACAGATTTAAATACTTTTTCTTGTGATAAAGCTGAGGTATTAATAGCCCACCTGCAGTTTAAACCGTGAACTTGAGAGAAATCATCATATTTATCACAAAGGAGAAATAAGAACAGTTTTTCATGTGAAGGTTTCAAAGACAGCGGCTAAGACACAGGAGCTCTGTTCCTCTTTGGAGGCCCGACTGAACAACAAACACACTGAGGCCAAACTCAGCACATGATTCACAACAGATTGGAGAAAGGCTACAAACACACAGAGGGATGAAGGAAAAAGGACAACATACACACAGAGGAGAGGCTGAGTCTCCTGGAGGATGAAGAGGGAAATCCAAAACATCTGCAGTGAGTCCCTGACAGCCAGGAGAGACAGAGGAAGGTCCCAGGACGAGCCTCAGTCCTGCTCAGGAAGCTTTGAGAAAAGGAGAACAAGGACAAAGAAAAGGCACACGGAGAGGGGGGAAGAGAGACGTAAAGAGAGATATATGCTCCTCATAAAGAAAAAGGAACAACTGGACGTTAAAGACGAGGGTAAAGCTGCTCCAGAGAATCACAGGCTTTTCTGGGTGCAAAGATGGGCTATAAGAGGCACGCTTCTTACGTTTCAAACCTGACAGAAGAAGATCCACAACCAGGCTGAAAATGTGAAAAATGGTAATAAAGTGTAACTTTATTTGCTTTATTTAATGTTGAATTGAAGTTTAAAGGCTTGGACAGGCTCAGGCAGTCTCGTGTAAACTGAAGGAACTCCAGAGGAATAAGTAGACAGGAGGGAAATGTGCTGCTGACTCTTTGAGCCCTGGTGACAAAAAATGAGTTTAATGAGATCAGACAGGTGTAAAGGAGGCTTCCAGTATAAATTTAACTAATGACAAGCACCTCCTCTATTGCTATCTGTCTGTATCCTCTGATTGTCTTACTGGGGGTTAAATCAATAACTGCAGTGCAGCGAAGCTCCCTGCCAACAGGAAACAGATTGATGATAGGAAACATACTATAAGGATGAAGTCTCATGCCTCTGCTCCCTGAAACCAACAGAAATGTCATTTATATTTGTTACAATAAAGATGCTAACTATTTGTGGACCTGAGAATGAGGTGATGAAGTGGAGTGTAACAGGCAAATCACACCAGATCTGTGTCCATCTCTGCTCCAGCACAACTCTGGGTAGATTTACACTCAAGTCAACGTGTTAATTCACACTTGATCAGAAACACAAGAGCTTCTATTTTTTGTCATATAATGAAACAAAGCATCAATTGCACAGCAGGGATTGAGTGGGACAGGAAGTCAGGAACAGATTTGTTAAAATATTCAGTTGACTTTCAAAATAAAATGCCCAGACTGTTTTTCTCATTACTACAACAAACCGACCAGGAGTCAGCAGTTTGTAGTTTCGGGGCCCAGTAAAGATAACATTGAATGAGGAGAGGCTCATCATTGGCCGTGTTAGGGATAATAGATTCAAACGCCATTATTTTTTGCCAGTTTCAGGTAATCTAATTAATTACTATTTCAAATGTTATGATGCAATTACTGTTATTAACAGTGAAGTGTGGCATGTGGCTTTACACTAATATCTTACAGCTGTTAGATATCAAACCTTGCTTGCTGAGGCAGGCACAAGAGCAACAAAAAATGTGTATTTTGTTTTTCTAAGTGTCCTTCTTTGGTGAGGGGGAAGGGTGACAGTAACGTAAGTAGTGATGCTTGGCTAAAGTATTTTCATGGCAAACCAATCAAAGCCAGAAATCAAGAAGATGAGTGTTGTTACAACAAATCTCAATGTGCTGCTAATAGCCAAACAAGAGAACTAGATGAAACAATGGTGAGTACTTCAACATCACTGAAGTACTTTTGTTAAGGAGCAATAATGTTTCTAATTCAATTACTTTTTTGGGAATATACCAAGGAACTGTATGGTTTTAAAGTTATCTAAAAAAGTAAGTTGTACATCAGGTGAATCTACAGCTGTGGTACACATAGACTGTTTATATGTAACAGACAGCATGGCTCCGCCTTTTACCTTTTGTCAGTTTTTTGTCAAGCCTCAATACCATCGTCAGAGGGGCCACCAGAGTCTGCGCAGTAGAGTGTGAAGCCAGGTGACAAAAAAAAAGGCTTTTTTTTCTCTTTGGAAAGCCTCATTTTTCTTTGGCTCTCCTTCCCGAAGCATTTCACAACTCTCCGAAAAACTACACAAGAACAGCAGCTGTTAAACGTGACAAAAACAAACAAACAAACAAACTTTTTTTAATGTCTAATAACTAGTGAAAAAAAAAAAAAAAAAAAAAAAAAAAACTTTAAGAAGAGGACATAAACACAATGCAATGGATGTGAGGAAAATTTCTACCTGGTGTAATTTTTTTTTTCAAGTTTGACCACAGCACATCTGGAATGACAGGGGAGATAGAGTTTTTGACTTATACTGCAGCCAGCCACCAGGGGGAGCAGTTCTTGTGGTGACCTCATGTTACGATGACATCCATTTTTTTTAGCAGTCTGTTGCCGTACTGCATGCTGTGCAGGCAACACAGCATGCGAGTTTTAAACAAGGAGGGAGGAACAAGCCAAACCGTAATAAAACTGAGCAGGAGTGGACAAGGAATCTTTTGTGAATCCAGCACAAGTAGAAAATAACCTCTTTTTTTTAATTCAACTGTTTTTTTATTGTTATTTTTTTGTATCGTTACATTTCTCTGTCATTGGAAATACAGCTGACTATGAGGTGATCCTGGCTCTCTCTTCTCCCCCCTCCCCTTCCTGAGAGGCTGCTCAGGGTTCCTGTGGCTGCACCTCGCACACCTGCTTCAAGTTTGGTGATTAGGAGCGCCGGCTCTTAATCTCCGCTGAAGGGATGTGTCGGCAGTTGATTCCAGCTCTCATTGTGGTAGTCCAAGTTTCTCAGTGTTTTGTGCTTGCGTGTTTTTTGAGAGTCCTCGTAAGACTAGCCCCTTTTTTATGTCTCTCTTTTTCCCAGTGCCTCTTTGGATCGCTCCTGCAGCCGCTCACCGACAGCCACATTCTCTCACTCTCGTTCATACCATCCTCTACAATAAAAACCCTCAAACCTGTTTTGCCTTCGCCTCCTCTTGGGTCTCTTTAAACCTGCTGGTTATACAAACCATTACAGACTACCTCTTTAGACTTAATATGAAAAATAAAACAATGGTGCCAAAAAGCTTATGGCACACATAATGATATAGCACAGTATCAAGCCTGACTGACTGCACCACAATGTTTCTTGTAAGAAACTGTAAATATTATCAAAAACTGTGAGATGGCTCTGTTGCTTTTATAGGGGTCATTATAGGACAAAACTCAGCTTTCTTCTGACTGTTAAAACAGTGTGAGCTTAAGTGGTAGGGAACAAACAAAGAGCTCTTTTTGTCTTGGCGGGTAAACAACCCTTGAGGAGGAGGACCAATAAGCAGAACAGGAAGAAGATTTATAAGAAAAAGCCCAAACTATTACAATTACCACAAATTAAATCACACTGACATGAAATGAAAAAATAAAATAAAATAAAAGAGTACAAAGGTACTGTTCATTGAATTGGCTTCAAACTGAGTAAATACAGAAGGTAATCAAGGACAGCTGTAACAATGAAACACAGGTGAAACTAATTAAGGTGAAATCAATCAAATGAGGGAAACAAAAGAGAAGAAACACACAGGGAGAAAGAACCATAAAATAAAACAGGAAACACACACAAGGAATAAGATAAAAGACATTATCTGTAATAAACAATGAGGAGGCCATAAGGGTAATGACTGACAATGAGGAAATGAGTCAAAAATACAAGAAAAGGCCACAAAGAGAAATGAACAGATAACACCTTTTCACCTGTCACTCTGGGATACCTTTAACAGTAGATTTGCATGATTTGCAGCTGAAAAGACTCCTAATTTATAAAAATCATAACTTCAGTGTAATTCAGCTTCTGCCTTAAATGCTTAGTTTGGGCTGTTTAACAGAGATATAAAGTTAGACACAACTTGTGGGTGCTATATACCCCCTTTTTTTAACAACATCCAAGCCATTAAACGTTTTATCTTTACAGAAAATGTCTGAAACTACCCCTTAGCTCCCCATTACACCTATTAGCAGTTAGCTATGGTACCATTACCTGCTGTTATTATGTGACTGACAGCTTGTGGTCCTGAGCCTTCATGTAAGGTCTTTATAGAAGGAACAGCTTCAGGGTGCAGCTACAGCTGAGACTACAAATCCAGCGTGTACAGGTCTTTGTTTACAAAGGAGTCATCTGTGAAGTGGTGAGCACAGACAGATATTGTGGCTGTTATTGTGCTGAAAACAAACTAAAAAGAGAAACCCTACAGTTTTCTGATGCCGGGGTCTGAAGAGAAAAAAAGCTGTGACTTTCCTTGACAACCAAAAGAACACAAACAAGAAAGTTTCAGAGACAAACTGAATCAACAAAGAGCAGAGTGGAGGAAAAGCCTGGTGGTGTTTCTGAGTGGACTGACAGAGCTGCTGGGGAAACTGACCTTCGACGTCATACGAATAGGATCTGACGTCAGGTTCAGGCCAAGTCTCGAGAACTTCTCTGGGGGGAGTGGGCTGTGTGGCTGACACCGGCAATGTGGATGTTGAGGTCAATGGTGCCTCCTCCTGAGACACCAAGCAAATATCCTTAAATAGATGAACTGGGGCCTGGTAGTGTGCTTGTTGCAGGTTGTGGTTGTGTGCCAATTTAGAATGATTCTGATTTACTAACATGCGCTTGGTGGTAAGGCTCAATGTGTTACTGCACATGAGTAAATATTGCTCGAACCTTGAATCTTAGAGTTATACTAACCCCTAAGAGTTTAGGAGAAGAACAGTACTGGGAACAAAAGTTGCTTCCTTCTTACGACTGACGTCTTACAGACCCGGCAGCAGAACCTGCGACCAGATGGCAGCCGCTCAAATGCTGGAAACAGAACGTGTGTTGAGTCACTGAAAATTTGTCGAGCCAGGCCTTTTGCCTGCTGCTCGTACACAGCTCTCAGGTGGCAAGCAGGAAACTCAATCTTGGAACAAACTTTTACAAAGTTGAGCAGTTGTCCAGTAAGGTGAGGAGTGATGGTGGTATACATTCAACAAGGTACTGGAAACATTTCTCAGAGAGTTTGGTCCATATTGACATGATAGCATCACACAGTTGCTGCAGATTTGTCAGTTGAACATCCATGATGAGAATCTCCCGTTCCACCACATCCCAAAGGTGCTCTATTGGATTGAGATCTGGGGACTGTGGAGGACATTTGAGTACAGTGAACTCATTGTCATGTTGAAGAAACCAGTCTGAGATGATTCCAGCTTTGTGACATGGAGTGTTATCCTGCTGGAAGTAGCCATCAGAAGATGGGTACACTGTGCTCATAAAGGGATGGACATGGTCAGCAACAATACTCAGGTAGGCTGTGGACTTTAAACCAGGACCAGTTGGTACTAAGAGACCCAAAGTGAGCCAAGAAAATCTCCCCCACACCATTACACCAGCAGCAGCCTGAACCGTTGATACAAGGCAGGATGGATCCATACTTTCATGTTGTTGACGCCAAATTCTGACCCTACCATCTGAATGTGGAGCAGAAATCCAGACTCATCAGACCAGGCAACGTTTTTCCAATCTTCTATTGTCCAGTTTTGGTGTTGCTGTGTGAATTGTAGCCTCAGTTTCCTGTTCTTAGCTGACAGGAGGGTCACCCGGTGTGGTCTTCTGCTGCTGTAGCCCATCTGCCTCAAGGTTGGACGTGTTGTGTGTTCAGAGATGCTCTTCTGCAGACCTCGGTTGTAACCAGTGGTTATTTGAGTTACTGTTGCCTTTCTATCAGCTCCAACCAGTCTGTCCATTCTCCTCTGACCTCTGGCATCAACAAGGCATTTTGTCCTACAGAACTGCTGCTCACTGGATATTTTCTCTTTTTGGGACCATTCTCAACCCTCAAGATGGTTGTGGGTTAAAATCCCAGTACATCAGCAGTTTCTGAAATACTCAGACCAACAACCATGCCACATTCACAGTCACTGAAATCACCTTTCTTCCTCATTCTGATGCTCTGTTTGAACAGCAGCAGATCATCTTGACCATGTTTACATGCCTAAATGAGTTGCTGCCATGTGATTGGCTGATTAGAAATTTGTGTTAACGAGCAGTTGGACAGGTGTGCCTAATAAAGTGGCTGGTGATTGTAGATTGCGGTCACAGGTGTCACTGTCCCAGAGTGTTCCTACTCTTTTAACATATTTGCTTTATTTGCACTCAAACAGACATATTTGCTGTTGTTATTTATTAATAGTTAACTAATGATTTTACTCATCCTGACCACTTGAGATAAAATTGGACTGTATGTGGCGCCTTAAATAAAATAAGTTTGACACCACTGCTCTTAATGATGTGTTTTTAACCTGCGGTGTGCTGCAAAAACACTGTAGAGGCATTTATACTTAGAAATTCTCAGGGTTAGACGGATTAAGGACGACCAAAGTTAACATTTACGGGCAGAAAATGTTGTTTCGTTGATAAAAAAAAGGACTTTCAAAAACATCCAACCATGCAAAATAGTCACTTTAGTGAAATTCAACCTGTTTTATCACTGAGATTTGTTTTTTTGTCGTTTTATGTTATGGTTTGCGTGGTTATGATGATAACAATAAAAATGCAAAACCATCAAGCAAAGCAGTTTTTATGAGAGCTTTCTTTCAAAGAATATTCACGTTTTTCCATTTAAGGTAACTCAGCATCACCTATGCAGGACGTCCATCCTGGCACAGGTGGATCACAGACGCTGTAATCTGGTCACACTCCATTAGACCGTTGTGGGTCTCAATCTGTGTAATCTGGTCATGGTTTGTGTGGTCCATGTGGTTCTCCCTCAGTGGAATTTGGGATTATGTGTGTAAATCTCCTGTGGTGGGGATCAGAGCTGGATAAACGGCTGTGCCTTCCCCTCGTCACCGCTCTCCCCTGAACCGTTCAGCCCTGTGTTTACCGGGACAGTAATCTGCCGTCGCACATCGAGCGAGGAACACCACAGCCTAACCCTGTGTGGTTTCTCAACACTAGATTTCCACCTTAATAGCCCAGGCAAGACTCATGATGTTACACATGGTGTGATTTTTCATTTCTTTCTGATCCGACCCACTTCCTCTCCCCTCCCAGCTGTGTGAGGATTTAGCTGTGTGACAGAGTTCAAGGTGCTGCCATTGTTTCTGCTACACGATAAGCTTGGCCAGGGCTTGGGGATTCTACCTACGATTCAACACGCCTTCTCAGATTCTCAGGATACAGTTTCTGTTCCAGCACATATGACTCGCAGAATCCTTCAACACCCCTTTTTCCTTCATCACCATGGAAACTCTAACCTCTCCTAACCCCTGATTTCTCTAAAGAAAAACAGAAACATTAGAGAAGGTCTCTCTCTGGACACAAACGTCAATTCACCTTACTGGGAGGTACCTACTGTCACTTCGCCACGCCAGCTGATTGATGAGTCGGACCTGAGATCGAAGATCTAGAAAGATTATATCTTTTGCTATTCAGAAGGTTTAAAGATTTTTTTTCTCTTCCTGTTAATGACATTAAAAAGGAAAGTTTTGTAGAACTGTATTAAAAAAGAGCACACTTACTTACCCCAGTCTAGAGGACCATAGGGCTCTAATTTTGTGGCACAGCGCAGGGGGCGCAAGCCTGGCGCACCCCGCACAGTGTTAATTTTGTGCGAAGCACTGTCCTGCACAGCCAATTTGACAATTTGATAGGCCATCTGCACAGAGATGGGTGTGATTGCGCGCCATGGGGAGTTGACGGCACATCAGGGGGAGGTGCCGGCAGATTCATGTTGGCGCAGTGACTATTTCGTGCCAAAAACAGTGCAGAAAGTGAAAGCTCGTCAGCTCCAGCCTGGTCCATTCTCAGTGCAAAGCGGAGTGCACCCTCCGCAGATGTAATTTGGTGACAGGCGCACATGTGCGCACATGTCATAAAGTAAATCGTACAATTGACTGAAAGGCCTGGAAGACAACACACTGGTATTCATCGAGGCAGTGACCGGTGAAAGTGCCAGCTAGAGATGGGATTTATGAAAAAATGTAGAATAGTTTAACCCTCTATGGTACCTCGTTGCCTCTTGGCAACGTACCCATTTTTGGCCTTTTATACTCACACAATGCATCCCAGTTGTCATGAAATACCTGTACAAAAGACAGAAGACCTAAAGGAACCAATAACAGTGTTTGAGCCACCCACTGGTGGTTAGACAGAATCCCTTTTTAGAGATTTTCTTGCAAGGACCAACTTGGCCAAAACTCTCCTCAAAACTGTCCGATAACTTTTTTTTTTTTTTTCTACCTGACCTCTCTGGTTTAGAATAAATGTTCATATTAGTAGAAAGCTCAATTAATAATAATTTAATTTACTCTATTTGCTAATTAATTTAAGAAATGATTCAAAAATGCAAACATTGCCCTGAGGCAACACGGTACCATTACAGATTCACCTTGAAAACACTTACTGCCTGAATTAATTAATAATGATAAATGATGTTTTACGTGTTTTTGCATTCTTACAGATGTTAAATTAAGTAAAGATTGTAAATTTGAGTTTAGTACACACAATAGATATAACTAAGTTATATTATACATATAGACATGAGAAGTTCATTCCCTGACCAATAGTTTGTGACATGATTGATCTGATATGATCTTTTGTTTGAGGGGAATATGAATCAATAGGTAATAGTGAAATACAAAGGTTGTTTCAACTGCATCAAGACCTGACAGGGTATGATGCAGATTTGTGATAACAGCCATCAAGGGGTTAAGTGGGAGTGCCCTTCAGCTGGTGAAAGAGAGAAACATGTTTATTTCAACAGGATGTGAGGATGAAATTAAACAGCTCTGGATTTCTTCTTGGCAGGGGAAGCAGCCTTGCTCTCTCAAACAGTTTAACTTTACCAGAGGTCAGCGAGAACTTTCTGCTGTAAACAGCTCAAACCTGCCCTGATCAAACCATGATGGGTGTGTGTGTTCATATACGTGTGTTAATGTGTGTTTGTGTGTGTGTGCTGAGAGACACACATGGCGCCAACAGCAGATCTCTGAGGTCAAACACCAGCAGGCCAAACATCCACATTCAAACCTGCTTAACGCGGCGGCTTCTCCAAAAGCTCTCTCCTCAGATCAGGGCCGCGGCGGGGTCAGGGTGATGAGGATGGCGCTTTAATCTGATTGGCTGCTGTTCTGCTGAGTCATTGTGGTGAGGTCAGGGATTGGTTACGCACTGACCTTGTCAAGTGTTGGGTCCGTGCTGAGTGAGGAGGTTTTATGAGATCACTTTGAACCAGTTCACAGTGCTGAAAAGATGCTTTAAGCGTTTTATCAGAGGAGGACAGAAAAGATGTTCCCATGCTTTTTAGATAACTAACCATAAATCTTAGATTACACATGAAACAGAGCAATCAGGAAGAAGTAGTCAGACTCCTTTTTTAAAATTAGATAGATTTGTCTTTAAAAAATCTCTAATTTTAGAGATGCCTGAAATCCTCAACTCCTCTCATTCAGCATGGAGCAAACTTAAAAAAAGATGGACTTTACACTTACCCCAAACTTACATACTCATCCTGTTACAACAATATGAAAAAGAACAAAATTAAAAATAATGAAATAATCATAAAGCATAAAAGCTTTTACTGTCTAGAGTTTGACACTCAAACTGTCCCACAAATCCACTCCAGGCCATTGTTCCTGACCCCTAGTACAGAGTCACACAGGCCATACAAACTGTGCCGTACTCAAGCCTGATCCCTCCACCCACAGCGCTGTTCCCCTACTGGCCAGTACTGGTCACTGTGTTAGGACTAGCATTTTCAGGTAGGCAGAGGGTATGGTTTGTTTGTTTATGTCTAGTTTTTAATTTGTTTGCATCAGTCGTTACCTAGATACAGGGTGTTGTTCTTCTTCTCTTTACGGGTCTTAGCATTCTGATGCTAACTCTTCCTCAACTCAATGTTTACTGCCCTTGAAGTGGCAATATAAGTGAGTAAAGTATCGTCAAAGTGCATCTGTTTCGTAGCAGCTGTAAATAAACAGCCACTGATAACTTACACAGTTTTTAAACAGGCACTAGTTCTCATATATTTGACTTTTTACCGTCATAAAATGACAGGACTACCAGCTGTTTTGCAGTTTACTGTCAGACTGTGTTTGAGCTGGAGTGAGTGCTCTGTCTGTGTGTGGATCTTTGTTTAAAGTCCAGCAGGTGAAGATGAGTGGTTGGCTGTCAGTCATAAAGGGCTCATCGGATTGGTCAGGTTGTCAGTGTTCTTGGACTGAAAGACTGGGTCTGCAGACAATCATTGAAGCCCTGACTGACAGCAGCACTCAATTCTGTCCTCAGCCTCCAAATCTTTGTGTTAAAATGTGATCCGGTGCATTTTTCTGTCAGAGTTTTGTCAGACTTGAGTGATAGAAGAAGCCAGCTGCCTTTTTTCTATTGTACCTGTTTTGTCCTGTTCATGTTGAGTCAGGGAGTTAGGTTTACAACCAGGGCTAAACACTCACCAGCCCATCAAATGTAGGCGAATTTCAGCAGTGGTGGGAACCACCACCACTCCTACTAGCCACTTTGACAGGTTGAATTATTTAATTGTAGTTTTTTAAAAACAGCATCTGAAATTCTAAACCAAATCCAATATGAGTGCTAGCTCATTGGTCCATTCGCCAAGTCTTTGCTGACAGGCGCTCAGACTTCGTCTCCTGCCTCTGTCTTGGACACCATGACAGCTCCCGCTGTTTAGCGCCTGATAACGTGATTTAAAAGTTCACTGGAGTCTTTTTCGCTCTCTATTGTAAACAGATTCCGGGATTTGAGTCACAAACTAGCATCAAAAACCCTGTGACCATTTTAAAAGTGAGGACATTCATCAGATAGAGCTCATTTAAAAACACACACTGCACCGATCTCACCAGCAACACTCACCTAGAGCAGGGGAGGGGGAAAGGGGGGACATAAGCTGCGTTTCCACCAAACGGTTCAGTCCGGTTCTTTTCAGCACGGCACGCATTTTACGGCATTTCCACTGACTGATCCCAGGACAGATCCACAAATAACCAAGACAAGCCGTCCCACTTTTTGGCACCCTTCCGTATGGGCCCAATCTCAGAAGGTGGAGCTACAACACTGACCGTTGATTGGTCAAAAGTATCGTCACTTACTGTGCAACGACGGCTGTATTTCTCCTGGTGGCACACAGACTTCTCTGAAACAAAGCTTGATTGTTCTTTGTATCAAAGAGCTACATGTTAATCACAAAGAGGACAAATTGCTAGATTTTTTTCCATGGTTACTCCTTTGTTTACCGTGCCAAGTTTTTCTTCTTCGTTGGATTTATTAGCGGGGTACAATGTGTTGCGCTTCTATGGCGTCACGCTATTATTTAACAGATGTTACTTTCGGCATCCGGCTAACACGCTGCCTACCATCAGGGGGCACAGTTTGCTGTGGAAACGCAAACGGTATCAGGCTTAACCATACCAAACTGTGCCAAACCGTACAGAACTGAACCAGACTGCTTGGTGGAAACGGGGCTATAGACATCGAGAAGCACACAGAGAGAAGATAAACTGGTCACAGATATGAGGAGGTGAAGGAACAATGTTTAAACCTCCTAATATACAAACATTTATCACAGTTATTTGTAAAAAGTTCACTCTGGAAATACTGTAAACAAACCAAATCAATCTGAATAAATGAAACTTATGGTCCAGTGTGACTTATATCTGTTGTTTTCGTCTTCATGACGCATTTTTTGACTGATACTTTGAGAAAATGTATGATTATGCAACGAAGTGACTTATAGTCCAGAGAGTATTGTGATTAGTTTATTACTGAAAAATTTCTGTTGTAAATAAATATTTAAGCAGACAGTGTTTCTAGCTAGTTTTTTTTTTTTTGTTGTTGTTGTTTAGGTTTTATCTTTTTAATTAATCTTCAACCTTCACAACTTCCATTAAATGCAATAATGAACTACTCCCTTTGTAACTTTCTCTTAATGGATTTCATATTAAAGGAGAACAACCTCACACAAAGCCGTTTTAAAACTGAATGCCTGATGACCTGTGGCATTAAACATTTATGTAGTTTGGATCTGAGTGTGCTCAGGGGTCATTCACATTTAAAAAGGTTGTAAATCTATTTCAAGTAAAAATTTAGCATGTCATCATCCGCTTTAATCATATTAAACATAATTATCCAACAACAAAATTGTGGCTGGTGAAAATGCTGAGTGGCTAGTAACTCTGGGATACCACTCGACAGGGCAAAATAGTTCATGTCAAGCCCTGTTTACAACACATTTATTTTGTTTTCATTTTTACAATTATCTAATTTCTTCGTACAGGTAAATCAGCATTTTTTAAAAGATGATGTTTGTTTTTCCTGGGTCCTCCATCCTTCTCTCAGTACTTCAGTGTGAAGGTAGTAAAAACTTCTGAACACCTCCTGAGTCTCATAATTGTCCAGAGGTGTTCTGATTTCATTTTTCAGACAGACCTGACTCCAGCAGTCTGGTCGATGTCTCTTTGTCTGTTTGTTACCTGGACACACAGAACCCACACAGGCCTCTGAATTAAATATGGTGATGCTCTGACTGTTATCCCTCTGCAGCATGAACTGGAGCTTTGTTTACACTTTGACAAAAACACTGAGAGTCTGGACTCAAGGCCCAGCAGCAAGACTTGGTCGAGTTTGCTCGGACAGATTGAGTCAGGATGCAGTTTTCTTTGTGTGAGCTTGGGGTCAAAGCCGGAGCAGACATAAATATGTAGAGTTGCTGCTGTCATGGCCTTTTCTCAGCTATGGAGTTTGTTAATGGCCATTAATGTGTCTGCAGTGGGCAGGTCAACAGTTATGAATAAGATATTGTTCCAGCGGAGCGCCAAATAATGCCATCACAGCCAACTGCATCCTTCATCTTCAGCAAAGTTCTATTTCCAATCCAAACTGTGAGATGAAAAGGGCGATTGCAAGTTTGTTGAAATTACTTTATCACTTTTATGTGGTAAAAATCACCAAAGTTTGTACATAACTTAACCAAGAGGGGAGAAATGCACCAGCAATTTTGTCACTACTGACATCTTTAAGCAGCAGAAAAACCCCACATCTTTTTTTTCTTTATTTCTGAGGATTTGTGATTTTATGGCCTCTAGGTTGATGTGTGCAAGCTCAAACAGTGGTGAGCACAAGTGTGCTTAGAATAAGAAAGTGTTCAAGTGGCCAACAAGGCCAAATTATCTGCACTGTGTTCTACTTAGTGCCACCTAAAAGCCTGTTGCACTTTTGCTGTCATCAGGTTATGATAGAAACTACAGATAGATTCAGAATTTACAACTGGTTTATCTGACATGAATAAATTTGAACAGAGAGCAGAGTGAGAGTATTTTCAAGATTTAGCTTATGACACATAAATTATTTCTCATTACAAACCAGTCAGTGAATTCAAAGCAGTGATAGGATGCCCTGTCTGCATCGGACGTGCAGTCACTGTCTGCACCAGAAGCATGGAGGATCTGATCAGACCTCTTGCACAAACTTCTTGCAACAACCTCAGTTAACATTTGTATCACCCCCAACCCCCAAGACTTCTTTCTTCATTTTTAGATTGTTTTATAAAATCCCATGTGTTTGTGCAGATCAAGTGACAGTGTCTAGGTCCCCCGGATCTCTGTTTGACTTATATTCACTTTTCCCCCCCATTTTTTAGGTTTTTGTCTCTTTTTTGTCACTTTTGCATTAGGAGTGGATCATTACTTTGTATGGTTCATTTGTCGGTCAAGCACACCAAACTGGTTTTGTCTTTAGAGATATTTTTACTACTTTTTCTCCTGTGTTTGTCTGGAGATCCTACATCTAACCATGGCCGTTTACATGTGAAATCAGCTGTTAGCAGCTTGTAGCATGTCAATGCTAACTGGTGCAAGGCCTGATGTTTCCCCACAAGGTGAAGAGAAGGAGGTGAGGATGAAGTGACGACACTGACCTGTCCTTCCATCCATCATTATTGGGAACGTAAGTCTATCTCCAATAAGATGGACGAGCTCGTTGTGCTAACCCAGCAACAGAGAGAATACCAGTGGGCAGAGTAGCATCATGCTATTTACAGACATGGCTAACAGAGCTAACATCAGACACCGACGCCACATTGGAAGAGCTTCACCTGCTGTGAGCAGAAAGGATCCAGGAGACCGAGACTGAACAGACTGCTGAAGAAGCTCAGTCCTGGACCCTGTGGAGGTGGAGGCTGGCTGACTGAACAATGATGGACAAGCTGTCATCATCTATTTTCTTATGGACCTTGTTGCAATTTCTATTCACTTTCTTACTTTTTTTTTTTTTATTGCTGCCATGACTCCTCCTGCATTTCCCCTTGGGGATAAATAAAGTATTTTATTTTCTATTCTGTTCTGTTCTATTCTATTCTATTCTATTCTATTCTATTCTATTCTATTCTGCATCCACATAATCACTCCGCTGAGGTTTTATCCTTTCACTGATTACCTGTATTGAGATTACCTCGTGAGTTAGTCCAGTTTACTATGACTGTGTGTATCTTTTTGCGTGTTCCCATCTCTCCTGCTTGCTTCCAGGTGAAGTCACTAACTGTAGAAAAAGGGTTATCTGGTCCCAGCCTTCAAAAGCTCACTGCTGCTTGCAGCAGTAAGAGGTGTTTGAGCTGGAGACTGCTGCCCTGGTGCTTCTCCTTGGGGATTTTGTTATTCTTGTTTGTTATTGTAGTTTAATGACTAATTCCCTGTGCGTTTTAATAATAAATCCCCTTTTGTAATTGTTAAAGGTGTTTTCCTGTGTTTTTATATGAATTGTTGTTTGATTGTTGTTAGCCCCATAGGGCCACCCTTTAGTGGGGCGTAACAAGTTAAACATGGGTAGATTAACCAGCAAAGATCATAACTGCTACCTCAACAAAGGTATGATCCATGAAAGACTTTATTTTGAAATGATAGGCTTGGATGGGGAATGCAGGGAGAAAGAGTTAGCGATTTTACACCCCCAAGTCATGTGAAGTCCATGAGCTGATCCTGTGTACATGAGAAACCTGCTCTACCAGCAGAGCTAAACTGGTGTCTGGTGATTTGAATTTGTGATTAAGAAAGAAACCAGGATGTAATCATGAGGACTTTTTCTACACGCCGTTTCCACCAAGTGATTCAGTTTGGTTTGTCACAGTACAGCACGCATTTTGTAGCGTTTTCTTTGGCTAAAACCTTGACAAGTCCCCAAATTACCGACTCGTACCATCCCACTTTTCAGTACCCTTCTGTTGTTGGGGTGCCAGACATACCAATCCAACCCCAGATGGTGGAGCTAGAAACACTGCAGTCCATTGACATCACACTGAAACAAGGTTGATTGTTCTTTATAACAAAGGGCCACATGTAAATTACAAAGAAGAGAAATTGCAAGATGTCTTCTATCATTGCTATTTGTTTACAGTGACGCATTTTCTCCTTTGTTAGATTTATTAGCGGTTTACTCTGCATCATACTGATATGCTGTCATGCTATTACGTAGCTGAAATGGCTATCGGCATCTGGCTAACACACAGCCTACAATGAAGGACATGGTTGGCTGTAAAAACACAAACAGGATCAGACTTAACCGATCTGACCAAACCGTACTGATCCACACTGGAATGCTTGGTGGAAACGGGGCTTATGACAGACACAGTCATCTTGGGGTTACCACTTATCAGGGTAACCATTCTAATTGAAACACCTCTAGCTCTGACATAGTTGCTTTCTAGTCTGAAATCGAGTCCACGGTGTAAGCATCAATTCTAAAAGGACCAAGTAGCAAAGAGATATTTTGATGCTACTAACAGTTACAATTCAACCTATAAGGCTTCTATAATGTCACTACTGTTGCTTAAATAACCATGCATATTCTTGACAATGTAGGTAGCAGGTAACCTATGGAGCCCCAACTCCAAGGCCCCAGACAGGATCACCATTACCTGTGGATGTATGTGAAGAATAATGAAGGAAGATGTGGCGTTAAATTGAACGTTTCTCTTACAATTCTTTTATCAATTTGTGCTTATTGTGGCCATGTGATAATGTGTGTAATTGCAGAAGTTTGAGAGCTCTTGAGAAGCTACAGATCACTCAGTATGGAAGGAGAGTGGGCACCACGAACAAGAAAGGTTTTGTTTTAAAGCTAAATGATTAATATTGTTTACCCATCTACTTATCAAATAACTGCTGAGGGTTTCTGTTGAGTTTTCAGCAAATAACTGCATATTATAACTGCTGCTTTTGAGAAGGTGTGTGTGTGCAGATGTAAAATTTGAGCGATGCAGCTGCAGGCCTTGAGTTGAAGGGGAGTAGAACAGGAAGTACCTTGGAAAGAGACAACAATTCTGATTAGGCAGCATAAAAGTGTGAGATGTGCATTTAACCTTTCTTTGTTAGGAAAACACCGGACGATGAGACTGAGAGGAGACGTCACTGGCTCACCCTGAAGATGACAACATTTCAGATCAGTAACTTAATGTCTAGAATAGGTGCATCTTCAACTATATTCTGTCCCTAAAGGAAGAGTCTGAGACTTGTATTAGGGCTGTTAGGGAGAGGTAAAGAAGAACTCAGAGTTCTGTCACACATTCTTGACTCGCTGTAATTATTAAATATGAGTTAACTGAGAACTTGGATGCGTCCTGGTCATTATCTCTTCGATTAACGAACACGCTGGGAATGGTGAAAAGGTAATTGAAATATTTGGGAGTCACTGACTTAGGACTTTAGCTTTTAGTGACAAATAATACCTGCTGAGTACCCTCTTATTTGAAAAGGCAGAAGTTAGGGAAATTAACTAAGCGCACAGTTACGGAGTACCCGCTCCTTTTAACAGATATTGCTGTTAGGGAAATCAGTAAAATTGTCACTTGGAGATAAATTTTAAAACACTGTTTCCTTTCAGTAAACAACATGGTTTCTCTGTCATAAAGAAAGACATCAGGATCCCCCTCTTATTGGACCCCACCACTTCCCAAGTTCACCAGACCAGTGTTTAAATGATATTTTTAGTCATCTTACCCTCAGTTATGTATCCTTTATATTTTTGTTCCTGTTGTAACTATACTTTTTTTGTCTCTTGTGTTCTTTTCTATGACGACATGGACCAACAGGTCTGAGTTAAAGTCAGAAGTGTTGCTGTGCTTCATTTGTTCATGGTGCAGTGGAATAAAGAGGCAGGTGAGTCCAGCTTTGTGAATCATTTTTTATTTTCTTTAAACTTGTGCATCAACTTGAAAGGGTAAACTGTGTGCACTCCATTTTTGTTTTCACAACAAGTTCAAAATTAGTTAAGTGTTCTTTATTAATTTTTTTTTTAAATACAGCTTTTTCCTTTTAAAACCATTTACACACGATTGCTCAGCACTGGATTCTAGCAGTCTATCAGTAGTCGGGGGTGTAGAATGATAAGCATCATCAGCAGTCTTATTCCCTGTGTGTGTGTGTGTGTGTGTGTGCGTGTGTGTGTGTGTATGTGTGTGTGTGTGTCACTTCGTATTCACTTCAGCCAGTTTTGTCATCGCTCTTCTTTCATGTGAAGTAAAAATATCTTTCTTTAAATATGATTCCTTTACATGATAAAAATAGTTTCTTTTGTCTTCCTCTCCAAAACAACGTTATGTCACTGATGCTGCTCCGCACTACGAGAAGAACGGTGAAACTGCTCCATGGAGGATGGGTGCACCCTGCGCCCCTGGGTGTGAGTGTGTGTGTGTGTGTGTTTATGTCTGTGTGTGTGTGTGTGTGTGTTGTGAAGCCTCCTGAATTCCCAGCCTGGAGAACCACCCGTCTGCCATGGATGACACTCCTCATGGTGCGTTTTTGTGTTGATAAAAATCATTACAAAATTTTTGATTCTCTTCGTACAAAAACACGTTTTCATAGAAATTGCATTTGCACAAGTAAATGTGGAGCTTTGCCGACACAGAAAGAAGGAAAAGAAAAAAAGCCACAGAGGTACAAAATGAAACTGGAGACCTGACAGTGAGCAAACAGAAAGAAACCGTGTGTGTGTGTGTTTGTGTTTGTGTTTGTGTATGTGTGTGAGTGTGTGTGGGTGTGTGTGTGCTCGTAATGAGCTGTAGTGAAGTGAGGTGCTTTTTACGGCAGTAGTGAGAGTCCAGTCTGCAGATATAAATAAAGAGTCTCATAAATAAAACAATAAATACTTTGAATAAATAGAGTTTGTGTGTCGTGTGATTGCTGTGAATTTAGACTTGGTGACTCCAAGGTTCCTCCTTGTTCACATTAAGGGTGTGTACCACCGTAGATCCTCTTTAAATGACTTCATGGACATCAACAGTTCACTAAATAACCCTGCTCCTGCTTATATGTCCCCTATAATGTGCCTCTAAAGCCCCTCCCCCCTACATTAAAGACTAAAAGTGTTAGTACTCTGAAACACAAATAAATGATTTCACTTATTGCCTGATGGATGATATACAGTATATCAATTTATGATGTTGATCAATATCATATGTGGCTAAGCGATGCCTCTCTATACATTTTGGGGGCAGCCGAGCTTGCCGCCGTCGTCGTAGTCTTCAGGATTCTGGGTTAAATTTAGTCCAGAGCCGGTGCCGTCCTCCTATTCACAGCTTTGACAACAACAACAATCCTTTCCCAAACTTTCCCAAACTTTCCCAAACTTCCCTCCCATCCTCACTCTGTTTTTATTTTAAATCCACTCTCATCTCTAAGATGCTCTCGATGCTGCTCCACCAGCCTCTGTTTGAGCTGTGCGGTGAAAGGCTGACTGAGCAGCAGCTCGACACGTTAGGTCCAATCTCCTTTCTTTATTAAAAGGACAAACTGTCCCCTTTTTAAAATTTATATTCAGACTCTCCCCCCTCTTCCTCTCTGTCTCCTGGGTTTTTAAAAATCCTGGCTCCTGTAGTTTGCCATGTTGCCAAGGTGGTAAGAGTAATGAGGTAACTTGCTTAAATTTCACCCAGGTTCAAGTTATTTCCACAGGAAATATTGTTGAATCTCTTATCCCTAGCTATTTATAAAGAAACAAGACTGACATTTCGTCAATATATACGCCCAAGCACCTTTTCTCTACGCTCAAAATAACCCGACTGTCTAATGTTACACCCCCCTTACCATTTACCCCCACCCCTTTCCCCAGTGTCTCTGCAGAACTCCTCACTGGAGGAGAGAGGGTGAAAAAGTGATTGAGATTCCCATTTTACGCCATGGTCTCTTTCCCTGGCAGTCTGCGGTCGTTGAAGGTGTGCATGTTGATGACCTCCTCCGTTTTCACCATGACGGCCGGCTGGGGTTTGTGTTTGAGGCGGCGCTGGCACTTCAGAGAAACCCGCAGCTCGTCCACCATGGCGCTGCAGAAGGACCTCTGCACGGGGGACACAGAGAGAAACAGACACAGATCAGAACGGGCTTCACACCACTTCCTCAGTCCAAATGTTTTGGGCAAGAAAACAAGCCTGTTCTCCCTGTGGGCAACTTTTGTTTTGAAGCCCTCCCTCCCTCCCTCCTCACCACCCACCAACCCCCCTCAGAGCTGCCACGGGGGAGAGAGTGGACTGTGCAGAGCGGCAGCTGGGAACGGATGGAGTGCTGGATGGGAGCCGGGGAAAGATGTTGGATGGAGGGAGGTGAAGGACCATGGGCTGTGTGTCAGAGTGTGACTGTGGAATTACTCCGTGTTGTGTCAGAGAGCTTCAGAGTGGGGCTGTGACCATCGGTGCTCATGCAGGACCTGCTGGTGCACACTGTGGAGGATTCAGTGGATTTCAGTCCAGGCCTGAGTACTGCTCCGGCTTCATGCTTTAAACTTGACCAAGTGTTATACACCAGGGTTTCTCTACGGGCAGTTAGCTGTTTTCTGAAAGTGTCTTAGCTGTTAGCTTAGCTTCCTCAAGGCTTCTCATCATATCTGTAGTGCACTGTCTTTCAGCCAAATATTTATCCTGATGCTGTGAGGCAGATATCATTTAGAGGTCTTATCTCATAAAAAATCACACATTTGTTCTTTTAACTTCTTAATATCCCAGTTTAAATTATTTCTTCCCGTTTGTAAAACTTTTCATTCATTTTCTCATTTGGCTTTTGTTGATTTGTTGGTCTTCAGCTGTGTTTTCTGTTTTTATCTTTGCTTCTGTTGTTGATTTCACTAAGTGCTACTGCAATTTTCCAGTCGATGATCTCAGGATTCTAAATAAGAATCATGAAAAACTTCTCTTAAACACCTGTAGGTGTGTTGTAACTTGGATCTCTCACACTGTTGCCTGATAGAGTCCAGCCTGAACAAGATCTGTTTTGATTTGGTTCTTATGCTAGGTAGCTTAACTATCCCTAAATAAGCTCCAGATCCAATCACTTTGTTTCATTTCATGGTGTAATGTAACCATGCCGTCTTTAACCCAACTCTATAAGCTAAATCGTGTACACCTTTAAAATAGTCACCTGGGGTTCTGTATGGGTTCTGGCTGCACATGAAAAAAAACCAAACAGTTTTTCCACTCAGTCATAAAAAAAGTCTCAAAATATCTGAAATTTTATTTTAAACAGCCCCGAGTGTATGATTCTCTCTTTTGCCCTTCTTTCTATTCGTGAGTTGAGTTATTTATTTTAGGCTGACCTGGACATTTAAAACCCCAGAGGGGCCATTTCACAGTTGATGTTTTTTTCACTTCAGGACCATGTTGGACCAGCTTCTTGATCAAAACCACAATACTTAAACTTTTCAAAAGGTCTGTAGGCTCTCAGTTGATCTAGTTCAGATCTGAAAAGTTGATATTTTGTGAATGGTACAGTCTTTTTATAAGGTTATAAAAAAAATCAAGAAAATTTCACTAGATTATATTAGGTCCAGCTCCAAGTTGCTTTTTAAGTTTTTTTTTTTCCATCTAAATTTCAGATAAAAATGTACAAAATATTAAACTCACTTTTAAAACTGATCTCTTTGAGGTAACCTTGTTCAGGTATGACTAGTCTAGGTTTAGTGCTCCAGGTTCTGGGGGATACCACGCGTTTGTGATTTGATACAATCAATTCAATTACAACTGCATTACTCAATACAATTAACTAATTAGTACAAATGATAATTAAAAAATACATGTTGAATACAACTCACATATCAAGTACTGTTCATTTAACAGCTTTAATGTAAATAACCTTTGGTAGCCTTTAAATTAAAGAAAAAAAAAAGAAATCTATTAAAAAAAGGTAATTAACAGTTAACTAACTTTTAGTTGAAATACAAATGAAAAATTATAAATATGAAATGATTTTTTTTTAAATAAATCAAAATAAAACACCAATTGTAAGTATTTATGTTTAGTAAATTTTTAATGCTAAATTCAATTATAGAAAAAATACAGGTGTTTAGGTGTTTAAAAAGGTTTTTGTTGCTGCAGTTTTGCACATTTTATTCACAGCTGAAGGGGAGGGCTTTTATTTCCCATTTATTTATTAATACTGATAATTTATTAGAGTAAACCTTAAATGAGTAGTTTGTGAGTATCCATACACAGAATTAATACCACAGTAAAGATAAACCCACCAAACTGATGAGAGACTTAATCAGAAGCTGAAGTCATCTTCCAGCTTCTCGTCACACTTTGGTTAGAGTACTTGGTATTTAAGATACTTTTTTTTTCTCTTAAATCAAGACAACATGCTAAATCTAGCTGCTAGAACTATAGATACATAAGAAGAATATGGAAAAACACACCCAAGATAAGTGAAAGTGTATTGTGGGTATGTAGTGACTGTAGCTAAAAGTAATTACTATGCAGCCTTCTGATGCAGTCACTATGGTTGGAGCGTAATCTAATGTCTGTGTAATTCCTCTGACATTGTGCTGTTCTTCATTCGAAGGCAGCAACGCATGCAGACGTTGGAGTAAAATGGTGGCAGAACAGTAATTTCTTCCTCCAATCAGGAAAATCAATGGCTGTAATTTCAACTATGACATCTTTAAGATAATTTCCTCTTCACCAACGACTTAGAAAACATGTTCGCTCAGCCTCACACGTGTTCCCTTTCTTCTCTGCCTTATTTTTCTTCCTCAAAGTTTTCCATTTCTGTCTCTGTACTCATGGATTTTACTTCTCTTGGAGAGTGCAACAAGAAAAAGAAGAGTGTAGAAAGTCAACAAACAAAAGTGACTCATGTAACAAGAGCTCTAACACTGAGAAAACCTGATGTCAGGCTCTGAGTTCAGATTTTATTCCAGTGGCTTGATTCAAGGCATCTAAATGTGCTTCCCCTCAATATCTTTCCATTTTGAATGTCTTGGTGTGGGAATTATCAGGGTCATCCCATGTGGATTTCAGACCAGGTCAGAGCTGTTGCACACTGGTATCATCTGAATCTAGTTTTTCTTTCTGTTAACATTTGGGATGTAAGGATTTATGACAATCCGTAGTCATACAGATGATGCAAGATTTCAATTTATGAAATTAAACTTTTTTTTTTTTTTTTTTTTTACAGTAGAGGGCCCCATTTGGCTCTATTTTTTCACTCTTTTCAAGTCTGGGCAAGCACCAACAATGTGTACGCAGAAACTCCTCATCAGGAGGGAATTGTAAGAGAACTGCATCATGAACAAAAAAAAGGACTGGAAGTCAATGGTGGGCAAACTGTATCATAGAATAAACCTTTTTTTATACTTAATGAGTGGCTTGCTGGATAGAGTAAGGTTTCTTTTTGAACAAAGGGTGTTTCAGAAGGTAAGAACAGGACAAATTGAGGATTTTTACTACTCATGTATCAAAGTAGACTTTTGTCCTTTAAGGCCACCGTCACTGTGAGTGTTTCAGTCTAGAACCTACCCCATTTCTACAGACGGTACATTTATGAAGAAGTTAAATACAAGACTCTAAATTGATTTTGGTTTTAGCCTGTGTCCTGGATGAGTCAAATGTTTGTTCCCCTTCATCATACCTCCAACCATTAGTTGGAATGGATTTTTGTCTTCTCATTCCCCACATAGACTTCATCAATAAAACAGAGAGCCAGAGGAACTATGGGGTGATTTTCAAAGCTTTGGGTCTCCGTAAGTGGCTCTTTGACGGACTAGGATGACAACAGGTTTTGTTTTTTTACAGAAAAACTTTTGGAACTAGTTCCTCCTTAACCTAAAAAAAAAAAAAAAATCTTCTCCAACACACTCAAAAATTGTCTAGAATTATTCTTTTTTTACAAGGTCTTATTCCCAAACTGATTTAGATGCTGAACTCTGAGTAGTTGAATCCTCTGTACATTAGCTAATTCTAGCGACAGAAGGAATTACTGGCATTACTCGACGCAGTGGTTTGAACTGGAACATAAAGCTAATGTCACATTGATGAACAACATTACATTAAAAGGGATTGTAGTTAATGGGGCCATCTTGGTAGATATTTAAAGAGAAAAACAACAATGATTCAACGAGTGAACGACAAGTTAAAGGTTGTCTGTGGTGTTGGTCTTGTTGCTGTTTTGTTGCTCCATCATTAACTTGGGTAATGAGGTCATTAACCTAATTCAATATAATTTTTAACCCAGCTTCTTACTGATCATGAGCAGTGTAAGACGCTTGATTTTGATTGGTTAAAACCCCTTGATAAGGGTTAGCAACTTACACTAACATTAACGTCAGAGACAAACCGATCTATTCAAATCAAGCTGTTAAAAAGAGTTCTGGCACATTAAGCTTCTGTTAGCATCGTATTGGTAAACAAAGTAGTTAAACTGTCAGCTCCAGTTGACATGCTAACTCAGCAGGCTAAAAAGATAGATCTTATCATACCAGATCCTGTTCAGCAATCCTAGCGATGGCAGTGAAGCAGATGAGGGAAACTTTAGCTTAGCAATCTCTATAGAGAAATTTGAACCATGAGTGGTGGGGTCTATATCTGCAGTGTTCATAGTTTTGACATTTTGCTAAGTAAGACTATTTTTTCCCCTTAAACTATATGTTCACATAATTCTGACCCTTCGTAGCCCCTCGTAGCCCTGGCGATAGGATTGGCATACTGGCCTGGTTTCACAAACAAGGCTTATATTAAGCCAGGAGTAGGCCCAAGTCAAACTAGCTGGGTTATTTGAGTATCTTGCATGAGCGTAGCTTACATTTGTTTTAGTTAGTCCCAGACTATGGACTCCTGGAGTAAGCTTCAGTGACAATACTTGTGTCAGTTCTCATTAGCCTAAGTGGGAGCACAGCCCATTAGTCTAACAGTGATTATAAAAACCTGGAATAGAATTGAGGGCAGCGAGTTAGGGTTAGGGTAAGGGTTAGGAATTTGGAGAAAACTGGGTACAGGCCTTCCTTTCTGAGACATGGAGGAAAGTGTAGGCTTAAGCAAAGTGATTATATCCAATACGTCTTCTTCGTACATACGAAAGCGGTCTCGGAAAATCATTTCATCAAACTGATATTCCAAATACTCCATGCTCTCAAACCATTTGTGTGCTCCCTTTCACAAACTAAGGGAACTAAGGGCACCAAGCTGAAGTTAAACCTGCCTCTTTGCAGGATTAATATAAACTTCAATTTAGTCCTGGAGTAGCTCTAATCCACCCTCTTGCATTTGGCTTTGTTAAATCCAGAACAGACACAATCTATGGCTATTTTAAGATTAATCTGTGAAAGTGACTTAACGTTAGGCCAGCTCAAACTGCATTTTAGTCTTGGACTTGGCTTAAGTCTTGTCTGTGAAACCGGGCCTTTAAGTTTTGAATGGTGGTAGATTTGAAACAAGATTAGATAGATTGATCGTTCTTTTTGTGTATAAAATCTCAGGATTTAAAACAATCATATTGCATTTCTAACATGTCTCAGAGGGCTTCGGGAGTCCTTCCTCTAATGTGTTTGCAGAAATCCAGTATAAATTACAATCACTAAAAAGATTGCAGTCCAGACCGTGGTCTTTTGCATCACCATCACATTTCTTACTTTTACCTTTCTGAGAGGTACAGCCATGAAATTTCTATATGTAGAAAAACGTGTAAAATTTTCATTTTATTATGGTTTATTGCACTTCTTGAGCAATTTATGTACTTAGTGTGGGAATAAGCCTGTGCATTTTATTGAAGGTTGGGATATAGGGCTTGTATTGATTTACATCAGAAGTTTCATGTAAAATGACCCTACACCATTTCAAGATGAAAAGAAATGCTCTGGCAGACTTGGTATGGTTGACCATAAAGGATTAGATAAATAATCTGTGATTTATGGTTTGAGCAAGCATGTTAATAACTTAAGTTAGTAGCTGGGTAATAGCCAGATAATGTATGGTAAACAGGCTGTTGTAAGAAAGAAGACTCTGACAGGGTGTGATAAGACTCTGTCACGCTAACCATACATCATCCTCATTCTAATCAACCTGCCAGTCTGTGACATAAATCAAAATAGCAAGTGGTGCCATCTCTCTTCTCATGTGATACTCCCAAAAGTCTTCCAATTCAAAATGCCAGATTCAATGCACCATGCTACCTGCTGCTCCTCATGTGGCCACAGTCTGTTTTCCCATTCTGTCTTCATTAAAAATGCATTTTAAGCCATTTATTAAACTGTAGTTCTAACATGTTAAAAAGAGCACCGCATGTATTGAAGCCAGCTTTTCAGCACACAGAGGAGAAACAATGTGAGAGACTTCGGGAAACTAAATCTCCAGAGTGTCAGAGCCGCTGGTGTGTGTTTCAGCTTCTCGTTTTAACTTAACTTGAGCAGGCAGCTGCACTTCTACAGACTTTCATTTAAATAATGCCGGGTACAGAGGGTTTTTTTCTGCTTTCTGTGATTATCATAGTGTAGCCGAACATCTGGACACCATGCCAGATAATTTCTCTGTGTAGAGGCTGACTGAATATGAATCATATGAATGTGTAATTAATGCAAAGATTCTTGCATAATTGAATGATTAAATGTGTCCACACCACCCGCTGTGTGAGCCAGTGAAGGGAAACTGCTACGCTAAGAGAAAGCTTTAGCTGTTGATGGGCAGGAGTTGGAGAAGAATTGAGTTATTTTTAAAGATGGGCTTTTGTTTTTCATATTCTTGGGTCTAAATGATGCTGAGAACAGAACGTGATGGATTTCTCTCACTTGGTGCCTTCATCTGGAAGATGTGAGATGAACGGTGATGACTGTAACCTAGAAACTGGGGTAAAGGTGTCTCTTCAAAGTGCCTACATTTTGTTGTTTACTGGGCCAGATCAATTTAAATTTAAAGCTCTGTAATGTTTCATGCGACCAAGAATTATTTTGGGAAAGCATCTAGAGACAACAGCAGAAGGCCCACTGAGCAAGGAGACGTTCAAAGGACATCCTTTCAATGTTATTTTTGTATGTCTAACTTTGGTCTCCTGAAGGTGCAGACTGTTCCTCCAGATTTTGTCTTTTTCCGACGTCTACTTAACGGTCATTCATGACGACCACAGAACCCCGTATGAGAGCTACCCAAATAATAAAAACTATCTTTGTCCATGCAGGCCTCAAACCAGCAACCCTCCAGTTCCACAGCCAAGTCCCTAACAACTAAGGTATTATAAATGCTGCTGCCACTCCAGCCATTTTAGACATTCTTCATGTTTATATCCTCCTTCTGGTTTCTGCCCATGACTGTGGTCCAGTTTCAGAAGACGTCATACTATTCCGGTTCATTTTCCTGTAGCTTCATTTTACTTTGTCAGCAGCAGATGGTAACAGTAAAAACAAACAAAGGCGTTAAACATTTACACGTCAATCCTGCTGCTGAGACAAATGAAGCTACGAGAAAATTAACTGGTAAAGGATATCGAATCATGATTTTGGAACTGAAACAGGAAATGTAAACATACAAACAAACAAAATATTACTTTTATTCAAAACTAATGTTCAAAATAATACGTTAAAAAATGACGATGAAAGGACATCCTTTGAACATCTGTTTGCGTAGTGGGGAGGTACTGCGGACACCATGAATGGACGTTCAGTAGACGTCAGACAAAAAATGTTGGCTGTTTTCCAAACCGCCAACTACGCTAGCAGTGACTACTATTTCAGCTGAAATTCAGTACATAGTAGGTAGTATGCAAAAACTTGCAAAATCTGCAGTATGTCAAAAATCCCTGGATGTCCCACTGATCCAGGAAAATTTCTCAGTATGGAACGGACCAGGCTACCTGGCATACTATTTCCCATAATGCAGAGCGCTAAAACTGTTTGTCTATGCCCGTGGCAGGTTTTGGTGACTACCGCCATCTACTGGAATGAGTCAGCATTATAGCTACAATACAGCAACACTAATGTGAGACAGTCTGTGAGATAGAAGTGAAGTGGTACGAAAGACACACAAGTAAATCTATAAAAGAGGTCTTTACTTCTACAAATTCATTGAAGCCCATATAAACCACTGATTCACTTTTTTAAAACCGTACGTGGATTGTTTAAACGTGGTTTTTCCAACAGCCATAAAGATAAAAATCCCTTCCAGATAGAGATGGGTACCAAATTAGGTACTTTTTGTAGGTACAGATCAAATTATGTCAGGAGTACCAGGTATCAATTCCTGTAGAGTCAAAAGGTACCATGTTTAGGTACCTAAATACATCCTTGTGACTGTGAGGGGGTGGAAGAGTTGGCGATTTTCCATGCTGGGCATGAACGCAGCATTTCGAGGTTAGATATTTAAGAATAAATCTGTTAAATTGTAATATATATATATATATATATATATATATATATATATATATATATATATATATATATATATATATATATATATATATATTACAATTTAACAGATTTATTCTTAGATATCTAACCTCGAAATGCTGCGTTCATGCCCAGCATGGAAAATCAACAAATAGATGTTATTTACCGCATTAACACAAAAAAGTACCAAAAATTGGTACCATTGAGTACTGGTACCGATTGCCAGGTACCGGTACCATATCATTTCAAATGCGAAAGGTACCCATCCCTGCTTCCAGATTTATTTTCAGTCACGATATAACTTTTGATGTAAGATTAAAATTCAAATGTGATTATTCTGCTATGATATGATTAACAAAATAACTAAAATGCCAAGATCTACCCAAAGTTTGTGTTGTACATTTATAATAAATAAAATCCATCAGCTGTAGCTCCATTTTCTGAAACTAACCAGAGTAGTTTACTACAAAACAAACCCAACAGAACAGTCATACTACACATCACATGGAAAAGCAGTGGGCAGTATGTAGTGACTACTACACACTACTTTCACATGTAGTATGTATTAAGTTGTTCAGAAAATAACTGTTGTCCGGAGTAACAATCTGCACCTTTAGGAGACTAAAATTAGAC
Organism: Halichoeres trimaculatus; assembly: GCF_033239565.1. Classification (NCBI taxonomy): domain Eukaryota; kingdom Metazoa; phylum Chordata; class Actinopteri; order Labriformes; family Labridae; genus Halichoeres; species Halichoeres trimaculatus. Next base: position 6,935,259 of record NW_027437190.1, on the reverse strand, counting down.
TAGGCATCCAAAACTGAAAGGGCGTCCTTTGAGCATCTCTTTGACAGTGGACTGACTGACTCACTCAATAGACGTCCACTTGATGTCCAAAAAGCTGACGTACCAATGTTGAACTGCATATCGACGTCCAAGTGGGGTGTTGGACCTAATCTGAATGCAGTGCAGACAAATTGGTCTCGGATGACAGATGCAACATAGACATGATCTGCACGTCAATCAGATGTCTATCGTAATCCTGAAGCCTTGAGCCAGTGGACAAGATGCCACATTTTAGCAGTTCAGAATTAGAAACATTGGACAGAGTTTGTAGCTGATGGTTAAAATCGGGGTTTGCATCATTAGGAAGTAATAATTTATAGCATTAATGATCAAATCATGGGCTTTAAAGGGAGAGACTCACCCAAACACCCTCTCAGAACCCACCAGGTGAATCTTCATCATACTGAACTGTTAAGAAATAAAACTCCATGCACAAACACAAACCTGCCAGGCTCCTGCACATGTGCATAAATACAATCTGAGTGAGCACGCTGGGTGTTACAGGCCCTCAGAGCTTCATCTCTTATTGATGCACATTGTATCTCAGACTGGAATTCTGTGTTGCTGCATGCCCAATTAAACTGCTGCTTCTTCACATTCTCTCCTCTTTCCTCCTGAGCTGCTGTGGCATCTGCAGACGCCGTGTGAAACGACACCAGCAGCTGGAGATGGAACAGTCTGCTCAGACAGCCGACGCCGCTGAGAGCGTGCGCTCGCTGCTAAAAGGCTTTATAGTGATTAAAAAAACAGCGCTCGGAAGATCTGATAGTAGAAGGCAGCACTGTGGCCAATTGTCTCTTGTACTAATAAACTTAGATTGAAACAAAGATTTTGATTTGTGTGTGAGGTCTTTGGGAGGGAGTTAAAATCTCTCCTTGCTTATTCAGACATGCTTGGAGGTCAGCTCTAACAAATCATTTTAAAAATCCTAAATAAAGTTCTATTTCTGGGAGTCTAAATTGACTCTGTCCATTTGGTGCCAGTTGCAGTGACACTTTTTAATGGAGTTGGTGATGTTTTTCCAGGATAAAGACTCTGTTTCCCATGAGCACCATCATCCACAGACGTACAAACATGGTTAGCTGAGGCTGCGCTTTTTTTGACGCAAATGAATGGAGAGCAGATCTTTTTAACACCTACTTTTCTTTGTTCAAGACAACTTTTCCCTAAGTGACAAGGTAATGTAGTGGTATACAGTAGCATAGCGCTACTGAATAAAATGTGACAAGAATCAAACTTTATACACTCAGTTTGTGGCTTAGTTTATTGTCCAGGTAAGGTGACCCATGCTTTAGCCTGTGCTCGGTCACTCTCCTGTTTAGCTTCTGCTCCTCTGTCTTAACAATTCTACATAAAAAATATCAAGAGTGCTCCTTTTCTTCAAGCTTTCCTCAAACTTTGTTGGCCAGTGTAGTGTCATCAGAGGAACTTTTGGTCGACGTGCAGCAAACAGATTTGTGTACTCCCAACTAAATCTGACCTGACCACAGAAACTGGGGCATAATCTTTACAGCTCTAATACACCAGATGTGTGTCTGGTTTTGCTCTGCTCCTACACAGCTAGGGATCAGTTAAGTTTTCATCCAAATCAATGTATCAAATATACTGGATCCACTCCATTGTGGTTCTGCTGCATCTCTGCTCCGGCAGGTTGCAGCAAGTACGCAATAATCCTATTTTTGCAGGATGAAAAACAGTTTCAGACAGGAAGTTGTGGTGGAAACCTCATAAAAACGGCCAATGACTTGAAAAAAAAAAAATTGTGTCAAAAACAGATAAATACAGATGTACCGAGCTTGACTATAACATCAAACCAAATTTACAAGCCAGGACCAGAGTCAACAGGTTTGAGGTTTTACAGCCCAGCATGAATGAGGAGAGGATCATCAAGTAGTGGGAAGTACAAGAACTCCTTGGTAGCAAGACTCAAACTGTCTGGCAGTCCTGGCAGCGAAGCCAGACCAGAAACCCATCAGGTGCAGCCTTTACGCCACAATTACACCAGTCCAACTCTGTTCGTGTGTCTTGACTACATTCGTCAACTCACTCCAGCTGTGTGTGTTCAGTCCAACAAGCTGTATGACTGACAGACAGCTGGAGACACAGACCGAGGAATTCCTGCTCTTCCTACTCCATTAATGAGTCTCTCTTCATTCATGTTGAGCTGTTAAACTTCAAACCTGTTGACTCCTGGTCTAACTCTGCTCATTATGTCCATTTATCATCGTAGTCAAACGAAATATGAACTGATTTTGATACGGTTTGTTTTATTTTGAAAGTCACTGAGTGTTTTTAGGTAGTTTCTGGTCACAACTTCCTGTCCTATTTATCTTCCCTATGCTAAATTTATACGTCGCAGCTCTGTGTCTGACAAAAATAAGATGACTGCGTGTTACCTGCAGCATGATGGACCAGCCAAGCAAACAGACTGCAACAGAATAGATCCAGTGTAAGTCGACAGATTGTCTTGAATGGAAACTTAATTGATCTGTTGCCGCTGTTTCAGCCTCTAGGAAATACCAAGAGGTTAAATCCAGTTCAGAAAACTGAAGCCTATGTAAAAATGCTAAAAGTTGCAGTTCTTTAAGAATCTGCTCAAGGCTGGCTGCAAAAATACTGAAAACCACATACACACAAATAAATTAAAAAAATAGATAGATAGATAGATAGATAGATAGATAGATAGATAGATAGATAGATAGATAGATAGATAGATAGATAGATAGATAGATAGATAGATAGATAGATAAACAAATAGAAAATAAAGAACAGACTTTTAAAGCATTGTAATAAATAAATAAATAAATAAATAAATAAATAAATAAATAAAAGAGCATATATACAGCCTGTTTCCAAAACAGGTTAGGTCTGAAATGCTAATTTTGCAATTGGCACACACTGTACGGGGTATTTTTTTTTCCCTAACTCATCAGTTTAGAAGATGTTTGGATCAAGAGTTTGTCCAATCAGAGACACAGCTCAGCTGCACCGACTTACGGGCACTCTATAGCTGTTAGAAAGGACGCTTAAAGTCCACATCATATCTGATATGGCCAACGCCAACAACTGGCTTCATTACTCTGCATCAGGAACAGATGGGTGATGCAGTGGTGACTGGTCATATTTTACAGTCTATGAAAGAAAAATATTTTGGTGCAAATGTAAGATTATTTCAAGACCACTCATCAGATCTTTACAAAGCCTTTAACATTTGACCAGTCACCCAGGAGGGATCCTCTTTGCTAACTACACTCGATCCCATACATCTGCATTGATATCTCTGTGTCATACTAACACTGCTGACTGCTACACCTCCACCAGACGTGTAAAATGTCGGCAGATATTTCTTTCCCCACATGTCCCTCTGACAGAGCACCTGCTGCTACTCTAAGCTGCTTTCAAACAGGCTTTTCATAGATATTGATTTCCCCTCCTGTAAAATTAAATGGCATGGCAGTGTTTGCACCAGTAACAGCCACATAGCTCAGAGCTGTGGGGGAACGCTGGGCCACTCTGAGCGCACTCAGGGGACACGCTGCCATCATGGCTGCCTGCTGGTGGCGTGCTGGATTGATGGCGGCTGCTTAGGGTCATTGGATTACAGAGTTTTTATGACACTCAACAATCAGCCGCAGCTGTACGGCTGAGTGGGGCTGTGTAGCTCAGAGGAAAGGCCAGCCCAGTGTGAGGAGAGTGAAGGAAGGGGTCGTAAATCTAATCCTGAGAGCAGACATGGGAAGGAAAAAGGTGCATTTAGTCCATGCAATTATTTACACAGCCTGAGTCGTATGGATGAATAATGCTTAATGAAACTGTATATCACGAGGACAGTTCTTTTTATTTCTTTCTATTGCTTTAATCTTATTCCCAATGAGTTTTATTGGTGCATTAATCCAGGAGTAAGATGAGGAAGAAGATGATTTATGGAAAACATCCCTGGCAGGTAAATATGAATAAGGAATAAACTTAATTAAAAGAAGAACATTGAATTAGAGATGAGATTCTCCAACATCTCACCTGTGAGGGCGAATGAATGAGCTCCGTTTAGCTTGGATGGAGGAGGAACAGATGTGGAGCTGTGATGCAGATGGGATGGGGCACGGCTGCGCTGTAATCCTCAGTTTACTCTGCGTCTTTGGCCCCCGACTGGCAGTAAATGATTAGCTGCTCTGAGGGTTTGCTTAGTCTGTGGGCTCCTCGGAGCTCTCATCCACATTTGGTGCAGTGCAGTCTGTGATGTGCACGGTGCATGACCTGCCTTCTGATCGTCGTCCTGGTGTTAAAGGGTGATTTACCTTGGATGTAGTTTTGCTCATTTTGAGGACAAAATAGCTAATGGATGCAGAGTTAAAATGTGTCCTCTAAAAGTTCTTGTTTTTGTTTCTGACAGGCTCAGATTGTTATTCTGGGTGTCTGACCACATTACAGGAAGGATCCCCACTGAGAGGGAAATTTTTGCCAAAGAGGAAGATTAAGGATGATTTCAGACCCTACTGAAAAACAGGAAAACAAAAAAACGTCCAGCTCATTTCCTTTCAGAAACACAGGGTCTGCTCATCTATCATCAGGTGCTTGAGTCTGATTGGCTCTGACGGGGACCAGGTGTCTGATGCTTGTGTTAAACTGTAAACCCTGATTTAAATATCTGTGTTGACCCTACCCTTTAATGGTCGATGCAGTCATGAGCACTACCTCTGGGTAAATGTTTCAGTGTCGCTCTGCAATACTCCTCCGAAACGCATGAGGGCAGTGTTGTCTGTGTGACCATCAGAATGCCTGTTTCTGATCCTTCTCTGTTTTTTGCTTGAAATTTACGTCACATTAAAGCTGATACATGTCTTCCGTAATCAGACATCAACAATACAAAGTAGGATAGAGAGGGGATAAAATATACGACCAATGCGTGGCAATTGTGGTAATTTTGTAAACACAGAAAACATGATCCCACTTAGGCCATGTCCACGCATAGCCAGGTATTTTCAAAAACGAGCACCCCCCCTTGTTCATTTTTAAAAATGCTTCTGTCCACACGCAGCGTGCAAATTTGTCGATTAGTGCGGCTCCAGGCATGCCAAACCCAAGATGGGCAGTGTTTTCCAGACGTGAAACCAGTGTCACCGGCGTCTACATAAAACCATGAAACCAGAGTTTTCCAAAATCTCCAGAGTTTTTAAAAAACATTGTTTTTAGTGACGTAAGGCGAGGTTTTTGTGTGGATGACAGACCTAGATGTATAAAAATATGTGCAGTCTCCCAAATACCCGGCTACGTGTGGACATGGCTTTATACTCTCCTTAATGCAATGGCCTCTATAGTGGAATACCATATCAATCCGTGTAAAGTGTTTGTTTTTTTTCTTAGGACATAATGAGCAAACAAACAAACATAAATACATAAAAAAAAAAAAAAAAAAAACATTATTATTATTTTTATCAAATACCGGATAATTTTCAAAAAGTAACAGACATGCATCAGAGCATTAAAAAAAAGCTTGTTAACTATAAAATATACAAAGTTAAAATGTGTGGAAATATTTTTTAAAACATTTTTTAAGAAGGAATAACTGTTCAAAAAATTATGAGGAAAAAAAAACACCTTAGAGTTTCATTCATTTTTACATGAACCAGTATGACTGCATCCCACATTCATACTGTTTTACGTTGAATGCTCAGACTCATTTGGTCCACAGGAATGGACATGTCTGTAACTTTATATATAAAAAAGATAATAATAATAATAATAATAATAATAATAATAATAATAATAATAATAATAATAATAATAATAATAATGAGAGGTTTAAAGACCTTTTAATGCCCAGATACTTTGAGAAACAAGTGTTATGTTGCATGTTGTATTTGAAACTGAATTCCTATGAACCCATTACCTAAACTCTCAGATTTTTATATTTTATTTTTTATTTTTCTCTGAAGGCTCCTAGGGGGTGAAAATTCTGTCTTTGTGTTTTCGTGATAAAAGCTCCAATACTTGTCACTTTCTCTCTGACGAGATAAAAAAAAAAAGGAGCAGCTACCTTAGCAATAAAGCTTAAAAGTAGTTAAAAACACATTTTGAAAATGAGTGTAGAAATGGTTTTGATTGTTGTTTTTTTTAAATGTACAAATAATATCAAGTATGTCAAAACCCATGGAGTTTTTTTTTTAACCTTTTTTTTAAAATAGATTTATATCTTTAAAGATAATCTACAGCGATAGAATAAAATCAAAGTTTTAAAGTTGTAATGTGTCTGTTTCAATAAGAAAGTGTTAATCATACAATAATTGGACCAACATGTTCTCCTATAGAGCAACTCCAAGGCACACACTGTGTCTTAGTTTGGTTTTCTGAGCTGCTTAAGAATTTTAAGAGTATGCGGTTACTTAATGCACATACAAGAAGAATGTCTTCACTACTTTTACCCATGCTGCGAAGTGGATACTAGTGGATTGTTTCAGTGAGAGTTAAGAAACAACATTTATATAACTTATTTAGAAAAAGGGCCAAAGCAGTGACTCTGAGGGCTGCTTTGGTCAGGCTCAGTGGTCTAAGGTCCATCTGAGATAATTGAGTTTTACCCAGAAGGCCTGGTGTTCAAAAGTCATGACCCTGATCAGATGAGTGGCCTGACTTTTAATCTTTTTTTTTTCTCTCTGTTTCAGGATACATAGAAATGATGCTCTGTTCAAACATGTGGATGTTTTTGAAAACATTTTTGCTTTTTTTCTCTGTTTTTGGCCTGAAGTTCACATGAAAACAGCTTTTTTTTTTCCATTTTTCCATTTTTTATTTTTTTTATTTTTTTGGTTAAAATGTCCACTGAGGCAGCGTTTTTTAAAAACCCCACTTTCTTTTTTGTGTTTCAGTTATACCTACATATAGACCTGATTTTGAGTTGGCTCACAGACTGTTAATCAACCATGACTTTTCTCTTTCTGTGTGTGTGTCATGGACAGGTAACAGTCGATACAATAAACAGTTACCATAAAATCAGAAACCGTCTGACTGTCTTAAGGAGCCTGGTATAGTGATAACTTGAACTTTGAGCAGCACCTCCCAGGAAAAATATATTCCAAAGATACTATTGTCATTTTTTTTTCATTTTTAATGACACAACGATGGTTCTCTTTGCTTTGATATCAACATGACAGGATTACTGCAACAGCCTTTTACCTGTCTGAACCAAAAATCCCTCCATAGACTTCAATAATTGCAGAACTCAGCTGTCAGGCTTTTAACCAGGAATAAGAAACGTGAGCATATCACACCTGTTTTGGCATCATTACATTTGCTGTCATTAGTTTTTGAACTGATCTTAAGATTTTACTGATTACTTTTGAAGGACTCAACCGTCCCTGCCTCAGCTATCCTGGGATACTGGGGCAAAGATCCTCTGTTCTGGATACTCAGCTGAAAACAATGGGAGACAAAGTGTTTTTGGCCCAAAAGCCTTGGGATGAAATACGGTCAGCTAATTCCCCGCTCTTGTTCAAGTCTCTTCTTAAAAAGTTACTTTACAGGAGAGCCTCCGGCTTTCATTTGAATTTCTGAATGTCTAAAATGTTTCACAGTGCCAATATCTGATGTTTTCTTTTATGCATCAAGCTCGTTGATTCCTTTTAAGATGTTGATGATTTAACACTAACATTGCATATTTTTGTGATGCAGATTTTAAAAAGTGCAGCATTGATAGGGACAGTTTGTTTGAATTGTGCTCCTGTATTTTGCTTAAGTTGCATTCTGCGAAGTCTTTAGCGCAGCTGTGCAGAACCTTCGGTTTTCACTTTGTGCAGGCTACAGTCCTTTAAGACACATATACAGTGTTTTCATTCAGCTTGAGGTGATGTTAAAAGTTAAGTGGTCTTAGTGACCAGTTTACTAAGACTCTGACTGAGGAGTCTTTCAATTAAAAAAAATAATAAATAAATAAAACTCTACAAGGTTTAATACATAATTCTTTACCTCATTTAGATACATAATTATGACTTAATGAGGTAAAAATGCTGTTTGATAGTGACATCAGCAGCTTGGTCTGTGTCCCTGAAAGCTCTAAGCAGCAAAACACGATGAGTTAAGGAGAAATTTCAGCTGCTTCATGTCGTGTCAAGGGGAAGATGGTGGCAGTGCATGTCCAGGATAAAGCTGGAGCTTGTAAAGTGCCATCTTGAGGTTAAATTGCCCTCTCTGCATTAAATACTGGTATATTTGTCACACCAGAAAACAAGATGTGGTGTATCCAACTGCGGGGCATCAAAATATGACGCTGAATTTCCAGCTCGGTGTAATTGCAGCATTAGCTAACATCAACATTTTTCTGGGTCTATCATTAAACTTAAACACTGTTTCTCTTTCTGTCTCTAAAGTGGCCTTTTTCAGATCTTTTTTTCAGATCAGTCTCTGAGGACAAAGTCCAAACTGTCATCTAAGTGAGGCCGAGAGGAACTGGATGTTTCCTTTGAGCACAGGCGTTTTTGTGTGGGCATATGCGAGCATGTGCATCCATATGCATGCAGGCGTAAATGTGTGAGTGTGTATGTGTGTGTGTGTGTGTGTGTGTGTGTGTGTGTGTGTACGTGTGTGTGTTGGCTTCATGGGATTGGTTCCTCACACACAGCTGGTGGTCCCTGCACCCCGAGAGTCAGGTTAGTCTGCGGAAGCCTCAGCAGCAGGCAGGAAGAGAGGAAAAAGCAGCAGCAGGAGGAGGAGCGGGAGGAGAAGGAGCGGGAGAAGGAAGCGGAGGAGAAGCTGAGAGAGGGTGGGACGGGAGGAAGAGGGAAGAAAAGAGCAGGAGGCGGAGGAGAGAGGGAGGACAGGGAGGAAGGGGACAACCATGGTAATCATGGAAATCTGACAGACGAGCATGGCGATGACAAAGAAATGCTCCATTTACACTCTATGAGGCATGTGATTCAGCGGCAAATTATGGAGTCTGAAATGGTTTTCTGCAGATTTAACTTTGGTCAAATTAGCAGGATCATTTTCTCAAGCATGTTTTAACACTCAATGACATCGTCCTCGGGTGGAAACAACTGACACAGGCCTCTGAGCCTTGACTGTGCTCTTCCTTTGAGTTATGAGGAGAGAGAGATTCATTTTTCTGTCTGCTCAAAACTCAAAGTGCACAGAAAAGACGTTTAGGATATTTAGAGGCGTCCTGCTGTTTGCCGTCTTACCCACAGTCAGCTGAGAAGATAAGATTTTATTTTTCAGGATGTTTAACACAAGTCCTGACCCAATAATGACCAAATTTACTGTTATTGTTACATAAAACAGGCACACACTCTAAATTTGAGGCCCAACTGTTCAAACAATCTCTGTATCTTATGAACACAAAAAGGAGGTGAAGGTTACATAACCATTAATACCTCTTTGTTTCATTGGTTTACTTTTTCTTTCAAAACAATAGACTTTACCAGGTGATCTTACATCATTGGAGATTTGACTGCACAAGTGACTTTACACCAATAAATGAAAGAAATGATCTTGTTTTCTTGACTGGCCTTCTGTGTGTTTGACCAACCCATCAGCAAAAGCTCTAAGCCCCCAAAAACACCTGTTTTTTTTTTGGAAGTGATGTTGAGCCCATGCGTGGACTCCCACTACAGAGATTATTTCAGTTTTTGATGCCATGGTGCCTGAGGGCCTTAAGATCACATCTATTCAGTTTTGATTTGTCCCTTTGTTCTAAGAAGCATGTTTCTACCTCCTGTTTACACAGAACAGCGTTTCAGCTGACCTAAAATTGAAATCTTCTAAAAAACAGCCTCTAAAGTGGACTATTTCTGAAACACTATGGGCACCATTGCTGTGTAAACAGGAAGCCGGAGTTTTCAGTAGAAATACTGACATCACGTTTTGCTTTGCACATTACACTTTCATCGTGGCAACTTAAATTGCATAAACTCTACTTTATTGTCTGATCAGACTAAAGCTTGGACGTTCAGCGTCCTTTGTTTTCTGTTTCTTTTTTCCCCTTCCTCTGTTTTGATTTTTAGAAGCTGGCTAGACTTCTTTAGGTCTGTGGAGGAATGGTTGTGGTCATATGGGGTGGGTCTCTTAGGTTATACCACCAACTACAAGCCTGGCATGCAAACTACAGCATTTACAGTCCTTGAGCATTTCCGTGTAAAGGCAATTTTTTATTTTATTTATTTTGCGTTGCCTTTTTGTGTTTTCGTGTGAAATGTTGTCGTATAAATGGGCCTTGAATTTTTAAATGATATCATATACCATAGATGATTTATCCAATCTTTCTTTCTTTCTTTCTTTCTTTCTTTCTTTCTTTCTTTCTTTCTTTTTTTTGGAAATTTGACTGTAAAGAACATTATTCTGAAGTTGTTGAACAATGAGCTTTCACAGTCTCTCACAGATTTGTGAACCTCTTTTCTTGTTCTAACACTACACAACCTTTGTGTGTGTCTTATGAAACCTGTCCCTTTTCTCCTTTGTGTGTGTGTGTGTGTGTGTGTGTGTGTGTGTGTGTGTGTGTGTGTGTGTGTGTGTGTGTGTGTGTGTGTGTGTGTGTGTGTGTGTGTGTGTGTGGGTGTGTGTGGGTGTGTGTGTGTGTCGCTGGCTTTAAATTCAGAACTTAGGATCTATCAGCAAATAAATGTTGGCTAAAAACGGGGCTACTCAGATTATTTATTCCTAATATTAGGGGGCAGTCCATCGGTCAGTAGACCATCAGACTCTGAGGTTAACATGGTTAAAGTGTTAGCTCTACTCCTTTACTCCAACAGAGATAAGCTACAAATCCACCTTTAAGCAGCTTCCGTCTGGCAGCACGAACAGCCTGCCAAGATGCCGGATAAATAGATTTTAAAAACCATTGCCTTGTTTGAATTCATGCCAATACAATGGGCACAAGCAAAGCAGGAGGAAATCTTTTCAATGTGAGACTAACCTGGTTTGAAAGAAACCATTGAGGAATCAGGGATTCCTGGTCAGGTCATGAGGAAAGTCGTAGTTTTGGTTAAAATGTGTCAATTGTCAACACACTATGAGTCCAGGTTAGATTCTGTAGTTTAGATGTGAATGGTGGTTTTTCAGAGACAGCTGTTGTGATGGCGCTTTCATTGCTGTTTTATTCTACTCCAGACGTAAAATGACTGTTGAAATGATGAACATACAGTCTTTTTAGAATAAGTTACACAATGTCTTCTTTATATGTGGTTTTCACATTTTCTGAGAAATCTTGGCACCAAGCAGAGAAAGACCGGGGACTGGCTTATGTGTCAGTAGGTGGGTTACAAAGGAAATGTCAAGTACTTTTCTTCCTTGATAAACTGCAGCTCACAGAGCAACTGTAATCTATGGGTCAGTTTTCATATGGCTTTCTGGAGAGCACGCGAACTGTTGAAATCCTGAGTGAAATCTTTCAAAAATGCAATGTGTTGTGATGTTAAAAGAAGGAGGGCACTATGGTATATTATTTACATTATGAAGGGCTGAACTGGTCCAGATCTACCTTTGAGTGGGAGCATAGTGAAACGGAACTATCTTCTTGTCTTTCTGTGGATCTGAAGGCAAACAAGCCAATTTCTCAAACTCGTGGAAACACTGTGTAAAATTAAAAAAAATAATACAATTTAAAAAAATAAAAAAAGAAAAGAAAAAGAAAATCATGTTAATGAAGTGATGATGTAATGTACAGAAATAATGCACCGGCAAGACAAAGACATGAAGAACAGGGCTCATAGGTATGTCATATTGATCCAAATGACAACCCTACAGAGGTCTATAGTTGATAAAGTTATCAAATGTTTATTCATACTTTTATTAAAATTTGTAACAAGTGTATATGTCCTTTAAACAACGCTTCCATGGTGTGGTATTACAATCTGCTTAGTAAATTCAGTAATCTGAGAAAACACATACTTAGCGTCTATTTAACCTTTAAAACACTGTTAAGAGTTCCCCTATTGTATATGAGGGTCTATGGCTCATCCCATTATACAAATGACTAGCTGCTATTCTAGCTCCTTTCTAATGTTACAGAACAAAAGTAATTATAAAATGCAAATTGCAGGGTGTGCACCGTCAAGCATGCGAAACACAACAAAGAGATGCTTAGCAGCACATTTTTCAACTTGACACTTTCAGCACCATGGTGAGAAAACAACCCCGCATTGTTCGAGTCGGTGGTGTTCAATTAGAAGAGGAGCCTCGAGCAATGAAACAAAATATATGGTTGATTTTCACAAATAACCAAACAGACGGGGCATTTTCACAGATTAGCCTTGTGCTACTTAGCATGGGGCTTGGAGTATGAACAGTCGACACATTATAGTTCTTGTTGTAACTTTTTTCCTCCGATATTTTGACTGAATTAACTGAGCCAAGGTTTAACAAGTTTATCTGCTGGTCAGAGTCATTAGCTCCCATTAGTATCAGGCTTTCATGGAGCTTATGGTCAGGTTGGCTTAATTGATAAAGTCTACATTAAGTTAAATGTATATCTTCATTTCTTTGACCACTACTCTTACCTGAACAGTAAACTGTACAAAATTGAAGGGTCAAAAAACTCTGTTAGTTTGCATTTTGACTTTAAAGCCAAACTTTTGATAATTAAGTGTTTAATAAAGGTCTCAGTGGTTGAAAAGTCAGACAGAACAGGCTTATTTAATTCAATGAGGTGGTGATCTTTACCTCATAAGTTTTGTTCTTAAAAGTTCTGAACCATATTTGGCGTTGATTGCACTGACACCTGTGGCCAGAATCTGAAGTGTTTTGACAACATCGTAAATTGTTTTCCTCAAATTAAAGGACAGATCTTGCTTCTCACTTGGTCAGCTCACTTCCCTCTGCTGAGGCTTTTCCAGCTGTCAGAGTGTCAAAGGACTTTCGTCCTCTTTACCTTCAATGGATGTGTGTTCTCTTGGCAAAATCTCATAATCTCATTTTAATTTGTGAAAGATTAACAAGCAAATATATAAAAGCAAAACAATGTTAAGATTAAACTCCTCATGGGGCCTTTAACCTAATTCTAATAAACAGAACCTCCCCATGTAGGGTAAATGATACCAGAAATTAATGCTTCACTTGAAGTTTTGTGTATGGCTCTTTGTCAGGAAATCTCTTCCTAATGTTTTCCCACCTCATTCATGTGACCTGTATGTTCTGCTTTGTATGCATGGTTGTAAAAAGTTGTCAGCTGCTTGCAATACCTCACTAATCCACCAGTCAGCCTTTTTCTAAGCAAATTAAAGGGATATGTGTTTTTATACTAAGTATTTGCAGGAAACCAGTGTTTTAAATGTCCAGCATGGTTAACATATGTCTTAACAAATGGTTTCTATTCAACGTAGGTTCCTAAATTCTTAGTTAGAGATGCTTTACTTGATAAGCCATTATTTGGAAAACCCCCTTGACCAAGGCTTTGATAAGCTTTCTTATCTATGGTGTGTCTGGAAATTGGATCCAAAACACAATCTTTTATTTATTTTTTTTTTCCCATGATAAGTTCAGCCCCATGTTGTTGAAATTATAGTCAACAGCAGTTTGTTGAAAGGTAGCATACTAGTAAGGTTTTGGCATTGGTGGAGACCTGACTGAATGTAATGTCACAGTATGTACCTCAACTGCAATATGCTCGACACTAACCATAATCTCTCCATAAAGAACCACCCTACAGCCATAGACAGATACCCCAAAATAGCACAACCTTGTGAAGTCTGAAAGGGTTAAAATTGGGCTGATCATGATAAGCTGTCCTTTGTCATGTTTAACTGTCCAATAATTCACTGAGGCCTACAATGGGTTAGGCTGGATGGAATTCTGAAGAGCCTGAAATATTTGCTCAAAATTCACAAGGGCCCCATCCAGTGCTCATTTTTACTGTCCTGCTATCAATTTATAGACCAAGTATTTCTGACCCATTTGAAGGTCCATCCTGAGTCCATGCCCAGCTAAAGATCAAGGTGAACCTCTGGAGTTCCTACCTCAACATCTTGTATGAATTGTGTAAGGACATTTTAACTTTACGGTCAGTCCATCTAAGGTCTTCAAAGTACATCAACAGTATTGACTGTATGCAGATGTGGTTAAGTCTCTTGGTGTCAAAATAATGGCTGTGTGAAAACATTGGTGTAGTCTCAGTGATATTGGCCACTGGTGTTTTCAACAGAGCACTGTTTGGTTTCAAAGTAAGCAACTGGTGAAGTCCTTTGAAACTGTAATACGTCTAATGGCCTGCATGGAGGTAAACCATCACCCAATCCTAACCCTTACATGAAACCCTTACCACCTTTACCCTAACCCTACCCACCTTAACTCTAACCCTAAACACCTTGACCCTTGTCCTAGCCACCTTACCTAACCAGTTTTCCCTTAGACTGTCACCTTAACCTCAACCACCTTAACCCTGACCTTAAGACCTACCCTAAAACTTATCAAAACCCCAACTACCTTAATCCTGACCCTAAACAACTTGACCCAAACCCTTGTCTTTTCTTAGACCCACCCTCACACTTATCCAAACCTTAAAAACCTTAAATCTAGTCCTTAGACCTAACCCTAACCCTAACTACCTCAACCTTTAGACCAACCGTAACCATCTTGAAGCCCATCCCTAACCCTAACTTTAAGACTTACCCTAACATTTACCAACCCTAACTACCTTAATCGTGACCCTAACCACCTTAGCACTAACCCCAACTTCTTTAATATGACTATTTGGGGAAAAAAAATAGAAGAATTTAGACTCAAGTAGACAAGATAGTGGGCACCTTTTTCAGCATGCCTTCATGTGACTATCAGATGGTTTCCAGGGCGACAAGGGTAAAGGTGTACTGACACCTGTTCTTTACTTTTTTCCCAAATATACCACCTTTAGACCCCAAGAAACCAAAAATACCAAAACAGTTGTCCACCAGCCAATTTGTGATGTCAGTGTGGCTTCCTCCACTTCTTTGAATAGCCTGTTGTAGAAACTGAATATTTGGCACTGTAAGCAAAAACCTGCAGATTGAGTTGTGGGCAACATCAAAGTGAAAGTGATTAAGGACAGTTTTGACCCCCTGCAGAGTCTGGAGAACCACTTTATCAGAAACTAAACTTCAAATGGCTGATAACCCCCCTTAAAGAATTTAAGTTGTTGAGCTTTCAGTAGGAGGCTTTGGTATTCCAACGTGGTCTCAATACTTTTTCAGTCACCACACTTGATATGGAAGCATCAAAACAACCTTTAAGAGTAAATAAGTGTCTCACACATAAACCTATTTTATGCTGTGATAGTTATTTTGTATTTTATCTTCAAAGTCAATCATCATGTGCATTCTCAAGCTGAAAAACAGTTTGTAAATTCTTGAATTTTTCGTGCTCCAATCACAGGTAAGACCACAGAGTGCTTAAAGTGTGACAGTGATGCATTTGTGCTTTAAGATGAGGAGTGCAATTCAATGTCAATCCAAGGTTCAAAGTGTTGTGCTTTACGGTAATTTGAATACAGGAGCCTTGCCTATGTAAATAAATTGTTGAAGTATCTGCTCTTTGCCTGGTCTGGACTATTCATCACAGCTGTCTTTATGTAGCTGGTGTGAAAAGATGAATAACCTCGTTTAGGGATTAATGGTGGTGGTGGAGCAGTGCTGCTGTGGATGTCTTATCTTACTGTAAATGCTCCATTATATCCTGGCATACCTGCTCGTTACAGAGGTAGAAAATAAACTTTTTTTTCCTCAAGGATTGGTAACAAACGGTGGATGCACTCAAAGGGAATGCTCTTTCAGAAAAAAGTGAACTTAATCAGATTTTTTTGTGATCTAAAACTTCTGTCGCAAATCAAAGGAAGGAGTTTTATCTGGAACACCGTTGATCAAAACCTGCCAGCACCAACCCAAGAAAATACCCATGCAAGTCACTTTTGCAGTCTATACTAGATTATGTTTCCTTGTTTGCTTTGCTCCACATAACTGAGATTCTTTCTAATGCAATAAAGGTATGTAATCTACAGTGACAGGAAAAAAGCCCCTAATGTACCACTGTTATTACAGCCCACATCTCCCGAAGTAGCTGTATGAGGGCCATTGACCTCATGTTGAGGGAATATGCTTATAAACCAAGTCAAAAAAACAACAAGAAAGATTTTTTTTTTGACGGGCAAATAAAATAGACAACCTTTGCACACTTATCACTGTCTTTCCTAAATGTAGTTGCCACCCCTAAATGAATGGTTTTCATTACTTGTGAGCTTTATTTTTAATAGATTTTTATAATAAAAGATGGGGCTTATGCAATTTTTGATCGATTTTGAGTTTGGAAGGCCTTGTTCAACTCCCCAGGGGTTCATACCCCCTCTTTGGAAACCACTAGTCTAGCATGTGGGTTTCAAACTGAAGCCCATAAAGAAGTGCCTCAAGCTTGTGTGTTTTCCAATAGAGAGCAATGGGCAGCTCAACTGTATTTATAAATGAACTTTACTTTATCAAACAACCTTTATACAGGTCATCTTCTCACTTGATTTATTCACCCAGCTTAATATTTTCCTGAAGAGTTCATGGTCTCAGTTTTTAGTTGTAAGTCTTCCTAACCCAGAACAGTGTCCACCTTCTGAACTATACCAGTTTGACCAAATAATGGTGTAGTGGTTTGCAAGATTCAGGGTTGTGACACAACATTGTAATCTCACCCTCTCTTGAATCTCGGTTTTAAGCTGGCCCTGTCCATAAATCTGGCCTTAAAGCTTCAAAATAGAGTTTCATTATCAGATTGGATTAAAAAGAACACATCAACTCTGACTACTTATTTTTCCACTTGACAGTCTAAAGCTTGAGATACATTTGGTTTAAACTAGTGCTGGGCAAGTTAGCGCGTTATTTTCGCGTTAACCTGTCAATCTATTAACGCTGTTGAATATTTTATCGCACATTAGTACATGTTGCTCATGTGCTTTTATTTTGTAAATGTCTGTTGCTGACCGCGGTGGAACCTGAAGTGAAATTGGCGGAAAAACACGATGAGTAACCAAAACAAGCATGGAGAAGAGGGGCAACCCCACGGAACTTAAAGGCGTTCGCCGCTTAGTGTATCAGTCCGCACGCACAGCATGCCAGATATAAACAAACGCAGGAAGTCTGCCAGGACGAAGAGACACGATGAGAACTAGAGCTTTATTTAGCGGTGTTTTTGTGTGAAAGTACCGCGCTGAAAGGTCTCTAAATAAAGCGTGAATGCAGACTGATATGAGATTTTTTCGGTGGGAGTCTGTTAATTTGTGTTTTTGGTCAAGTAAAATATGGCCCCGTCTGAGTGCAGAGGGAACCGGCAGAGGAGCAGGGAGGGGGTGTTTGGTGTGAGCGCCCTGGGCTTCTGCTGCACAAAAACACTGCTGTAGGGGTAATTTCTGCCCTAAACCTTGTGATAGGACCCAACTTGTTCCATCCCCGAGTATCACTTTAATGCCCTGACAGTGGCAATAAGCTTTAATTTTGTATTTACATTTTGTAAATTTGATTTGCACTAAATATGTGATTTAACTATTACTGTACAACAAGTACTGATTTAGTGTTTGCATGACAGATGTTATGGCACTTTCACAATGCGATTAATTATGATTAATCAGGGAAATCATGTGATTAATTACAATTAAAAGTTTTAATCGTTGCCCAGCCCTAGTTTAAACCATGCACACACATTAGCATGAGGGCTACTGCACATGACACTGATACAAGTTGAGTTTGCACAGGCAGAGGGGAAGTGATATGAAGTCAACTCAGCAGAGGGGACAACAGGGACAGTGTTAAAGCCAAGTTGGTTGACCAAACCATCCACATCTGTATGCTGTGTTGTTTCTACTGCAGGGACATTAGTGTGTATGTCAAAATAGCTCACAAGAGATTAAAAAAATAGTAATAATAATTTAGTCAAGAGAAACTCAGTCAGTATGTTTACATGCAGCTTAAGACATCAGACTATGAGCTTAGTCAGACCGGTAACAGATTAAGCATTGCTTGATCGACACAAGTATATAATGTGATTGCTATCGGACTGCAGTTGGATTCGGCAGGTCTCTGTACGGCTGAGCGTTCAGGGGGAGCAAAAGAAGGGAAAGTAGAGGACCATGATAAATAGGGTCACTGTGTTCCAATACAACAAACAAACACCAGGCCAAAAAGAGGAACAAGTCTTGTTTTTGTTGCGAGGAGGAAACAACCTTCCTTTTAACCCAGTTCAAGGAACTAAACATTCTAAAGTTCACGGATGGGTGAA
Organism: Halichoeres trimaculatus; assembly: GCF_033239565.1. Lineage (NCBI taxonomy): Eukaryota > Metazoa > Chordata > Actinopteri > Labriformes > Labridae > Halichoeres > Halichoeres trimaculatus. The sequence continues at coordinate 6,917,016 of NW_027437190.1, read as the reverse complement.
AAACACAAAACAATTATCTGTTCAAGCTAGTCTGATAAGTACGAAGTGTGGCTGGTCAAAAAAAGGACGCAGCACTGTCTATCATAGTGGAGAGAGATGTTGGCCAGAAGTCTGATTGTCTCTTCTACGATCGACCTATGACCCCAGTTAGACTGCCACATACATGTAAACATTACTGACTGAGATTGAAAATGCTCTTTTAAAAACAGACATCACATCAGCACAGTTGATAAATTTGATAAGACCAAGTCTGGGACTGATAAAGGGTATAAAGTTGGAAATCTTTAATGAGTTGGTGCTGGAAGTGTGTTAAGCCGCCTAAGTTTGCTCAATGTTGACCTCTTCAAATATGTATTCACTTACATTCACGGTGCAGCAGGTTGTGTACAGAAACACAGGTTCTGTAGCTGATGTGTTACCTTGGTGTATATTTTTTTTTACATCTGCATGCACACAAAGTACCCCAGGCAATAATGCATGTGCTACATTATGTACCCTTGGAGCCTTATATGTCTTACCTTTTTAACTCACGGTGTATTAACTGTGACAGGACGCCAGAGCAGCACCAATGCATCACTGGTTGCATTATTGTCAGTGCTACATTCTGTGAAAATGGCATTAACATAATGTTCCCCAGGCTGAAAAGGCCACTACGGCTGCACATTGTCCAGGTACATTACACCACATCCACACTAAGTACCCCTGGCATTGAAGCTACCAGCAGCGCATGATGAGCCCCTGGAGCATCATATAATGTACAGCTGCAGTAATAGGCTAATTGCCTTATGCCATGGCTACATTATGTCACTGCGTACATGCAAGGCACCCCAGACAATATGGCTGCCCTGTGCACCACAGAATGAACCTGGATAGCCCTGACGCCAAAGGTTTATCCCCTACTAATTTACCTCAGAGAGCAGAAGGTGATAATTTCATTTTGTGTGCATGAGATAATAACCTGTGCTTATACACCAGTGGAATGGTTCCACTTAGCTTCAGATGCAATTATCTGTAATTGGATGCAATTATTTGGCATTGATTTGATATTTTGACTACTCATGACGTATTTATCTTAGCATTTTACTTAGACTGACATTTTTGTGTACTGAGAGGGGTGTTTGTTTATGGGTTTTGTTTTTTTATTTAGTCAGTTAAATTGTTTCTTTTCATGTCAGCACTACATTAGTTAATCACTACACCAAATGTGGCTGTGGTGGAGCCAGTGAATTTTCATGTCTGGTTAATTACACGTGGCAAGAGAGAATGATCACACACAGCTTTACTTGTCTGTAAACAGTATTTTTGATGCGCATGTGAATTCCCTTGTGTGCATCAAAGATAATAACTTGTTTTGCACACGATCGAAATGATCACTTCTGAGTGACTTAAGAAGCCCTGGAGGTTACTGTATACAGGGTCCTGCAGTCAGGGCACACATCAGGTGAAATAAAGACCTTTGCAGACACAAAATCAGCACCACGGCACCCAAAATTTCCAAAGATCTGCACTTCCCTTTAACATTTTTTTTTTTTTTTTTGCAACATGTGCCTTGAATGTAAGCTGTAGGACATATGTATGTAGTCTTGGTGACATCGCCCACCTTTAGCCTCTTGCCTGTAACTCAGTTCAGCCATGCCCATATATTGGTAAAGCTCATAATTTGATAGCTTTGAAAATAAGTTATATATAAAAATAATACATTTTGATGTTTTGCAGATAGAAAAATTGACTACCAAGATCCGAGATATTTTTTGTACCATGTTTATTTCTCCTGTAGAAATTGTTTCCTTTGACCTGGTGTATATGATTAACACTATTTCTGCACACAGCCTCAATTGGAAACTCAAAGAACTGCAGTTTTAGGCACTTCCACGTTGGTTTCACTTGTCACTACTGAAGTTTGACTCTGGGACTCGCATTGCGCCAAGTGCCGCTCAGATCTTGTCACATTAAGGCTGATCACTGACTACATCATAAGTCTGCAAACGACTACTTTCAAGAAGACGTCAATCTTGCACTGTGGTTGTGATAGAGTTGCTTACAAACACAATTTGGTTGTGATCGTTGTGCTTTTTTAATCCACTTGGCCTCTCTTGTTTTATTCTCTTAATCATCCTTGGTGTGACTCTCATTCTCGTCTTTCAACTTTTTGTTTTGTTAGATTTTTGATTCCCTTTAAAATATTCCAAACAAACCTTAGAGAGATTTAATTTTTCAACCTTGTAGAAAACATCTTTCTTGGTAACATCCCAAGAATATTGCTCTAAACCTCTGAGATATTGGTTGTAATTCTAAAAACAATACCAACAACATAAACAAACTGCTATATATTTTTTTTGAAAATGTCAAAAATTTACAACTCTACATTTTATAAGAATGTTGTGAAAGAAAAAACTTATTACTTTTAATCGCTGCCAGTAATACTTTAATCTCTGTATGAGACGTGGTGTGCAATTATGTTTTTTTTTTTTTTTTTTTTTTTTTTCCATCCACTGATGCATCCGTCTCCCGTCTTTGAAAATATATGGGTTCCTTTTTTCATAAGCTTATGTTGCCTGATACATTCTCCTGCCTCCATGCATAGATTAAATTGCTTGCTCTCGCAGACTGCAAAATAAAACCTGCTTTACATAAATTTTTCTCCTGGGAGATGTTTGCTTGCTCGTTGTCACTTGTCGTACAGTCGTTGGTTGTTGTGTAAGCTGTCTCTGCGGCAGTGTAAGAGCAAGTCATCAACATATTTTAGCAGGATAATGTTATCATAACAGAGTTACATTAGTAACCCTGTTAACTACGGCCTTTACTGTGTAATGCATTAGAATTTGTCTGCTTTGCTTTTAACACATTTACCCACAGAGCCTCTTAACGTGTGTGTTAGTGTGTGTGTTTTAGCTGTTTATTCCTGTGTTTTCATGTACTTGAGATGTTTCAGTGCATTTATTTACAGGTTTGTAGCACATGTGATATCAATACAGGTTGTGGCACCAACCTTGAGACAGTTAAATCACTAAAATCCAACACTGAAATTAGTTTACAGAGTATAAAAATAAGTTCATTTTTGTTTTTTCCTGTCATAAGAGCCTTTGTCTTTATGGGCAAACAGCACCTTCCAAACTTAGTTAAAGCTTTTGTGCTGCCTTTTACATCCATCACTGGGTAATTCATCAGTTTAAAACTAGCTTTTCAACTTTTGGGACCAATTTTGAACTCTTTATTTTATCCAAGATTGAACGCACAGTTCCCTCAGAGTGACAATACAAGTAATATCTTAATAGCTTTATGTGTATGACACATGTTTGATTTTGATTATATCATTCTTTGTGTAAATTGTGTTTTGCCAGTTATTATTTCCTCATCAAAAACATTTCTTTATCCATGAAAAACTTAATATAAAAGCTTCTTTTATACTTTATGCTACCTGGTGCTCCAACCTATTAAATATAATTTTTTGATCCGACAAAAGTTTCTCACAAAAAATAATAATAACAGTATTAATAAAGTAACTCTGTAATTTGTTTTAAAAAAATCTCTACATACTAGCTTCATTGAAAGACTATTTCTATGGTGTCAGACACATATTCTTCTTCGCTGAATCACTTTGTGACAAATATATATAATACATTCAAAAACTATCTTTCATATACAATCGATTTACATTTACAAAACCATTGATTTCCCAGGACAGGTTTGGGCTTTTTATATACATTTACAGTTCATCAATTAGATGATGTGATGTGTCAAAAGAAACAGTTCAGACATTTCTGAGGTGAGGCTGTTTCCCCTCTTCTTTCTGGTCTTCCAAAGAATCCTGTTCATCAGCTGAAATTAACTCAGAAAGCATCAGCAGAGTCTTTACAGAGTCTTTCTAGCTGCCTGTTAGTTTTTAAACTGGTTTCAACATAATTCTATTGGTTTTTATAGCACTACCTGGCCTGGCATCAGACTACATCTTGGAGATTCTTTCAGTTTATGAACCAGGTAGATCCTCAGGCTCCTCTCTTTTGGCTGTTCCACAGATTAGAACTAAAACTTCAGGTGTTGCTGCTTTTAGCCAATGTGCTCCGAAACTATGGAACAGCCTGCTGGAGAATCTGAGAGGAACAACAAACACTGACAATTTTAAACGTGAGACCCATCTGTTCAGTCTGACTTTCATATGGGGCTTTATAATTGATCTATTATTCATCTAATTTATCTATTTTTTTTTAATAATCTATTGTATTATCTTAGAAACAATTTCATTTCATTTATTTTTACTATTTACAATCTTATTTCTATGTATTATTTTTAGCTTTTTGTTATAATTAACTTTTAAACTGCATTTAATAGATATATTTTGAACTTGTACATAAGTCTACAGTAAAATCTCTTTTAAATTATGTTAATTTGCCATTATTATTGTTTTATTTTCCTTATACTGTATGTGTTCTATGAATTATTGTTTGATCACTATGAAACACATTGAACTGCATTTTATTTTGTATGAAAAGTGTTTTATAAATAAATAGAAAAGTAATAACATGCATGGCTACAAGGAATGTTTTGAACCTATATACATTTTTCAAAAGTGCATTTAAATTTTTACATAGCAGTGACTGTGAACATCTGATTTAACACAATTTATTTAAACTCAGGATCACAGGGTCAGCAGGTTGGCTGAAAGTGTGGCTAACATTAGCAGAGCTAGCACCACCAGCCTATGGTTCTCTTTGCTGGATCACTTCCACATACCTCTGCTGGTTACTTATCACTCTGACAGACTGGTTATATGTCACTTTAACCAGACAAGCCTACATATAACTATCTCTATTTCCCATGTCAACATACTGACCATAGAGCACAATACGGCAGTAGCCTTTAACTGGAGCTGCAGCCCCAGCTAGTGGTGAATGGCTGCACTTCAGCTCTAACACAACATATGAACAGCATTTCAAGAACACAAAAATAACAAATTTCAGTAATTTATTGAGCTTGTTGTGATTAATTGTTAAGAAGTTAATTTTTTTGTTGATGAGATGCATACATTCCAAGGCTGCCCTGGATAAACTGATCAGTTCCAGGTTAACCACGCCCTGCAGTAAATCTTGTTTTGTTGTAAATTAAACTCAAGTGACAAGCGCTAGTATGAAAAACTTAGATCAGTACCTAAGTGCATAAAACTGCAGTTCTGAGTGTCCACTTGATGTTGTCTGCTTGAGTTTTGACAAATCACACCTGTCAATATGAATCGTGAAGCTTCACATTTTGGGGCATTGTTGCGTTAACCTCCCCACCTTGTTTGACCTGATAGTCTGTTCCTCTGGTCTATGTAAAAAAAAAAAAAAAAAAATCCGTCCAAAGATTGCTGATATCTTTGTAGGAAGTAGAAGGCATACTGAACTTACCAGAGCTCATTCAGTGTTTATCACTTATTCAGTTTTCTTACAGAGATTGAGCTATTGTTTGATTTTTCCCAGCGAGGGTTACAGCAGGCGGTAGTGATGAGAAGACCAATTAACTTAGGTTATGTTGTCCATTTCATTCACTCACTTGAGACTCTGATGAATAGGAGGTCAGTCTACTATGTCTAAAGAGCTCTCAGGTTTTTTATCCTGAAAAACCTGCAGTCTGCCACCATGCCACCGAGGCAATTTCCTCTTTGCTAACCTTGAGCGCGCCTCCAGCTCCACCTTCTCCTAAAAAAATGGTTCCCTCTGGTTTCAGAGGGCAGTTCATTTGGGCGAGCAAGAAACCAGTGGATGATGAACAGAATGGCACAAGTTTTAGTTTTCATAAAGTTTGCTGCCTCAGTCCTTCTGGTGGTAATTTGTATGAACTCTAGATTGTGAAGAGTGATCAGATGAATTCCAATTAGTTGCAAAGTTATTCCTTACCTGAAAAATGACTTTAGTGAAAACTGTTCCCAAAACTTTTGACTGAAATCATACGTGCTTTTAACCACAGGAATATGGGTTGAAGAGAACTTGTAGCCTTCTTTACAGTGTGTCATCTGGCTCCCTCCCTGTGGCTGCTTACATTTCAAAATAATCCATATCGGTGGTTTTTACCCCTTTGCACAAAGTTCAGACTGTATTCTAGGTATGGATTTAATAGTGACTTATTATTTTCCATTAAAGATGCAATGAGGAGCATCTGTTTTAATTGGACTGCCTCGCCACCTTCTGGCCCAGAGTCTCTGCACACTGTTGCAATAACTTTTAGCGAGGCATGTGTTTTTGTCTTAAAACTAAATGGTGATTGGATCAAAACAAGTTTTCTTTGTTCAAGACAACTTTTTACTGGACACAACGTGCCAAGGTAAGGTATTTATCAGTACAGTTAAGTAGCCCTACGGTTTAAAATGTGTCAACAAGCAAACGTCTTAGTAGCCGGCTATATGTAGTGCTATCGGCAGCTCGGTGCTCCAATATATCTGTAGGCTTACATGACAATGGTCAGTTTGTTTGTAGTTTAGTAGCGGTCTATATTTAGCACAGCTGACAGTACAGTGCTCTAAGACATGTCTGTAATGTGTAACATTAATGAATCCTGGTTATGTCCTGCCAGTCATCTACCAATCAGAGCTAACGTAACCTCACTCTTCATTTTATTGATAGACTCTCAAGTTTGAACAGACCACTGCAGAATAACTGCTGACTGTGGGTTGGAGTGAACACTAGCACACATAGCTTAGCCCCTGTGTTAGCCTTTAGCTTGTGTTTTGGCCTATAGCTTGGGCTGTATCACTCTCCTGTTCAGCTTTCTCTTGCTCTTCTGTCCTTTTTCTGCAGAGAAAAACACAGATCTCTCTTCTCACCTCTTAACTTCATCAGCTAGCGTTGTGTCGTCATAGGTACTAGACGTGCCGTAAATGAATCTGGTTCTGTCCGACCTAAATGGGAGGCAATTTGAAACAACCTTCAACCTGTTATATTGGCGCTGATAATCTCATTTTAAAGTGTGGATTATAATCAGGCATATATTTAGAGGGGATACTTTTTGCAAGATCATTTAGAAACTCCTCACAGCCTTTAAAGGTTTTAAAAATAACTCAAGGGAAGTCGTAGTGGTTCAAAATCATAAACTGCAGTAGTAAACAGAGTCTTTTCTTGTGTTTTGATCCATTTTCTCCTTATTGAGAAGATAATTCACAAAGAGACCGACACACTGAAATGAAGAAGGCTTAAAACTAGAGACAGAGACCATGAACTCATCAGGAAAGTATTAACTTATTTTAGAATTCAAGTGAGATTACTGTTGATTGAAAAACACCCCTACTTATTTGTAAGCTTTGGAGTCACCTCCTACAGGTCAGCTGAGAAACTGCAGGTTTAAGACCATTGGTGCATTGAACCGAGGCCACAAAGACATGTCTACGTCTTGTGTTTGAGCTTTGAGTAAACTTCATCAATCCTGGGCAAATGCTTACAAAGGTCATCCACGGTTCAAATGTACCTTTCCCTTCATGTTTGATGATTTTCCAGCTGCCTGAAGTATTCCTCAGGTGGTGCAGGTCATAAGATCAACATCAGTGTCAGGATGTTTGCAGTGAAGCTCCAGTCAAACGACACAATCTTTAGGTGTGTCATTACACAAATGTAGAAAAGCTCTGAGTGGACTAAAGGCCACAGATATGAACAGTGAGTAGTTACAGTAGAAAGCAGGATGGTGGTTTGCAGAGTGGAAATGGGACGGCAGGAGGGGGGAGGGGGTGGTGTGTTAGTTAGTGGCTGTTGAGGAGGTGGGTCATGCAGCAGGGCGAACATTAGCAATCCATGTGCCTGTGATGCAGCTGTGTGTTACTGCCAGCACTCCAAACGCTTTATTAAACTGCTCTTTGTGCTCCCATTCCCTCAGGAGTGTCAGGAAAACAACAAACAAACAGCTCAGTGGGTTTTGGAAGTTTTAGATCATTTAGATAACAATAAAAAAAACAGTTTCTGGAGTTTTTCTTGAGGTCATTTGAGATGGTGGTTATAGTCTAGCTTGGATCCATGGTGACAGCAGAATTCCTCACGTTTCTTATCTCGTTGTCGCCATTGGGCCTAAGTGAATAAATGCAAAGAAACCAACCCTTATCTTCCTGCTAATTGGCAAACAGTTGATTTATTTGAATTATATGTATATATTGCATATGATAGAAATATAAAAATATTTAGCATATATTTTGTTTCATTTTCTTAGCACTTAACGATTTATTCGCCATGAGATATGGTAAGAAATTCTGCTATCATTGTTTACAACAATGAAGAAATGACTGGCAAAAAGACGCCTTACCTTTTCCAGTTGTGCGTTCTGTTTGGACTTGTAGAGGAACTCTCCCACGGCCACAAACACTGAGAGGACGAGTCCAGCAGCCAGGACGATGAAGATCCCTCCGATGTTCTGCACCCCGAGGGCGCTGGCCTCCTTACTCTCCTCCTCAGGGCAGCCGTTTCCTCGCCACCATTTCTCCTTCATCATGTGCAGCTTCCCTTCCTCCTGAAGCTGCAGGATGGCAATAGTGATCTTATCTCTGTACGGAGAGCCTGAAGGATCAAAACACATGAGGTCAGAGCGAGAAGGCAACATGAGGACATGGAGGGGAGGACAAAGAGTGAGTCTTCTGATCACCCAAACTATCAGTTCACGTCAGAAACAGATTTAAACTCATATTTTTAAGAGGTAAAATTCAATAGTCATTATTAGTTTCTCAAACCCATCACACAACAAAAATCCTGCAAAGGTATATGGCGTCAACAAAGCTAACAGGCTAACAGAAGACAACCATAAAAATCACACCAGCTTTTTCAAGGTTTGATCTTTTCTTAAACTGACCTCGTACAAACAGTCACTTGTAGCAATGACACATCAAGTTTCACCCTTTGGTCATCTGCCAATTGAGCCTTAGGGGTAGACCATTCTTAACTGAGGTGTAATCACTCTCACATCAGATGTTTCAGTGGAATTTGTTGAGTTTTTATCAAAGCCAATAGCTTCCAGTGCATTTCAAAGACAGATAGCTCAACAGGCATGAATAAAAACATGACTGTATAGCTTTTGAACCTACACAAGGGAGAAAAAAAGAACGTGTCGACCACAAAATGCACAATACGGGCTAAATTTGCCAAAAATATCACTGCAGGATATAATGTCTTTGTATGTGGATGCTTGTGTTCAGTCTTCTCAGTCAGCCCGATCGGTAAAGTAAAGGAGTGACCCTTTTCTATGCAAATCAACATAAATACAAAAAGTGCCACACTGACTTTATTGATCCCTGAGGGGAAATTTCATGTCGGTTACATCCCTTCCAAGACATAAAAAGACAAACTTAGACATGGGAAAACAGACAGGATTTGGGATTAACCTAGGAGCTGCCAGCTGCCCAGCACCCCTTTGCAATAGATATGAAATAACGACTTTGGGAGAAGAGAAGGAAAAAACTAAAGTAAATTCCAGACTATTCCCCAGCAGGGGGTGTAGTTTGAGATCAAGAAAAAAACACCTCAGCATATAAGCACATGATAACAACAGACGAAAACTCCAAGACTAATAATGCACTATGCAATAATGCAATAATGTATCTGTGCGTTAAGTTTCTAAGGAAATCCGTTGTTAGGGGATTGTGGCAGCTGCAGTAAATCTTTCAGAGATCAGCCCTGACAGAACAATTGAGGTCAAAATGATTAACCTCTCCATGAAATATTAAAGACGTTATGAGGAAGATCTGTTTTAATCAGAGTGCCTCGCCACCTTCTGGCTCTGAGTCTCACACACACCGTTGTGAAGACGTAACTTTTACAAGGCATGTTTGTTGTGGAATTTAATGGAGATCGGATGGAAACAAATTTTCTGTGTTCAAATGACTTTTTACTGGAAACAAGGTCCCTTACCCATGGTAAGGGACTTATCAGTACAGTTAGGTATCAATATGGTTTGAAACGTGATAACAAACAATCACTGTATGATTGTACTGTAGTTTAATGGTCGTCTATGTTTAGCTCAGCTGGCAGCCCGGTGCTCGAAGACAGTGTTTTCTAATCTTGGTCCCGGAGGACCCCCTGCCCTGCATGTTTTCAATGTTACCCCAGCACACCTGATTCAAATGAATGGCTCGTTATCAGGCTTGAGCAGAGCTTGATAACGAGCCATTCATTTGTAGTGTATTGGAGTCGGGTAACATCTAAAACATGCAGGGCAGGGGTCCTCCAGGACCAGGGTTGGGAAACACTGCTCTAAGACATGTCTGTAATGTGTAACATTAGTGAATCCTGGTTATGTTCTGCCAGTCATCTACCAATCAGAGCTAACGTAACCTCACTCTTCATTTCATTGATAGACTCTCAAGTTTGAACAGACCACTGCAGAATAACTGCTGACTGTAGGTTGGAATAAACATTATCATGATTCTACATTTCAAAATAACCTGTAATATTGGCGCTGATAAACTTATTTCATCATGTGTCACTTAGAAACTCCTCGTAGCCCCTTTAAGTTTTCTTTTTTATGTTTTTAAGAAATGTCCAAAATGCTGGTTAACATTTTTTTTTTAATTACAGCTTTCCAAACATTCTAGTTATATTTGTGATGCTTGCATTATTGTACTTTGCACATAGAAACAATATAACCCCAAATTACCAGGGTCAAAATCATCACCTCTCTTAAGAACTGACTTTTTTATTGAGCCTCGGCACAAACCACTGCTGTGCTTTAATCATGCGCTTTCACTTTGTAATGCTCACAGTTTATAATAAATAAATCTACCACAAAGTTATTTTTTTGGCTTTATGTTTTTTTTTTTTTTGTTTTTTTTTTTCAGTAAGACAGATAATTTAGAGACCAAAAGTGTGGGAAGTAGCAGTGTCATGGTTGAAAATGCTAACATAGGCTGAGCTGAACTACCACAGGGGAAGCTGGGGGACTAGTGATCACAGGTGATACAACAAAAAAGTGCGACACATCTCCATGGCGCTCCCAAATACAGAAAACTAAATCAATAAATGAAACTTGTTAAATCACATTTGCTGTTCAAAATTGTTAGCTTCATAATGTCTGTCCTACAACAGCAGCAGTGTTTGTTATTGTACTTCATGCATGTCTGGTGTTTAATTTATGTCTTTACCATATGTATGTTGACTTTGTCTCAGTGTTCAGTGAGCTTTTATTCTTATTCAGTGCTTAATTTATCTAACCGTGTTGTTTAACATCCCCTTTGATAGCTCCACAGGCCATTCATCTGTGTTAGTGAATTTAAATGAATCTGTGTTTTATTTCAGTGGGGATCGAGTAAACTCCAGTCCACTTTTCAGTGTGTTTCATTACATGTTTTTTACATCGTTAAATATTAAAGCTAATGTCCACCATTACGGTTTCATAGTCCCCGCAGGCCCCAAACACTAAACTAATAAACCTAAAACACATCTGCGGGGCTCATATTCCCCTTCAATCTACCTGTACGGCTTCCTAATTAAAACCCACGGCCGTGGTTAATATGTGCTAATGTTTTCACTGTGAGCTGTTAGCCTGGCTCAATAAATTAGGGTCTCCAAAGTGAAACCTGGAGAACATCCCCCCTTACCACATGAGAGGTCTGCAGAACATTCAATGAACCCCTCTCCTCCCACTGCTCTGTTTATCTGTCACCCCCTCCCTCCCTCCCTCCCTCCTTTCTTCAGTCAGGTACAGCACTCCAGCAGCATCCGCTGATAAAAAAAAACACTCACACGTTGAGATTCCTGATTAAACCTGAACGCTGGGAGAAAAACAGAAAACAGAACCGTGCCAGACTCCCCCTCCCCAAACCGCCCTGCGCTGCAGCACAATCAGGATGTTAATGCAGCTTGAATTATTTAAAAAACTAATAACACCCATTATCACAAACACTTAGAATGAACTCTCCCTGGAGCACAGGCAGGAAAACATGTTTAGATTAGAAAACATTAACAGTTGGCGTGCTCCGGTGGAGTGGCGTCTCAGGGATCAGTAGTTAGTATGCAGAGTCAGTTTAGCAGCAGTATTATGTGCTGGACCCAGAAGTCCTCTCAGTGACAGTGATCAGCCACGCTCCCATCCTGGAGCCGGGCTTTGAGCCGCAGCCCTCAGCCTCGTGTCTGCGCGGCTGCAGTCACAAGGCCGTGTTCACTCTCTTTAACGTCTCTGCTGTCCTTCATCTCTGCCCAAGGGCTTCCGCTGACTGACTCTTTATTCCAGAGCGAGCCAGCCAGCATGGTTCAAAAGCATCTATCACCATGGTGATGGCGAATATGAAACACTCTGTTTCTCGTTATTCACTGCCATCTACAGTAGATACCTTCCCCTCAGCTCCACAGCACCATCAAGCCACCACAAAGACACAGGCGGCCTTGAAACTGGGCCAGCCCTCCTCGATCAGAACGAGCAGAGACCTGAGCTGTGATATCGCAGGTGAGGCCAACACGAGTGCTGTGTCACACCGTTAAGACCTGCTCTGCACTGTGCCAGTCACGAGTTTGGCAAGTCTTGTAACACATTCACATGAGCAGAAAACAGGTGAGCTGCCTCCTGACCGGCTGAGTTGAAAATAGAGTTTCCTTTGTGGAGTGGTTTGGTATCACAGCTGTAAATATGCTGCCCACCACCAGGTCCTCCATGGTTTTTATTCTGAGATCCAGCTGGCCTCAGCTTTCCTCCCTGAAGGTTCCAAAAACACAACAAACACCACAAAAACCACACACTTTCATACTCCTTGCCTAACAGCCAGAGCAGGGCTATGTGACCAGACCAGGCTAACCTCCTGTACCTGTTGCACACACGTGTGTATTCTTTTGACACTTTTACCTTCATTAAATGGGACTGCTACACAGAATTGGAAAAGTTGGGGAGTAGAAAGTAAAAGAAGTCTGGGGCAGGCAATTGAGGAACATGGGAAACTATTTGGACATTCTGGTGAAGCTACTGTTAGAAAAAAAAACAACAAGTCCAGCCAGTAATTACACACTTCCAAATGTTTCAGCAAAACACCAAGTGGGGTCCAGAGAAGTCATCTGTTTGTGCTGTGTCTCAGTTTCACTGTAAGTTTCAAGTTACACAAAGACTTCACTCTGGCTTACTTCAGTTGTTTAAACCTGCCCCTTCCAATAGAGAGAGCTTAATGTGGAGCTTCCACAACAACAGTGGAGTGGTGGGTAGCATGGATAGGTAAGAGTGGACATGTGTGAAAATACAATGCCTCATCATTAGGAAAGGCTGTGATTGGCTGAGTGAGGTTGGGAATAGTGATTCCAACATCAGCCCAGAGCCCGACTGATTATAGCCTAATCAAAATAATCATTTGCCGGAGTTTCGGTGATTAAACGCCAAAGTATTCTTAATTTCTCATAAAACAGTAACTGCTGTTCATTGTAGGATTCATGCAGAATGATGTCTGTCATTTGTCCACCACATGGAGCTTGCACCCCATTCAATCCCCACTCCCCTAAGTAGTCTTCTCAGTAGCTCAGTAACTCTTTGTCAAGTCCATCATGCTTTTCATTTACGTTGCATTGCTAAAAAACAAGGTACATTACTCTCTCACAAGAGATTCCTGTTCAATACATTCAACATGTTACACATCTCCTAATGCAGTGGCTCTCAAATGGGGGTACCCGAGGGCACTCCAGGGGGTATGCAAGATTCAAAAATGTAAATTTAAAAAATAGCAACCAAGCAAAATTCCTTTAACACTATTTTTCTCAGTTAATGTTTGAATCCAATATAAATTTCAGTTCATGAACTGAATACTATATCCAATAGACACTAATAATACAGTGCTGTGTTTTATGCCTTTTTTTCCAACCAAATCTGCTGTGAGCTTGTTAGGGGGGGCTTGGCAGAAAAAAAAAAAAAAAAAAAAAAAAAACACATTTCACTGGGAGTATATCACTGAAAGAAATTTAAAAACCATTGAACTAATGTACCAAAGAAATGATTAGAAAACCTTGTGCTAGCTTAATGCTAACATACATGGGGAATTGGATTGATATACCAGTAGTTGGCAAACATTGATGTAACTTTCGTATTAAAACAGAGTTTTAACTTACATCCCAGAAACATATCACAGTTACTTTTTGTAAACAGTATTGGAAACTCTAAATGTCAAAATAATAACAGGAAAAGGGGAAAAGAGGCTTTCTTGAAAGTTTTTGTACTTGTAAATTCCTCTCGGTTGTAAAGTTGAATAAATTGTATATATTATGAAACAATATTTTGAAACAGTAAAATTGTGTGCCTGTAATTCATAGCTTGTTATAAGTATTGAGGGACCAAATAATTATTTATTTTATTCATTATATATATATTTTTAAGACTGTTCTGCAGATTAAACGGTTCTTGGATTTTTTTTTTTGCCAAATATCAGGATCAGCATCAGCCTCAAAAGTTCTCTATTGGTCAGGCCCTAGTCGAAACTCTCGACAAGGTTGGCATCAGACAAGGAGGTTTAAAGCACCCTCCTGACACATCCTTTGCCCACATTTCTCTAGTTAAAGACTGGTAGTTAATTTTACAGTTGATGATTGTAAGAGCAGCTTCAGGGGGAGCAAAACTGAACAGACTCCCTCCCAGACGCTTTCAAAAGAAGATATGAGCAAATGTTACTGCCAAGAATCAAAGTACACTAAATGTGTCCTCTTTAACCTTTTATTCAAAAGCTGATTGGCTGGATGTGGTCCTGTTTTGGACAATAAAACAGGAAATAATATGATGTTGAAAGTGATGTTAGTAAATTCCACTGGGATTACAAATGTTGTGCTGTGTCTCCTGAGTGTGGACGCTGAACTCTGAACAAAGTCGCTGTTATCCTCGTTGAGGCTAAACCCTATATGTTAATGTTTTAACTGAATTAAGGCCTCTGCATGTCGGCTCATCAAAGAGCCACTTAATCTTCTTATTCAGGGCGGAGCGAGGGAGAGAAGTGACAGGCCAGCTGAATCCAGAATAAGACACATACTGGAGATGTAATCTGTCAGATTAGAGCGGGAGTAATATCACAGAGATGCATTGTCTTTCAAGGAAGTTAAAAATAGAAATTCAAAAGGCTGCGATGCCTAGTGCTTTAAGACTGTGGAGATGAGAAATGAAGAAGAAGCAGAAAAATGAGTTGAAATATTAAAAAAAAGAATATATTATTTTATAACAGGAGTCAGTAACTTAATTAGAGTCACTTTTGATTTGAGCTTCCACTCAGTTAATTTATTTTATTGAGAAATCCAATAATTTCTCTCTGGTTGATGAGCAGCTCTTAATTTGAGTTAGCTCCTGTTACAAATTTGATATCTGTCACTGGGTGCTGTCTCTTTTTTACTCAGCACTGATGCAGTTTTAATAATCTCTCTTGCTCAAATTAGCCCCAGAAGACCACAATTTGCAGCAGCTCTCTGTTACCCCTTCTCCACCAAACTGGCGCTGGTGCTAGTTCCAGGTCGGCGCCTGATTAAGCCCCGGTTCTTTGTGTTTCCACAGACAAAAAACTGGCTCCACGTGTTCAAAACTGGTGCCTAGCAAGCACCAACTCTTGGCTAGGCCAGAGCGAAGCACTGATTATGTCAGGGGCTGGGGGCGGGGCTACAGTGACCAACAGTCAGCGGCGAAAGAGGTCATTCTTAAAAAGGAAAGCTACTGGGTGAGCCACCTCTTGTTTTGTTGGTGTTTACTCATTCAAAAATTGAAATGGCGGTGAAATTGAAGCTGAAACCTATTGTCTGTTGTAAATCAGGTCTATACCTTGTTATTTTATTTAAAAGACTTAACAGCCTCGTGTTATTCATCTTATTTCCTTGGTGGAATATCATTTCTGCCTCATGTTCCCCCCAAAGCTGCTACATATGTAGTGACGTACCAATGTTTTGTGGTGATGCAATGATGTAACTCAAACTTGGCTCCTTGCTGATAGAAAACAAAACCTGTTCTTAGAAAACTACAGTTTCGTGGTTTCATCATCTGAAAAAACACTACCTGTGTGGGCTTGGCATGCTCAGAGCCACACTTGTTGGCAGATATGCGCAGCATGTGTAGACAAAAGGTTTTTTTTTTTTTTTTCTTTTTTTTTTGGGGGGGGGGATTGTTTTTTTTAAATATCTAGCTACAGGTGTACAAGGCCTAAGACTCACCGAAGTAAAGTAGAGACACAAGAAAAAAGGAACTTCTGATCTAACTGTGGAGCAGCAGAGATCTGAAGTTACCTGGTGGTGCATCTGAGTAAACTGTGAGCTCAAGGAGCTCCTCCAGTCAGGAGCTTGACTTGGTAGCAATAACAGAACTTCAGGACCTTTCTGAATCAGGGGATACCAGCAGCTCACATATAGCTGTAAGTCTGTGTCACTCACTCATCATCCAGAGTCCTTGCCTCTCTGAACGCTGCTGTTTCACCAACTTTCTTTATTTTTCAGAAGTTCAATTAGAAAGCACCAAACAAACCAAAGAACTAAAGGTGGAGGAACATGAGTAACATCCAGGGGTAGTGTCAAAACAGATAGACTTTCTAACTGCAAAGTAAAGCCTCAACAAATTTTAAAATAGAGTGTGTGAACTCATAAAATGATTTATGTGAGCATGGAGAGCTGACCCTGTCTGCAGAGGTTGATCGTGTAGTCCAGAGGTGTCTAAACTTTTTCAGAGAGCGCCACATTTGATTTGAAAATAACCAAGAACCAGCAGCTAAAGCTGACAGATATATTAACCCTGATAGGTACATATGAAAGCTCTGTTTGCTAACTTTTTCTTCTAACGTAAAAAATCAGTCTCTCAGTTGCTCAAACCTCTTTGTTCCATCATCACAGACTGATGAAATCAAAGCTCACCTGTCCCTAAGGTGTCTCTTGATGCCAGATGATCAGTGATTAGTTTTCTGTTACGTGCTGCGTAAATATCACCAAAGAATATGTTCTCCATTAGGTGGCGATATAGGGGGGAATATGTCAGGATTTTTTTTATGGCAGGATCAGGATCTGGATTTGATCAGGATTTTTCTTCATATTCAGACTATTTTGACCAAAAAAGATCATTTTTAGCCACAAATATTTCCTATCATTTATTCTAAACTTTTTTTTTGTGTCCATGACTATAATCTAGTCTTGTGTCCTCTAATGTATTTTATGAACTCTTACATTTTCTCATCCTGATAAATCCATTCATTTGATGGCGTCAGCTGTAAGAGTCATTGAGTTTCTGCAGAATTTACAGAGCTTCAGGTTTATACACGTAGCCTATGCACAGTCCAAATGTAGTTCACTAAGACGTTCCCAGTGATACTTTGTTTTTGTTTGTGACAGAAAATTTAAATGAAAATAATTTATGATTGATGATTCATTCCAGTGACATAATTAATACATTTTTGGATTAAATCTAGGGGCCATACAAAAATGAACATTGGGTCTACTTTATAGAATCATCAAATGAGAAACCTGTCTCTCAGAAGTCCATCTTTCTGTTTGTTTTTCCTTCTCTGAACAGTCTGTATGTATACGTCCATCAGTTCAGGGGAAATCCTGTGGGGAAACAGGTTTCCAATGCAGGATGTCTCAGAGTATAGATGCACCTCCTGTCTCTTTATTCTGTCTGCTCTCTGTCTAATATCCTTCGTCTCCCCCATCACTCTTTGGAGGTGGAGAGCATGGTGGGGAGCTTCGGGTTAGGGGTTGGGGGTTATGCTGCAGCGGGTCACGACGTTAGAGATCTTTTATCTCAAAGAAATACGCTCAGGACTCTTCCAGTTTATGAGGCGAGGCTGAAGAGCCCGGCGGGCAGCATCAGAGAGCAGTCAAAGGACAGCAGCCTGCTGACAGGCAGCACACACACTTCCCCCCTTACCCTGTTTGATTAATATGAGCTAATGAAGCTAAATGAAGATTGATAGGCATCAGGGAGGGAGACAAAGGGAGGGAAGGAGGAGGAATACTGCAGAGCCTCATGGGACTTTTCCCTCAGAGGAGGAGGAGGAGGAGACAGAGGCAGGCTGAGCAAAATGGGTGAATAAAACCTGCAATGAAGGTACAGGTAGTGACTGCATTCAACGATCCAGTGGTCAAACACTCACACACACACACTGCTAAAAGACACAAAAATATCCCTATCACATATGAAGGTTGTAGGGACATTTATTGAAAGACTTAAGGTGAGTCACGTTCAGTCAAACCCACCAAAAACCTGAACCTGAGGAGAGACACAGACATAATCTTAACCTCATCATCTGAGGCTGCGGAGGGGAGAGACTCCCCCTGCCGCTCTGCAGGCACACAGCCACAGCACAGTCGCTGCAGGGCAGATGTAAGAGATAACAATCTCCATGATGAAAAGGAAACACATTTTTATCTTTACCGTTTTGTTTTGGTTCAGTTATAATTAAGGATGGATAGATAGCACTTTCTCATTTCTGTACCTGGACAGAGACTTTCTGATGGTGTAGAAAAACAATCTGACTGCACTTACAGATAAAGGGAATAAAAATCATACACACACACACACACACACACACACACACACACACACACACACACACACACACACACACACACACACACACACACACTTTAAAGATATGAACAATCTGGAAGCAGGCCTACAATGATTTTTGAAGCGCTTTCATAAAGCTAAATGTAGGATCAAATCATGTTTCATCACCCTATGGCTTCATTTATTTATTTTTTTTATTGTTCTGTTGATCACCTTTGAGGTTGTTCCTTTTTTAACTGACTCCAAGGGTTTTTATCTTTTCATTTCTGAAAAAAAAAAAAAATCAAATAAAAGAAGTTTCTGATTCTATAAATTGATAAGCTTTTCCGTGATATGGAAATCTAAAACACTTTTTTTTACGTCCCTGTCAGAGGCCAGGCTGACACCAAAGTGGAACCAAATTGTGCTTTCAGCTTTAGAGCAACATGACAAGCTGAGACAGCCTGAGTTCCCAGTTAACCTAAAAGTGTTCATTTATCTGATGTATTACCTGGATTATCTTGTGGTAGAGGACAAGGCCAAATGATCACGGCCCAAACATTCTTCACTTCACAAATAATTGCACAAGTCCAAGACATGCAATGGTGGAAACACTCTCCAAATCGAAGACAGATAAAACACACCACACACTGCAATGTTGGCCATTGAAATCTGTGTTTTGCTTGAGACTCAGTTCTCTTATTATTTTGAAAAACAGTCACAGTTGTCTGAAAGCTTGGCACTTTTTTTATTTTTTTTTTTCTTTTACTTACAGTGGAACTGTACTAATTCACATGCAGATGTGATCTGATTAGGCTTATTACCCCCCTAAAGGAAAAAAAAAAATAAAGTAAAATAAAAATAAATAAATAAATAAATAAATAAATAGATAAATAAATTAACTAATTCATTAATTAATTAATTAAAGAAAAATACATAAAATTAAATAAAACCATCAAAATAAAAAAGAAAAGAAATAAAATAAAGTAAGATAAAATAAAATAAAATAATGAATTAAGTAATAAGAAATACAAATAGAAATAAAGACAAAAATCTTATCTCACAGGAAAGGATCCAGATAACTGAAAACAATAAGGGAGCCAAGATTGGAACCATTGGCACCTTTTTAGGACTGTCTAACAGCCAGAAATTTCCATTCAAAAACCCACAACACTCTGAAAACTATATTTACAAAGAAAATACCATTTGAGTTTTTACTGTTTTGGAGGTGGGGGGTTGACTGTATTGCTGGACGCATCAACATCTACCTTTCTGGCATTCTGACGACTGCTACTACTACTGTAAAAGAAAAGAAAATCCTTAACTAGTCACTGGCTACATCCTGAACCCCCCACTATAGAGGGGTGGGAGGATATAGATATTGGATAATATGTTATTGGAAAGATGACCTTCTTACATCGCTCATAAAAACATAAATTTAAGCAATGTTTGTCATGACCAACTTCCCAGAATTGGTAAATAAAAAGCACTTTTATTGCTGATGTTGTTATCCCCATTCATACATGTGTATGAGTACTGATGTCTCGTATGTTTCTCAAGCGTAACATGTTTTATTTTCCTGTACTTTGCTTTCAGTGTCTTTGACCCTCTGCTTCAAAAATAGGTTGAACTGTCACCTTATGTACGAAAGAAAATCAGTATGATTACACATTTCTCTAACAGACTGTATGTGGTTAAGAGTAATAAGGATGTTAAGGAGAAATGGGTTTCAGAGTTATCAAGATGTTTGCTGCAGGCTTCAACTGTGGACTGTTTACATCTTCATATCCCTTTATATCTGCAACTGCAGGACTAATCGTCTGTTAATTGTTTTCAATCATCCTCGAGATAAAGAATAAAAAAAAAATCACAACATGTTCTGGCACTGGTCAGTTAAGTTGATGAGGTATTAATTTAATGATTTAATGGAGTTTAAAGTTAACTATGTGAAGTGAGTAAGATTACTTTCATCTCCTTATTCATTCTTTACGTTGTGTTTTACCATATCTATAACGTATTCTGCTCTTGTCAGTATTTATATCATTTCTATCTTTTATCCTTATCCTTTATTATTATCCATTTTAGTTTTGTTTTTATTGCAGTTTTCAAACCAGTGAAACTTCGTGATAGAGTCCATCAAGAGTCTCATCTCCTAACCTGAGAGCAGCAGCTTTCAACGATCCTGGAATATGGTCAAAGTACTAAATTTAATCCCTGTTTCTACCATTTGAAAATCTGGCTCACGGTTAAAAGACTACTTCTATCCAAAGTGACTGTAAGTCCGCCTCTCATGGACCCCTCCACACCCACACACAGACAGCTTCCTTCTCTCATGCAAGGCACCGGCCAAGTCAAGGACACTTCAGTGTGTGTAGGTAGGACACTGTGTGTAATGGACAACCCTCTATGCAGGTTCACTGAGGTTTCTGTGTTCCAAAAATGGGTCTTGGAAAAGTGTAAGTGATGGTGGATGAAGCTGGTAATGTTAGATGTTATAAATAGTGTGTTTTTGCTGTTAAATGAAGTTACATGGGCGTAAATCTTTGAAGTTTACCAAAAGATGGAATAAAAGAAATGGGTTGAACCCTCTTGACACACACGGGGTACATCTGTGTTGTGCAGCAGCCCTTTAAATGTGTAAATATTGATGCTCAAATCAACAGGGACAGCCAGTAGAGGTGTCATGTAGTAAACACACCATTTGCTATGACTAACAGCTGGGAAGTGAGTTAAGTCTGTCCATTACAGAGCTGAGAGAGCTGCCAAGGCGCTGAGTGCTCTATCAGAGCTCCAGCGCTAATGCAGGCCGACACCTACTTTCTGTTCAAGTCAGTGGGATATATGCTAAATGGCCCGGCTGCATGGGAATACAGACTGCATATGGTAAAGGGTAGTAAAAGGGTAGGATTAGCAATTTAAATACCTTGTTCAGACTGCATGTGAATGGGCCACCAGGGAGAAATGATGCTAACACCCCTCCTCTCCTCAGCACGGACAATCTGTGAGGTGCACAAGCTGCCAGCTCACATTTCTTTGTTCCTGTCGTTCCTCTTCAGTGACATTAAACTCGGTGTATAGAGTGAATAAATCTATGTACTGTTTACACACTGCAACAAAATGATATCTTATCAAGTGTTTTTGTCTTGTTATCTGTAAAACTTGTCTTATTACATTTGATATGAGCCACATTCAACTTATCAGTCCAGAAAAAAAGTGTATTGTTTCGAGTTGTTTAAAGAAAAAAATAAGGTCTAAACTGCTTGTAAAAGACGGGAAAAAAGAGAGAAAAAAATCTGCCAATGGAATAAGAAAAAGTTGCCAGAAAATTCATCAAAAACTAGATGAAGGTGAATGAGGCTCATCTTAAGTATAAAAAAACATTTTCTACTGAGAATAAAACAAAATCACTTGATAAGATTTCAGTTTTTCGCAGCGTATGTGGGGTCACGGGGAAGTATGTACTATTTGTGTCCTGTTACAGTAAAGCTCAGGGGCTCATAGGTCTGCAGACATAAAAATACTACCACACTGCTCGATTCTGTGTTAATTTGCATTTCATGGTGAATATTCATCAACCAAATGTAGAAAAGTATAAAACAGAATTATTGATTGAATCTTTTTTCTTCAATGTTGGCAGGAACAGAACTGACCACACCACAAACAGCCAGACAGCATCGATCACTGACACAACAGTGTCACTATACCCTAAAATTTAAAGAGGGGATACTTGCTTTTTATTTTCATTTAAGTTTATCTATCTATTTATTTATTTTTGATTATATACTGTCACTATACTGTCACTTTTGTCGTTGTGCCATATCTCTTCTCTGCAAAACTATGACAAGTGGCTCAGCAAGTAAATAAACAAATTGATAAAATAAAATAAAATAAAATAAAATACAATAAAATAAAATAAAATAATATACTAAAAAAAATCACACATTAGTGTTTCAGAAAATTATAATTTAGCCTCTGCCAGAAATTCTTTGGTTTAGCTGCTGTCTCTTTAAGGGTCCTCGGTCCACAAACCCCCTTCTCTCTGATTGGACAGCTCTCTGGAGGCCTGTGAATGCTCCTTTCACACACTGGTGTTTTAGGCTCACTGCTCCAACATCTCACAAACCAGTGATTGGGTTACATACAGTATGTGATGATGTCATCATTTCAGCAAGTCCTGTGACGACCCTGTGATGATCTCATGCTATTTTCAGAATGGAGCATCTTAATCATCATTAATTCAAGGATTTCTACAACATATGAGTATGTACAGGTTTGAAAATCTGCACATATTTTGTTTAAACTTTCTGCATCATTGCTTTAGATCCATGTGTTAAATATGGAGATGCATAACACCCCCTCTTTAAGATCTTAACCCTTTAATTTCCCCTCCTTTTGAACCTTTTACTTTCACTTTGTAAACGCAAGGAATATGAAATCTATTTAATTTTTAACCCTTTAAGAAACCACCTAAGAAAAATAAATTAATAAATAATATTCTTGTATTTCTTTAATGTTGTTGGAGCACTAAGATGAGAAACCACAAAATTTTGAACATTATTTAAAGCTGTAGAGACGACCCAATAGAGTTTTACTTAGTTTAACATATTTTCAATGAGATATAACAACTCAAAAAGTAGTTTACCAAACGGTTGAGCAGCAAGTTGTAGAACTAACTTTCTACACTTGCTAAAAGCTACCAGAAGTCAAAGTACTGTCAAATCATTCGTCCAGCTCGGCTGTGATTCATGTCCTTTCTTTTAGAGACAGGTTAACACTGCTGTTATCTTTCTTGTTAACCTAAACGGAGAAGACCTGCATGTCTGTGTTTTATTCCATGTTACTTTCTTCAAAGGCTGTCAAGTGAGCTCCATGTAACGCCCACTACAGGGCTCAGAATCTCATGGTGCACCATGGGATTTTGGAATTTTAGCTGCTATGAAGTGCCAAAGAGACTGTGAAACTGAGAGGACAGGAAAGCGCTGGCAGCTGGTATGGCGTCCTGGTACGCTGAAAAAGTCACGGTAAGCCAACAGGTTAAATTTAGAAGCAGCAGTACCGCTCACAAGAGTGTACCCACTTTAGAAGACTCTGAGCAGGATCAATGTATTCATCCACTGCACTTTGGGTTCGTTTAACTGCAATAAAATCACGTTCCTGGATCTAGAGTGTGAATTAACCTAACATTACTCACACAAACTTTGAAAGAAGTGTAAAAAGTTTTCACTGATTTCATTTTACTTTAAAAAAAATGCTAATGTTAGCTCTTGAACAAAATTACCAAATCATGTCACATAGAGTAGTTTTTATTATAACCCATGTGACTGTACCTGTGACAGCTTCAGTGGCGTTCAACTCTAATGGCTCTTTGTCAGTCAGCTCTGACAACTTCTACATAATCACTGCTGCAGATATCATCACTTTAATTTGAAGAACATGCATGCAGTCCACTATCAATGAATGAAACTGGCAAAAACTGTTCTGCAGGACTCGTGGCCTGAGAAAGTTCCTCTGCTGAGGTCAGGGGAACTCTCTGCACCCCACTGTACATCCTCCAGCCTTCCTCTGGTCTCAGCATGAAGAGCTGGGACAGCCTTTCCTCTCTTTCTTCTCTCTGGCTTCAGAAGAGGTGACTGATCTCTTTACTTCTTCCACTGCTGTCAGACATCTTTCCCCTGTCCTCTCCTGCTCTTTTGCTGCCGTCAGCTTCTTTTTCAGGCAGTTTACACCTGTTCATGTTACCCTGGATGTCGCCATCACTGAGGGTCGTGGAGTAGTGACGCAGCGGTGCACATTAGGGTGCCATACTTCTTGATGAAAATGTAAATGTTTGGCGTCTGCACTTGAATAATTCTCACACATATCAAAAGAGCAGTACAGCATTGTTTTGGTATGTTTTACCTCTCTTTTATACAACAGTTGTTGTTTTTTTTTTTTGTTTGTTTTTTTTTAAGATTGAAGCTGATGCTAGATTTGGCATGATAAGAGGTGTGGCTTACTTAAAAAGCAGGTTGGTTAGCAGCTGCCAATAAGCAAGGTCATCAGGCTTTGGCATCAAATGTTGGCTTGCTGTTCCTCACAGTGACACAGTAACCTTTAAAGGGGACATATCATGCTTGTTTCTCCTTTTCACTATGCCAGACTAGGATGCCTGTAAAGCATTTCTGCCCTCAGTACAAGTCATTTAGTTCCTTCATTGCCCCACAATAGCGTTCTCAATATCCTCATTTTAGGCCATTCTGAAGATCTTGTTGAAACGCTTCGTTTCCAGAATGACCTCCAGTAACCTCACAACGTCACAGCCCTTTGTGCTCTGATTGGTCAGTTCTATCAGAGGGGCGGAGGGGGTAGAGCCAGGGGGCGGTATTTGCAGCATGGCAGTATTTACAAAACCGCCACATTGAATGGAGCAGACTGAGCGAGTTTGCCGTTTGCCAAAACTTCACCGTTGGGCATTGATTGCACAAATAAAATGGCAGAGTGTAGGATACGTCCTTTTGTATTGGACCCCGAGTCAGACCAGGATGGTTCTGCAGCTCAAGAGGAAGAAAATCCACCTGGACACAGATCATCTCAAGACGCTTCAGTGTGGTGAGTCAAACCGGTACTGTAACATGTATAGTTTATACGTGGAAATATAGGCAGACTTCACCAATAAACTATTTCTATAACAGGGCTCCATCCTGCTCCTTCACTTGTCTCTGTCTGTTTTATCCATCATGCTGAAAGTGTCGTCTAAAGATCGCCTCTACCATCAGTTCGCCACTATGTTAGCACCCAGTCAAGTTAGCCAGAGCTAGTAGGGAGCTTTATTTATACTCGGCTCTTGGTGGGTGTATCCCTTGGTGGCAGTTGTGTGACTAACTGACTATACAGAGGAGGAGCTGCTTTATCAGATTACTCCAATAAAAAGAAAGGATCCTCATGTCGTCATGAGGTCGAAGGTCGAAATCTTGCGGCCAAATGTCAATGACCTATTTTCAAAGGCATCAAATCTCGTTCTAGGATATCAGAAAAAATACAATATCTCATTTTTTTTTTAAAGTCAGGGGGTGAAAGGTCTTGTTTTCAACTTTATTATTTTATATGTATTAAATCACGGATCAGCATGATATGTCCCCTCTAAGAATTACAAATCAGAGACAATTCTGCAGTCCACTGAAGTTTTTTCCCCAGCTACCAGGACCCGCTTTGTGTCAGCAGGGTTTCAGTGCAAATTAATGTGTCAACTCAAACTGGCTCAGCTATGTTGCGTCCTTGCATCAGAAATGCACAACCTCTATATTTGATGGATGCTAGAGTAAGTGGGACAGGAAGTTAGGAACCTAAAAAACATTAAAACATTTTCAGAATAAAATGCTCCAAACTGAAAGCAGATTGTATTTCACTTTGCTACAACTTAAAAAGAGTCAGCCCTTTGATCACACCTTCTTAGGACATTTTTAAAATTAGGTCTTGTGTTCCTACATTTCCCTTTAGTTTAAGCCTTATCGTCCCACAAGAGTTTTTGGAAGCTATTTCTAGTATTTGAATAAATGGATGAATGAGTACTTTTATTTTGACCAGCTGCAGCAGAAATCGTCACAATTACAATCATTACAAGGGTTTTGGCTGAAGCAGAGCTTAGAGATGATGAACCCTCATTTCCGAAGTCAAACAAACAAAACCAGATTTTGGAAAACTCTCACTCCCAAAGAAAATTGTCTTACATGACAACAGTTTTTAGATGAAATACAAAACTAATGCCGTGTTTTTCCGACCAACAACGCAAACTTTTGAAAATGGCCTCTAGAGTGGGTTTTTTCTGAAATGCTGCCAACACTGTTGCTGTGTAAACAGCAAGCCAATGTTTTTAGTGGGAACGCTGACATCCCGCTTCTTTCCAAGCGTGGGCAAACAACAGTTCCATAGTTACGATCGTCGCTGACAATTATGTTGTGCTTGTGCTGCTGAATCTGCTGACTGTCTTTCAACAAAATGTGCATCTGTTGCTCCACTTCTGGTCTTAACATTCACCAATACACCAGATGATCGGCCTGACTCTGCTTCAGTGAAGATCTACCACTAGCCGCTTCTGAACAAGGCAGTTGTAGCGCCAACTACAGGCCTGGCATGCTTACTATAGTGTTTTTAGGCCATTTGAACCAGATTTTTTTTCTCTGTGTTTTTGTATTTTAGGGTGAAAAGTTGGGTAAACAAGGCCTTGAAGAGCAGCTCCAGGCCAGGAGTCATTAGGTTTGAGGATCATCATGGAAAACCAGACACTGATTCAATAATAACCAATAATGTATCATGTCAACAAATGTAAATCTTTAAAATGAATAATTTTTAGATACGAGCATTGATAGCTCTCCTCTGCCCCTAGTTCCTAGCAGAAACTCTGTTTACCTCAGAGATGAAGAGTGAGAAGAAAGTGTAAGACAGTTAATCATAAAGGCCGGCTCCTTTTGTTTTGTTTTGTTTTTTAAATTATCATTACAGTTTTTACTCTGAAAATATAATAGAATCAAGTTTAGAAACTGATAAGAAACAGAATCAGTGAAATTGAAACTCAACCCAACTCTATAGGCCATGGCCTTGTCTTCACCTCTAAGTCTGGATGAGTCAGATGTTAGTTTTTTTTTTTTTTTATTTCAAATATGGTTGTTTTTGTTTTTCCCTAATATGTCAACTTTAAGTTTTTCAACATCTTATCAGAAAGCAATGGATGACATTACTGAGTTATGTTTTATAAAATCTACAGGTCCTACAAACTCTGAAATGTCCCATCTTGATTCCTGGTTCCCATTTACAGGGATGTACAGTGATATTTAGGTCTTCTGTTGGATACGCATACAAGTACGCACACACACGTACACAAGCACACACACAAAAACTCACACAAACACCTACAGGCGCTGTAGCAAACCATCAAAAGGAGCACATCAGTCGGGTAATGCAATCACCCTGAACAAATACAGCCTACCTCCACTGTTTTCACACACAGCATAACAGTCACTCAAATTACCTTGTGAGGCTGGCCAGCAGAGCATACACAAACAGCAGCCGGCAACCTCGCCAACACTCGCAGTCCCCAAGGACGTTTCCCTGATTAGTCAGGAGGACGGCGTATATATCAGTTTTCCTCCACAGACAAAGAGTTTCAAAGCATTGATTCACGCTTATGAATATGTTATGACTCTTACTCAGTTTAAAAGATACTTAACTTCCACACAAGCTCAACAAGCTGGTTCACTGTTCAGAAAGAGCGGCACAGATTTAGCAATTAAGTTTAAGAACAAAATAACTTAATGATGTATGAATACTGGGAAAAAGTTATGTCTCTTTTTGTAATTTTAGTGGATTAAATTTCTGTGTGGGATGCATGCTATGGATCCTGTAACCAATGATAGCCTGTTCTGATGTTCTGTACTGACAAGATTACCAGATTCTACATTTTTCTCTATCCAGAGACCAAGTTTCTGCACAGCTGAGGAGAAAAGATTGTGAACCAGATAATTTCTTGAAACTTTTTCATGTTAGCGCCTGCATCCAGCCACTGAGTTGTCAAACTCAGCATCCTAACTGCACTAACATCAGTATGGATATGCCAGCGGTCAAACTTTTGTCCCTGATGTTTCTGTTGATCAGACGTTGAATGTGGATCACATCATACAGAGCAGGTCGGGATATGTCTGTAAAACAGCAAAGACTCAGGAAATGGTTCCAGATACAGTCATCTCTGCTAACTGTAAAGCAATGTAAACTTAAACGCTGTTTATTGTATGAGCTGTGTGTTTTCTATGACATATATTTTTAGATTGTTCATTCATTTATATTTTTATTGAATCTGAAAGCTTTGTTCTGCATGGATAAAATCAGTAGGTGTATAATTTTTTGAGGACTGCTTTAAGCAACTTCGCATGAAACAAGATTATCAATTACCAAGTAAAGTACTTTATGTATTCCCCAGTAGAGTAAGAACAACAAGAGGTCTGCTTCAAGGATTCTGTGCTTTTCAGTCTCAGGCTAATCATGCTAGCCTAAAATTTACTGACCACAACATTTTGTTAAAATGCTCTCAGTTTATGGCCTACAACTGGCTGGTTGCCTATCCATGTCACTCCTAGATCCCAGCATGTTGTGGCTGTTCACAAGTCTCTTTTAGAAGACCAAGTCAAGTCTCAAATCTTAGGTCAAGAGTCTGAGTCAAGTCTCAAGTCTCTAAAAAATAAGTTTTATGAGCTTTTGTCATCTGCTGCTGTCCGGTCTACTACGAAATACTGCACAATTATATCTATAAAAAGCATTGAAAGCATTTACTGTACTATCATCAATTCTATCTGTTAGTATACAGTATCAGTGCTAATTGGTTGTTTGTTATATCACCCTGTCTGGGTGAGTTTACAGGTGCCTGACAAAATTTGACGATGATCCAGCATCTTTGATGTGAACCCTGTGGACTTCGCAGTCAGCTCTACGTACTCTAGGAATCACTTTAAGCTTGTCTCAGTTTCACCAATCTTAACACGCAAAACAAGAAAACATGATTGTTCACGAGTCCAAAAACACGAGTCAGAGTCGAGTCTTAAGTCCTTTCAACACAATTCCAAGTAAAGACTAAAGTCTCTGTGTGCGTGGCTTAAATGCGACTCTAGTTAGAGATGCAAACTCGAGTCCCCACCTCTGGAGTGTGGTTTACATTCACAAAGGTATCCCTCAAGGTTTGGCACTGGGCCCACTCTTATTTTCTAACTACATAAATGCTTTGAGCAAACAG
Source organism: Halichoeres trimaculatus (assembly GCF_033239565.1). NCBI lineage: Eukaryota > Metazoa > Chordata > Actinopteri > Labriformes > Labridae > Halichoeres > Halichoeres trimaculatus. Next base: position 6,887,858 of record NW_027437190.1, on the reverse strand, counting down.
CCCATGGATAATCTGCTTTTCAGTTTACGCAGATGACACTCATTAACAACTGCACAAATCTTCAGAAGTATCTTAGTGGAACCAGCAATGTGATCTTGTACAAAAATGAATAAGTTATTAGATGCAAAAATAAATAAATAAAAAGGAAATGAGTGGGTATCTGTATCTAGAAACACAAACCTCGCTGATTGAATGGTATTCAGTTTGTTGTTACCCAGTTTTTGTTTATTTGACTTTTGGTAAGGACTCACAGTTAGCTGACTGACAGTTAGCTTAGCTTTGTATTTATCTTTATTATATTTTAGTAAACACTTTGGAACCCAGACTACAAGTTTGGTTTATCACTTGTGTTATTTCTTTATGTTTGTGTCTGAGTCTTTGTTATTGAAACTTTCTGAAACTGTTCTGCTGCCATTCTTCTCTAGGCCTCTCTTGGAATAGAGATCTCTGATCTCAGTGGAATAACTAGGCTAAATAAAGATTCAGATGAATAATTAAGAGGTTAAGGCCCCTCTTAAAGGGAGTATGAAGACGGCCCGGTCAGTGCCTCTATCTCAGTGAGTAGGGGTGATTAGGAGTAGCCTTTTGCAAAGCTTATCATTTTGTCTGCTGGTTGTAATTCTGCTGGGTCCTAACCACAGTTGTTCTTCTCACTGTGTTTATAACAGGATTATGACATTCTGCTACTGATCCCTGTAATCTAATGTTGCACCTCGACACACACACCGTGTAAGATACCTCCCTCCATGTTCAGCCCTTTATTTATGTGACAGCGTTGTATTCTGCCTGCTGGAGACAGCCCCAGGAGTTTCCCTGCTTAGCATTTCCTTCACCTGGATTAACCCTGGAGAGCAGTGCTGCAAAAACACACGAGGATAATATTACACAACTTTGATTTGGAACAGCTGAGTTTGGGATTTTATATAACTCTTCTGACCCGACATTATCCATACACTAAGGGAGGGAAGGATTATATTTTGTTCTGCATTTTGAAGACTACCACAGGTTATATTTGGAGAAAGGAGGCTTATATTTCATATAGATGTGGCACCAGTAGCTCCTTTAAACTTATCTCCACTTTGGTTTAATGAATTTGTTTTTAATCCTCTAAGACAGCAAAGCCTCCTCTCCCTCAGCGTGATGATGACGCACAGCTTTTCCCAACCATCCAGCCCTCACCTGTCTCCTGTCAACTGTCTGCACAACAAAAACCCTACAGATCGTCAGTCCTCACGATTAGGGGCCACTGTGCTCTCAATATGTGGAAGGCTGCTCTGTCTGAACTTCTCTAAAATCATTTAAATTTCTTTTGTCTTAGTTCCAACAGTCACTTTTTAGTTACATATGCAAATAGTCACTAAAATTCATTTTTTTACCATACCACACACATAAAGGTTAATGGAAACTCCATTTTTAGACTTTTAGATGGGGATACTGTGAGGTTTATATAATATACAGTGCTTAACAAATGTATGGTGTAAGGTGTTTGCCTTGAATTAACAGCATATGGTTGACTACCAAAACACTTTTTACATCACTGATATGGTTAATCCAGGGTTTAAAGAAATGATTTTACCAATAGACTACTTAATTTGTGAGCACTCTCCACAATGTAACCTGACTATTTTTTGATACAGAATGTTGTAGCCAATCATCAGCCCATGCCATATTTACAACGCTTGACTGAATCTTTTTTTTTTTTTTTTTTTGAGTTAGGATGAGGTAAGGAGGCGGGCCTTTAGCCTCTCCAAGCCACAGGGTGCCCACCTCTCAGTCAGCCATGCCCTTTTATTGCCAAACTCAAAAGTTTTTCTTACTCTGTCCAGGGGTGAGGTCTGAGTCTTTGTATTGCTTAATTTGTACTTTATTATGACTTGAAAAAACTTTATTCATTTTATTAATCTATCTACTTTTTTTATGTACAATGGTTAGTTTTCTTCTGTTACCTTTATTATCGTGATATACTCTGTTTCAACAATACGTAAATAATGGAAATACACATTTTGAATGTAAACCCAATTTAAGGATGTATATTGAGAGTTGCTGCACAGTATGTACAATGAATTTGGAATCGTATTATTTATCTATTATTTTGATTTTATTATCCTTTGAGTATCAGTTGTTTATGTACGTTTTATATTCTGTCTGGGCGGTGGGCACACAAAAAGGAAGGGAAAAATGTGTCAATATAGTCAGAAACATTAAGATACAAACTGTTGTGTTAATGACACCAACTGACACGATAAAATATTAAAATAAAACGTTTTTCTTCTTCTTTTTGTTTTTATGTCTTTTCTCTTTCAGTGGGGGAATGACTTGTTCCTGATTCTGTTCCACTTGTTGATTTGGAAAGTTTCACACTGGATGCCCTCGCTGACACAGCCCTCCAAATGTATCCTGGCTTACACACTGGCTTGTGCCTCCAGCTAAACCACAGGAGGAGCAATTTGGGGTGCAGTGTCTTGCTCAAGGACACTTTGGCATGTGACTGCAGGAGCTGGGATGGAAACCTTGTCCTTCTGATTAAGAGACGACGACTCTCTGAGCCACAGATGCCCCAAAACTTAAAGTTTACAAACTAAGGAAAGTAAATCACCCCCCCTGAGCGCTTCCTCCCTAAAACCAGGCTGAAAAAAATGTACATTTCACTAAAAAGATCAATACGTCTGCATAGGCTTCATACTTTCAGACTGGAGGTTGTCGCTTGTTTTTAACCTCACCTTGACAAACAGAAGTAAAATGTGCCAGAACACATTTCTATGGAGTGATATGACATGACGTGTGAGCAGTCTGCCTTTGCCATTGCTCATTGTTGGTGACAGCTAATAACCTTCAACCTAACCAATCAGAATTAAGCATCTTACATAGCTGGGAGATCATTTAGCCAGGTTTCACAATATGTTCTGATATAATACTCAATATGTGGCCAGGATTATTGATGGTGTCATGGTTCAGTAGCTGCAAGACAGTAATGTGATGATACATCACAATAAACACCTGGAAAATATACAGGGCACACAAAAAGTGCAAAGAGCAGGATTTATGGAAGTCTCCACTGCACTTTCGTTTCGTTTCACTGAGACACCTCTTTTTTTTTTTTTTTTTTTTTTAAAAACACCTTCAAATGTTAACATATTTTTGTCCTTGAAAAATACACCCAGTGTGTGCATTGACCTATGTGACTGCAACAGGAACAGAAACAGTCGTATTCACAGAGTCTTGTGTCACACAGCTGTGAGAAGCAGGCAGGAAAGCATTTTCCATTTGTTGTCAATAATATGGGCAGACAGAGAGAAGTCTGGGAAGTTCAGCCATCATAGGTGAGTGGGACCCTTTGCAGACTGGAGAGCATCCTCCACTTTTCTCCCCTCTCATACTAAGCGCTGGAACAGCTTTTTCCCTCATTCTTCTTTTTGGGTTTGAAAGAGGAGAGCACACTTTCTCAAAAACATTTCTTCATCTAGTACAAATCTCTTTACCTGTTTTTCTCACTACTGTAAACTTTTAAACTGTGGCTCAGTGTTGAAGTCATCATCTGACAATGGAAAGGTCAGGGGTTTGATGCCAGCTCCTGCAGTCACATGCCAAAGTGTCCTTGAGCAACTTATCAAGTATGAAATCTTATCAAGTGTTTTTGTCTTATTTTCAGTAGAAAATTCCCTTTTAGACTCAATATGAGCCAAATTCACCTGACCAATCCAGAAAAATGTCTTGTTTAAAGTTATTTAAGGACAAAAATGAGGTCTGAATTGCTCGTAACCAGTAAAAAAAATCTGCCAATGGAACAAGAGAAAAGTTACTTGTATTAAGACATTATTCTAGTCTCAAGAAAATTTTCAAGCTACTTTTTCTTGTTCCATTGGCAGATTTTTTTTTACTGATTACAAGCGATTCAAACCTCATTTTTTGTAGTCTGATAACTTGAAACAAGACATTTTTCTGGACTGATAAGTTGAAAGTGGCTCATATTGAGTATAATAAGACAATTTGTACTTAAAAAAAGACAAAAACACTTGATAAGATTTCAGTTTTTTGCAGTGAAGACACTGAACCCCAAATTGTTCCCACTGTTGTTCACTGACTAGGTTTACATGTGCACCATATTCCTGAATTCATTTAGGATTATGCCGATATTCTGTTTGTGTAAGAGTCATCTCAACACCTTTCACCAAATATCATAACCCGATTAAGCTCATTTTCTGATTATTAAAAACCTGAATAAGACACGTGCATATGCCTAAATCAACCCAAATATTGGGTCATGTAAACATGTTATTTTAAAATGTGCTCTCAAGTGAGCTACTTAAAGGATAATTTTATACTTTTGCGCATGTTCAACATGGCAAGAAAGCAAAAGACCTTATACTTTTGGGGTGAGTGTGCAACAAGCTTTGATTTGGGATGAATGAGAACCAGAGAGTTCAAGCCCCACTTTGATAAAGAAGGGATAGAAATATTCCACAGTATAGCGCAAAAGCAAGCGTCTTGGACT